>NC_058519.1:367976473-368291473 GCF_904849725.1 Hordeum vulgare subsp. vulgare
CGTATTCTGTTTTTATCGACACCTCTCTCTCAAATCATGTGGTCATTATTTTCGAGTTTGGCTTTTGCTTGAGGACAAGCGTGGTCTAAGATTGGGGGAGTTGATACGTCCATTTTGCATCATGAATCATTATTGATATTTGTTTTATTCTTGTCCATTATTCCCTATTATCAGACTATTCTTATGCCCTTTCTCTCTGAATATGCAAGGTACATCACAAAGAGGGAAATATGTGGAAAGTGGAATTCTCGACCGGCAAACCGAGAAAAAGGCAGAAAAATCAACATGGTCCAAATTACCTGAAATTTCACGCAGAATTTTCGTGGAATATTTAAGAATTATTGGGCCAAAAATATACGAGAGGGGGCCACATGTTGTCCCCAAGGCAAGAGGGCGCGACCACCCCCCTGGTCACACTATGAGGCCTTGGCCCCCTGCTCGCCCTTTGACGCCCATATTCTCCTATATGGTGTGTTTTGTCCTAGAAAAATCATAAGAAACCTTTCGAGATGAAGCGGCGCCATTCCGAGTCGGGAAGCTGGGCAGAGGCCCTTTTAATCTCTGACAGAGAGATTCTACTAGGGGAACTTCCCTCCAGGAGGGGAAATCGAAGCCATTGTCATCACCAACGCTTCCTCCTTCATGGGGGGATCAATCTTCATCAACATATTCACGAGCACCATCTGATCTCCAACCCTAGTTCATCTATTGTATTCAATCTTTGTCTCAAAACCTCGGATTAGTACATGTGGGTTAGTAGTTGTGTTGATTACATCTTGTAGTTGGTGCTTGTTGTATTACTTGGTAAAAGATATTATGTTCAGATCCTTAATTATTATTATTACACCTCTAATATTGAACATGTTGATGAGGTGTGAGTAGTAACTATTTTTGCTGAGGTCCTCGGAGAAGTCTTTTTATTACTAATCATATAAAGTTGGTATTCGTTCAATATTTTGATCATATGTATGTTGTTACTTCTCTTAGTGGTGCCATGTGAACGTCGACTACATGACACTTCACCATGTTATGGTCCTAAGGTAATTAATTGTGGAGTAACAAGTAGATGATGGGTTGCTAGAGTGACAGAAGCTTAAACCCAGTCTGTGTGTTGCTTCATGAGGGACTTATTTCGATCCACGTGTTTAATGCTATGGTTAGATTTATCTTAATTCTTCTTTCGTAGTTTCCAATGCTTGCGACATAGGGTAATAATAAGTTGGTTGTTTGTTCAAGTAAGAATAGCACCTTATCACCAGTCTACCCACATATCAAATTATCAAAGTAGTGAACATGAATCAACTCAATATGATGAGCATGACTACACAAAAATTCACATGTTTCCTCGGGAGCGCTTGCTTTATATAAGAGTACTTTCAGGCCTGTCATTTGCTATAAAAATGATTGGGCTACCTTCCCGCACCTTTAATACTATTTTTATTTCTCACTTGTTACAAATTATCTTGCTATAAAACTATCTATCACTGTTACTTATAGCACTCGCAGCGAATACCTTGCTGAAAATCGCTTAGCATTTCCTTCTGCTCCTCGTTGAGTTCGACACCCTTACTTATCGAAAGGACTATGATTGATCCACTGTACTTGTGGGTTATCAGGGTCTCGCGTCGGTGATGGTTCCACTTGCGTGGAACATTGTCCTCGTGCTTCGGTCACAAGGGGTTCCTCAACGGGTAGGAAGTATCCCACACCCATTCTTCTTATGGCTTGGGGAGGAATTTTATAACCTACATCACAAAGACCACTTTGCTCCACATGGGAGCCATTATTTTCATCAAACTTCATGTTACAGGTCTCCTCAATAAGTCCATTGGACTTGTTGAGGACACGGTAAGCATGGGAGTTTGTAGCATAACCAATAAATATGACCTCCTGAGCTCTAGGTTCAAATTTAGACAAACAAGACCTTTCTTGAGAATGAAACACTTACAAGTGAACACCTGGAAATACTTGAGGTTGGGCTTGTTACCGGTAAGAATTTCATAAAGAGTCTTGTTCAAGCCTTTGTGGAGGTAGAGCCTATTATATGAATGACACGCGGTATTGATGGCTTCGGCCCAAAAGTTATACGGAGATTTAAATTCCGCCATCATGGTCCTTGCCGCGTCCATCAACGTATGGTTCTTCCTTTATGCAACACCATTTTGTTGACACGTATATGGTGCGGAGTATTGGTGCTTGATCCCCTCATCACTAAGAAACTCATCCAAGGTGTAGTTCTTGAATACGGTGCCATTATCACTCCTAATCATCAATATCTTTGCCTCATGTTGACGTTGAGCTTCATTGCTAAAGTCGATGACGGTTTGTTGAGTATCACTCTACCTCTTGAATAAGTATACCCAAGTATATCTTGAGTAGTCTTCCATTATCACCAAGCAATACTTTCTTCCCCCAAGACTGACAAAATTTGGAGGGCCAAAGAGATCCATGTGAAGGAGCTCCAAGGTCCTCTTCGAGTAGATGGTAGTCGTGGGTCGACAAGTCGTATCAAGTAGCTTTCCTTCAATACAAGCAATGCAAGCACATGTTGGGTAACGTAGCATAAATTCAAAATTTTCCTACGCCACATTCAGATCTTCCTATGGAGAGACCAGCAACGAGAGAGGGGTGAGTGCATCTTCATACCTTTGAAGATTGCTAAGCAGAAACGTTGCTAGAACGCGGTTGATGGAGTCGTACTCGCAGCGATTTAGATCGTGGTGTGATTCCGATCTAGTGCCAAACCACGGCACCTCCACGTTCAACACACGTGCAGCCCGATGACGTCTCCCGCACCTTGATCTAGCAAGGAGGAGGGAGAGGTTGGGGAAGATCTCCGGCAGCATGATGGCATTGTGTCGTTGGAGAGACGAGGTCTCCTGGCAGGGCTTCGCCAAGCACCATGGGAGAGGAGGAAGAAGGGAAGCAGGGCTGCGCCGAGGGAAATGAAAAACTGTGTGTAAAACAGCCCCAAAACCCTCTCTATATATAGGAGGAGGGGAGGGGGTGTGCCACCCCTAGGGTTCCCACCCTAGGTGGTGCGGCAGCACCCCCAGATGGGAGGTGCGACGGCCAGGGCAGGGAGAGGGGGTGGCGCACCCCTAGGTGGGCCTTAAGCCCACCAACGCCTAGGGTTTCCCCTCCCTCCCTCATTGGTGCGCATGAGCTGGGTGTGGGGGGAACACCAGCCCACCTAGGGGCTAGTTCCCTCCCGCGCTTGGCCCACGTAGCCCTCCGGGGCTTGTGGCCCCTCCCGATGGGCCTCTGGAACACTTCCGGTGGTCCCGGCACTTTGTCGGTGGTGCCCGAAACATTTCCGGCGTCCAAACCCATCCATCCTATATATCAATCTTTACCTCCTGACCATTCCGGAGCTCCTCGTGATGTCCGGGGTCTCATCCGGGACTCCGGACATCCTTCGGTAACCTCGTATAACAATTCCCTATAACCCTAGTGTCACTGAACCTTAAGTGTGTAGACCCTACGGGTTCGGGAGGCATGCAGACATGACCGAGACACTCTCCGTTCAATAACCATTAGCGGGATCTGGATACCCATGGTAGCTCCCACATGTTCCACGATGATCTCATCGGATGAACCACGATGTCAAGGATTTAATCAATCCCGTATACAATTCCCTTTGTCTGTTGGTATAGAACTTGCCCGAGATTCGATCATCGGTATACCTATACCTTGTTCAATCTCGTTATCGGTAAGTCTCTTTACTCGTTCCGTAGCATGTCATCCTATGACTAACTCCTTAGTCACATTGAGCTCATGATGATGTTCTACCGAGTGGGCCCAGAGATACCTCTCCGTCACACGGAGTGACAAATCCCGATCTCGATTCGTACCAACCCAACAGACACTTTCAGAGGTACCCGTAGTGCACCTTTATAGTCACCCAGTTATGTTGTGACGTTTGATACACCCAAAGCACTCCTACGGTATCCGAGAGTTGCAGAATCTCATGGTCGAAGGAAAAGACACTTGACATTTAGAAAAGCTTTAGCATACGAACAATACGATCTAGTGCTATGCTTAGGATTGGGTCTTGTCCATCACATCATTATCCCAATGATGTGATCCCGTTATCAATGACATCTAATGCCCATGATCAGGAAACCATGATCATCTATTGATCAATGAGCTAGCCAACTAGAGGCTTGATAGGGACACATTGTGATCTATTTATTCACACATGTATTACTGTTTCCTGTTAATACAATTATAGCATGAACAATAGACGATTATCATGAACAAGGAAATATGATAATAACCATTTTATTATTGCCTCTAGGGCATATTTCCAACAGTCTCCCACTTGCACTAGAGCCAATAATCTAGTTACATTGTGATGTATCGAACACCCATAGCATTATGGTGTTGATCATGTTTTGCTCGAGGAAGAGGTTTAGTCAATGGGTCTGCAACATTCAGATCCGTGTGTACTTTAGAAATATCTATTACCCCACTCTGGACATGGTCCTAGATGGAGTTGTAGCAGCGTTTGATGTGCTTGGTCTTCCGGTGAAACCTGGGCTCCTTGGCTATGGCAATGGCCCCAATGTTATCACAGAAGAGTGTCATTGGACCCGACGCGCTTGGAACCACTCCAAGGTCGGTGATGAGCTCCTTCATCCAAATTCCTTCATGAGCCGCTTCTGAAGCAGCTATGTAATCCGCTTCACATGTAGATGCTGCCACGACTTCTTGCTTGCTGCTGCACCAGCTCACTGCCCCACAATTCAAAACATACACGTATCCGGTCTGTGACTTAGGGTCATCCGGATCTGTGTCGAAGCTAGGATCGACATAACCCTTTACGACGAGCTCTTCGTCACCTCCATAAACGAGAAACATCTCCTTAGTCCTCTTCAGGTACTTAAGGATATTCTTGACCGCTGTCCAGTGTTCCATACCGGGATCACTTTGGTACCTCCCTACCAAACTTATGGCAAGGTTTATATCAGGTCTGGTACATAGCATGGCATACATTAGAGAGCCTACGGCTGAAGCGTAGGGGACAGTACTCATCTTCTCTCTATTTGCTGCCATGGTCGATGACTGAGTCTTACTCAATCTCATACCTTGCAAAACTGGCAAGAACCCCTTCTTGAGTTTTCCATATTGAACTTCTTCAATATCTTGTCAAGGTATGTACTTTGCGAAAGACCTATTAGGCATCTTGATCTATCTCTATAGATCTTGATGCCTAATATGTATGCAGCTTCTCCAAGGTCCTTCATCGAAAAACTCTTGTTCAAATAGGCCTTTATGCTCTCCAACATCTCTACATTATTCCCCATCAATAATATGTCATCCACATACAGTATGAGGAAAGCTACAGATCTCCCACTCACTTTCTTATACAGACAGGCTTCTCCATAAACTTATATAAACCCAAACGCTTTAATCACCTCATTAAAACGAATGTTCCAACTCCGAGATGCTTGCACCAGCCCATACATGGAGCGTTGGAGCTTGCACACTTTGCTAGCACCCTTAGGGTCGACAAAACCTTCTGGTTGCATCATATACAACTCTTCCTTAAGATTCCCGTTAAGGAATGCTGTTTTGACGTCCATTTGCCAAATTTCATAATCATGAAAAGCGGCAATTGCTAGCATGATTTGGACTGACTTCAGCTTTGCTACGGGAGAGAAAGTCTCCTCGTAGTCAACTCCTTGAATTTGTCGAAAACCCTTTGCGACAAGTCGAGCTTTATAAACGGTCACATTTCCGTTTGCATCAGTCTTCTTCTTGAAGATCCATTTATTTTCTATGGCTCGGCGATCATAGGGAAAGTCCACCAAAGTCCATACTTTGTTCTCATACATGGATCCTATCTCGGATTTCATAGCCTCAAGCCATTTGTTGGAATCCGGGCCCGCCATTGCTTCTTCATAGTTCGAAGCTTCACCATTGTCTAACAACATGATTTCCATCAAAGGGTTGTCGTACCACTCCGGTGCGGACCGTACCCTTGTGGACCTGGTGGTTCAGTAGCAAATTGATCCGAAGCTTCATGATCATCATCATTAACTTCCTCTTCAATTGGCATAGGCGCCACAGGAACAATTTCCCGCGCTGCGCTACTTTCCGGTTCGAGAGGGGGTGTAATTACCTCATCAAGTTCTACCTTCCTCCCACTTACTTCTTTCGAGAGAAACTCTTTCTCTAGAAAGGATCCGTTCTTGGCAACAAAGGTTTTACCTTTGGATCTAAGATAGAAGGTATACCCAGTAGTTTCCTTGGGGTATCCTATGAATACGCATTTCTCCGCTTTGGGTTCGAGCTTCTCTGGTTGAAGTTTCTTCACATAAGCATCGCAGCCCCAAACTTTAAGAAACGACAGCTTAGGTTTCTTGCCAAACCATAGTTCATACGGTGTCGTCTCAACGGATTTAGACGGTGCCCTATTTAAAGCGAATGCTGAAGTTTCTAATGCGTATCCCCAAAATGATAGCGGTAAGTCGGTAAGAGACGTCATAGATAGTAGCATATCTAATAAAGTGAGATTACGACGTTCGGACACTCTGTTGTGTTGCGGTGTGTCACGCCCAAGATTCGACCCTATCCTCAATTTGGCACGAAGGCCTCGTCAGGGATAGAAGCGCATCTCGTCGTGTCGCAAGAATGGATATCGTTACAAGTACATGTACTGAAAAGAAGAGGTATACATAGAGAGTTGGCTTACACTCGCCACAAGCTACATCAGAGTCACAACAGTACATTACATAAACATCAAGAGTAAGAGTAGGGTCCGACTATGGACGAAAGCAAACGAGAAAAAATAAGAACGACGTCCATCCTTGATATCCCAGGCTGCCGGCCTGGAACCCAACCTAGATCGATGAAGAAGAAGAAGAAGAAGAACCAACTCCAAATGAACAATCAACGCGCTCGCGTCGAGTAACCTTTACCTGTACCTGCAACTGCTGTTGTAGTAATCTGTGAGCCACAGGGGACGCAGCAATCTCATTTCCAAAGGTATCAAGACTAGCAAAGCTCAATGGGTGAGATATGGTTAAGTGGTGAGGTTGCAGCAGCGGCTAAGCATACATTTGGTGGCTAAACTTACGAGTACAAGAAATAAGAGGGGGAAGATCTACGCATAGCGGACGGGAACTACTGATGATCAAAAGAATGATCCTGAACACCTACCTACGTCAGACATAACCCCACCGTGTCCTCGATCGGAGTAAGAACTCACGAAAGAGACAGTCACGGTTACGCACACAGTTGGCATATTTTAATTAAGTTAACTTCAAGTTATCTAGAACCAGTGCTAAAAAGAGTTTCCACATTGCCACATAACCGCGGGCAGGGCTTTCCGAAAGATTTAACCCTGCAGGGGTGCTCCAACTAGTCCATCACAAATTACCACAAGCCGCATAGAAATCCTCAATCACGAAGCTCGCGATCTCTTCGGATTCCCTAGTGGAAAACCTTAACTCTGAGATTACCCAAAGCATCACCGGAATCCCGATGCACAAGATATCTCGTCAAAGGTAAAACTAATCCAGCAAGGCCGGCCGGTGTGTCGACGATCCCGATAGGAGTCGTGTATCTCGTTCTCAGGGAACGACGGATGAGCGATGGTTACCACGCCAAACGCCGAGTTGCCCCGAGTAGCGTTAGTAAGCTGCTCTGTTTTGGACCAGCACCATCAGCGCTGGCCCTCCCTGTATTATGTGAAATTACTCCTCGGGTTCATGACGCCCTATGCTTTCAGTATTAACAAAATTATTATGTTGGGCAGATGTAGTACCAATGTTGGGCCTTGCCAGACCAGCTTTAATCTAAAACGAATTATCAAGGGGGTCCCCATAACAACCCCGATCGTGTTAGGAGCGCTCATTTATGGAACATAACACCGGTAGCCGAAACTAGGGGGCAAAGGTGGAGCAAAACACCAGGCTAGAAAGGCCGAGCCTTCCACCTTTTACCAAGTATATAGGTGCATTAAATTAAATAGCATTTAAATATGGTGATATAACAAGGAACCCATGTTATCACATGGAAGCATCTGCATCTGCAACTAGCAACACTAACACAGGGTTAAGCAAGCTGTAACATAGCCAATCAGTGGTTTGCTAGGTTGAACAGGTTGAAGGTATTCATGGCATTGTTGAGAGGTTGGTATTTAACAAGTGGTAAGCAACGAGACATAAACGATAGAAGTGATAAACTAGCATGGCAATGATAGTAATGGTATCTGGGGAAATGGTCATCTTGCCTGAGATCCCGCTTGGAAGAAGAATGACTTCGTGAAGCAGACGAACCGACGTAGTCGAACGGGTCCTCACATTCCGACACGCTTGCGGAACTCTATCGAGACGGAGGATACCGGAAACAAACATCAACACAAATATTCACCACATGATGCACAACATGATGCACAACCTAATATGATGCATGATCCGTTCAATGATGCAAGGGATGGCATGGCAATTCACCTCACACAAACCCTACACATTAAGTGAAGCTCGATATGCAACGGGTTACATATCGACGAAACTCCATGATTAATTATTTAATTCACTCCCGATTATTTACACGACAATATTAACTGGTGTTAAACATGGCAAGTGGTGAAGCATAATATAACTACCTATCTAGGCATTTTAAATGAGGTCGAAAACGACATATAGCATCTCCGAACTAACCCCAAGTGTTAAATACTAATTCTGTCCAGATTTCTCCTAATCACATTTTAGGTATGTTGAACAGCAAAACAAAGTGGTTCACGTGATTCTACACGTCGTCCTAGTCGGTTTATATATATATATAGCTCATCTCTAACGAAGTTACGGTCTAAAAAAAATACAAGCAATAAAAGATCATATGACATGGATGCAAAAATGTGTGCATAAAATTAAAGCAAACATGACCCTTATGTAGCTAATGTAAGATATATATGCTACCACAAACCAGCTGAGCTAGCGTCCTCATGTGATATAAACCGGACTTTAAAAATGTAATGAACTGCGGCGAGCAAATCTGAACCGATAAAACAAAACACAAACAACATGCTACATGGTTGTAGCTGGGCAAGCACAACAACGTGTGCGTGATGGTGAGTGAGGGCGCTGGGTGTGCAGCACGGAAGTGGAGCGCGAGTGCTGCATGGCTGGAATGCGAGCATGCATGCAGCCCGGTGAAGAACCATGCGAGACGAGCTCAGGAGCTCGTCCATGGTGGTTATAGCGCCAACTTGTGCGGGACGACACTACAACTACCGAATCAGCTGAAGATGGAGCTGGGAGGAGGAGTTCTCACCATGGTCTCGAGGAACATCACGTTGAGGTCGAAGAGGCGCCGTGGGGAGGCACTGATCGGGGCGGTGGTGCTCCATCCATGAAGCAGAGGAAGCAGGGGAAGAAGATGTCATCCTGGACGATGTCGTCGGGCTTGGCTTGGCTCGAAAATAGAACTAGGGCGACGTCCTCTTGCGGGTAGGCGAGGCAGCAAGGTCTGGCGGCGCTGGCGAGCTGCGAGGCGGCGCGGCGCGGCACCGGCGGATTGGGCGGCGCGCGGGCGAGGGGCGAGGCGGCTGCGCGGGGTGCCATGGGGAGGCGAGCAGCGAGGCAGGGGAGGTCAGCGAGGAGCTCGCGTGGGGAGGAAGGAGGCCGTCCATGGCGCACGCGGAGGAAGGAGGCGCACGGGGAGTCTGTGGGAGGAAGAGGGGAACGGGAGGAGAAGGAGATCGAGCAGAGGGGAGGCGACGACGCTCGGGGGAGACGAGGGAGAGGCGCAGCGGTTCGTTAGGGCAGGGGTCTGCTGGGCCTTGCCCAATTGGGCCTGGCAGGCTCCTCCTCTCTTGGGGGTTTTTTTCTTTTTTTAAATAAAAAAAACAATGAACAATCATAATGAAAAAAAATAGGTTTTTAACAAAATGAAGAAAAATGCCTTTTACTCCTTTTAAAGAAATATACCCAACTTTAAAAAAATAGATTGGCATTTTTAAACGAATAAAAACTAAAACCTTTTAAAGAATTAAAAATTAAAACCGTTTTGAAGAATAAAATAAAACCTCTTTTATATAAAGAATAAACTAAAAGCCCTTTAAAAGAGAAAAATAAATGAGACGGTTTTAAAATAAAACCAAAGGAGAAAATAAAGAAAACCCAAGGGTTGCCCCCGCATTTAATAAAAGGACCTTTTAAAAAGAAGACGATTTTTTTAGAAGGGGTTAACACGGAAACTTTAGCAAAACCACAAAAAATGAAATAAGAGGGGAGAGGGGCAGTTACTATCGCACTACGACTCGGTAACCACTCGAAGCACAACACTCAAAACACCACATGTGACAGACGATGCAAGATGCCATGCATGATGCGACGATGCAAACTAAATGACGATGCAACCAACAAAATAAAATAGCCACACGACGGGAACGGAATAAAGGGGGAATCTTCTGGAACGTCTCTCTCGGGCTGTCACAACTCTCCTACACTACAAGAGGATCTCGCCCCGAGATCCAAGAATGAAAGGGGGAGAGGATGAGAAAGAACGAGAGGTAAAACTTAATCGCTTCTTTGAAAAACAAGTGAAACGAACGATCCTTGAAGGTTGCAAAGAAATGAGGAATGATATGAGAAACAAGCAAGAATTCACGGAAAATTTCGGCAGCACTTCGATAGGAAAATGGGACAAAAAATCGGTAAGATGGAACAAATAGACAATATTCATGACAAACAACTAAATAGAACAAGGGAACACCATGATCTTGATAGAACAACATGATTGACCCAAAAGAGCAACATCACAAGGCCTCCGGAACAATAGACTAGGAACTAGCTCAAACAGAAGAAGAGGATGAAGAAAAGAATGACAACAATTATCTCAAATGAACTTGGCAAGCATCCTTGCAAGAAGAATTGGTCGGAGTTGTTGGAAAACAACAACGAAAAGAACAAGATAGTAGTGGGCTTATGAAAATCATCTCTACATCTGTGAGGTGACAACCAACCACTAAAAGAAACAAGGGTTGATTGGGAGAAACAAGATATGAACAATTCTTACACCAAGAGGATACATTGAGAACTTGGATTAATGACAAGCACCATGATAGCGTAATCCATAGGAAAAGCTTTAGGTGAAATCCAAACCCAGATAGCTCAATGAAGAAATCATGGGTTGAAAATATCTCAAGATCATAGAATTGGTGGGTTTAATTATCTCATTCTTGAAAGGAATTCTCTTCGAGGCTCCTACACTAACAAGAATGCTATAATACCACCTCAAAGGATGAAGGTAGAACAAATGCACTAAAATGCAAGGGAAAGAATGCTTGAGGTACTCCAACAGGAATCTTGAAGAACCACCATGACGAGCCTCCGTAAACAATTGAATGATGCAAAGACATGAAGGTAGAAAAGAATAAGATTATGACCTTACCAACATTTAGATGAACCCTCACAAGAGATACTTGATAGAACTTGGAACTCCGGAAAAGAAAGACAAGAACACTTGAGAAAAGAATTGATATCGAGAGCCACTCCGGACGAAGAATTGAAATCATTTGATGAAACAAGAATAAGAATTATGTTATGCTTATCCTTCACCAAATTAAATTGATGACAAGCAACGGATCTCGCATCCAACTTATTCTTCTGAAAAGATTGAGGAGAGATATGAGCACAAACTAGAAGAATTGTTGCAAGAAACACCGGTGAGAATTGAAATAAATGAGGCAACCATCAATGAATGGAAAAACATGAGAAAGAAGGGATCATGAGCCACCTGAGAGAAAACTATAACAAGGCACCGGAAAAACCCGAGAGACGAACGAAGAGACAACAATTGAGAAGAACTGAGGATGAAAGCTGAAAGCTGAGAACGAAGAATCTTCTAACATGATGGCCTTCGGAGGAACGAGAATGAAAATACAGAAATGCACCGGATAGCAAGAAAGGGATTACTCATGACTGACAACAATTAAGATTATGACACAAAGCTAAAATGATGAATCTTCAGAAGAATGAACCAAGATAGAGAGAAACACTCCTTCGGATAGCAAGCTGAGAATGAGGAGGAGAACACCACCAAGAATTAATGAGACACTCCGGAATAAAGAAGAATGCAAGGTTGAGCCAAATATGAGAATTAATTCAAAATGAACTTGAAGAAGGAATATGACTGATGAAATTCATACTTACGTCATGGTTGAAAAGAATTAAAGATCTTCGAAAAGATTAGAAGAGACATATAAGATCCTGGGAAAAACCTGTGGGTTATGGGCCCACTCAAAGAAATCACCGTTGACAAGATTGCTTAGAAGAGGGATATTGCACCGGTACAAATGTAAACTAGATGAGGTTGAGAACCTCGAAATAATGAAAGATCTGAAACAAGAAACTCTGAGATATCTTCAACACACCGGATAGAAAAGAGATGAATGAATAACAGGATATGTTGATAAGAATTTCCAACACCGGAAAGAATAACAAGGATGAATAGGATATAATGAACACGGATAGTTGAATTGAATTCACCGGAAAAGATGACAAGAATGAATAAATATGACACGAATCTCCTAAGAATCTTCACAATGAACCACCGGATAGGACACGGAATAAAAGATAGCGGAAGCGTCACTGAATAAGAAGGCACTTGGATGAAATCCAAACACTGAAGAAAAGGGTGGGAGGGCGGGGATAAAAAAAGACAACTTGAGACAGATGAGATAACTCCGGAAAGAATTGAGAGAATGATCTGCAAAATTAGAGAGGATTGAATTCACTGAAGAGAAGCACACCGGTTGAATGGAATTGAAATGACAACTCCGGTTGACAATAATTGATAAGACGATCTGATTGAGCAAAGAATTGCATTCACATAAAAATTATGAGAACACCTCTTGGAAAGATCTGAAATCACCACTTGACATCGAAGCAACTTGAATTACCATATTCCAACAAAACAAAGGGTGAGGCTTATGAAACAAGCCAAAACAAACTCATGAGAAATATTTCGTCCGATATTTTCGTAGACAGGAAACCACTAGATGTCGAACCCCAACCTAACATCATGCATTTGTTAGAAGATTGTCCTATAAGCAACTACTAGAATTCCCACCTATGAATTCCCGAAATATATGGTCATGCAATCTGGTACAGGGATACAAGGAGTAATATCACACAACTCCTATACTAACCCGTCACCTGTATCACATCCGTCAACACACGACCAGAATCTCGGACCTTCATCTACAACAGACCCTCGTGATCACAACGATACAAAGTATGGCAGTACTCCCGAACAATCTGCACCAGTACTGGGGACATCGGGGTTATCTCGCCACTACTAGTATTGAAGCAATTACGAACATCCATCATTCTGAAATACTAAGAAACCTGAATGATAACGATGTGCTCAAGAATCCCCTGGAGCTCAACTCCCCTGAAACTCAAAGCAGATAGGAGGCACCAAGACAGAACTCTGTCACATCGGCATCATATAGATTCCAAAAATATTCGCGTGATCCTAAAAAAAATTTGAGTGAGAAGAGGAGTAGAATAAATTATTACGTCAAGATTCCTCACCAGAGCATAGAAGAGGAGAAAAAAAGAATCCTACTCTCCGATATATAACTAGACTCAAAGCGGTTTTTCACTAGACTCGACTCGGCCAAGTTCGATCAATCAAGGGGGCTCCTAGGTCGGTACTGCTCTGATACCAACTTGTCACGCCCAAGATGCGACCCTATACTCAATTTGGCACGAAGGCCTCGTCGGGGATAGAAGCGCATCTCGTCGTGTCGCAAGAATGGATATCGTTACAAGTACATGTACTGAAAAGAAGAGGTATACATAGAGAGTTGGCGTACACTCGCCACAAGCTACATCAGAGTCACAACAGTACATTACATAAACATCAAGAGTAAGAGCAGGGTTCGACTACGGACGAAACCAAACAAGAAAAAAATAAGAACAACGTCCATCCTTGCTATCCCAGGCTACCGGCCTGGAACCCAACCTAGACCGATGAAGAAGAACAAGAATAAGAAAAAGAAGAAGAAGAAGAAGCAACTCCAAATGAACAATCAATGCGCTCGCGTCGAGTAACCTTTACATGTACCTGCAACTGGTGTTGTAGTAATCTGTGAGCCACAGGGGAATCAACAATCTCATTTCCAAAGGTATCAAGACTAGCAAAGCTTAATGGGTGAGATATGGTAAAGTGGTGAGGTTGCAGCAGCGGCTAAGCATACATTTGGTGGCTAAACTTACGAGTACAAGGAATAAGAGGGGGAAGATCTACACATAGCGGACGGGAACTACTGATGATCAAAAGAATGATCTTGAACACCTACCTACGTCAGACATAACCCCACCGTGTCCTCGATCGGAGTAAGAACTCACGAAAGAGACAGTCACGGTTACGCACACAATTGGCATATTTTAATTAAGTTAACTTCAAGTTATCTAGAACCAGTGTTAAATAAAGTTTCCACGTTGCCACATAACCGCGGGCACGGCTTTCCGAAAGATTTAACCCTACAGGGGTGCTCCAACTAGTCCATCACAAATTACCACAAGCCGCATAGAAATCCTCAATCACGAAGCTCGCGATCTCTTCGGATTCCCTAGTGGAAAACCTCAACTCTGAGATTACCCAAAGCATCACCGGAATCCCGATGCACAAGATATTTCGTCAAAGGTAAAACTAATCCAGCAAGGCCGCCCGGCGTGTCGACGATCCCGATAGGAGCCGCGTATCTCGTTCTCAGGACACGACGGATGAGCGATGGTTACCACGCCAAACGTCGAGTTGCCCCGGGTAGCGTTAGTAAGCTGCTCTGTTTTGGACCAGCACCATCAGCACTGGCCCTCCCTGTATTATGTGAAATTACTCCTCGGGTTCATGACGCTCTATGCTTTCAGTATTAAGAAAATTATTATGTTGGGCAAATGTAGTACCAATGTTGGGCCTTGCCAGACCAGCTTTAATCTAAAACGAATTATCAAGGGGGTCCCCATAACAACCCCAATCGTGTTAGGAGCGCTCATTTATGGAACATAACACCGGTAGCTGAAACTAGGAGGGCAAAGGTGGAACAAAACACCATGCGAGAAAGGTCGAGCCTTCCACCTTTTACCAAGTATATAGGGGAGAGGGGCAGCTACTGTCGAACTACGACTCGGTAACCACTCGAAGCACAACACTCAAAACACCACATGTGACAGACGATGCAAGATGCCATGTATGATGCGACGATGCAAACTAAATGACGATGCAACCAACAAAATAAAATAGCCACACGACGGAAACGGAATAAAGGGGGAATCTTCTCGAACGTCGGTCTCGGGCTGTCACACGGTGTGCCAGGCGGCTTCTGTTGTGAAACGATTCCATACTTCTTTAGGTGTGTGCCAAACTCGTGACTCAAATATTCTCCTCCACGATCAGATCATAGACACTTAATTTTTCTGTCACAATGATTCTCAACCTCACTCTAAAATTCCTTGAACTTTTCAAACGTCTCAGATTTGTGCTTCATCAAGTAGATATACCCATACCTACTCAAACCATCGGTGAGAGTGAGATCATAACGGTAGCCACCGCGAGCTTCAACATTCATTGGACCACACACATCAGTATGTATTATTTCCAATAAGTCGGTCGCTCTCTCCATTATTCCTGAGAATGGAGTCTTAGTCATCTTGCCCATGAGGCACGGTTCGCATGTGTCAAATGATTCAAAGTCAAGAGACTCTAATAGTCCATCGGTATGGAGCTTCTTCATGCGCTTAACACCGATATGACCAAGGCGGAAGTGCCACAAGTATGTGGGACTATCATTATCAACTTTACATCTTTTTGTACTCACACTATGAATATGGGTAACATCGCGATCGAGATTCATCAAGAATAAACCATTCACAGCGGAGCATGACCATAAAACATATCACTCATATAAATAGAACAACCATTATTCTCTGACATAAATGAGTAGCCGTCTCGCATTAAGCAAGATCCTGATACAATATTATCCATGCTCAAAGCTGATACTAAATAACAATTACTAAGGTTTAAAACTAATCCCGACGGTAGATGTAGAGGCAGCGTGCCGACGGCGATCACATCGACCTTGGAGCCATTCCCGACGCGCATCGTCACCTCGTCCTTGGCCAGTCTCCGCTTACTCCACAGTTCCTGCTTTGAGTTGCAAATGTGAGCAACACCACCGGTATCAAATACCCAGGAGCTACTACGAGCGCTGGTAAGGTACACATCAATAACATGTATATCATATATACCTTTAACATTGCCGGCCTTCTTGTTCGCTAAGTACTTGGGGCAGTTCCGCTTCCAGTGACCTTTTCCCTTGCAATAGAAGCACTCAGTCTCAGGCTTGGGTCCATTCTTTTTCTTCTTCCCGGTATCTGTCTTACCGGGCACGGCAACGGCTTTGCCGTCTTTCTTGAAGTTTTTCTTACCCTTGCCCTTCTTGAAACTGGTGGTCTTATTGACCATCAACACTTGATGCTCTTTCTTGATTTCTACTTCTGCAGACTTGAGCATCGAGTACAACTCGGGAATGGTCTTCTCCATCCCTTGCATGTTGTAGTTCAGCACAAAACCTTTGTAGCTTGGTGGGAGAGACTGGACGATTTTGTCAATTATAGCGTCATCTGGAAGTTCAACTCCAAGTGAAGTCAAACGACCGTGTAACCCACACATTTTGAGTATGTGCTCACTGACTGAACTGTTCTCCTCCATCTTACAGCTAAAGAACTTGTCAGAGACTTCATATCTCTCGACACGGGCATGAGCTTGAAAAACCAGTTTCAGCTCTTGGAACATCTCATATGCATCGTGTTGCTCAAAACGCCTTTGGAGCCCCGTTTCCAAACTGTATAACATGCCACACCTAACCAGAGAGTAGTCATCACTCCGCGTTTGCCGGACGTTCAGAATGTCCTGGGCTGCTGCAGGAGCAGGAGGGTCACCTAGCGGCGCATCAAGGACATAAGCCTTTTTAGCTGCTTCAAGGATGAGCTTCAAGTTGCGGACCCAGTCCGCATAGTTGCTACCATCATCTTTCAGCTTGTTTTTCTCTAGGAATGCGTTGAAATTGAGGTTGGCCATCTACAATATTTATAAAGACAACTTTTAGACTAAGTTCATGACAATTAAGTTCATTTAATCAAATTAAGTATGAAATCCCACTTAAATCGACATCCCTCTAGTCATCTAAGTGATACATGATCCATGTTGACTAACCCGTGTCCGATCATCACGTGAGACGGACTAGTCGTCATGGTGAGCAACTTCATGCTGATCGTATTCAACCGTACGACTCATGTTCGACCTTTCGGTCTCTTGTATTCGAGGTCATGTATGTACATGCTAAGCTCGTCGAGTCAACCTGAGTGTTTCGCGTGTGTAAATCTGGCTTACACCCGTTGTATGCAAACGTTAGAATCTATCACACCCGATCATCACGTGGTGCTTCGAGACAACGATCCTTCGCAACGGTGCACACTTAGGGGAATACGTTCTCGAATTTTTTTAAGAGGGATCATCTTATTATGCTACCGTCATTCTAAGCAATAAGATGAAAAACATAATAAACATCACATGCAATCATATAGTGACATGATATGGCCATTATCATCTTTGCTCTTTCGATCTCCATCTTCAGGCTTTGCATGGTCATCATTGTCACCGGCGTGACACCATGATCTCCATCATCATGATCTCCATCATCGTGTCTCCGTGAAGTCGTCACGCCAACTACTACTACCACTACTACTATAGGTAACCGTTAGCAATGAAGTGAAAGTAGTAAACACATGGCGTTGCATCTCATACAATAATTTAAGACAACTCCTATGGCTCCTGCCGATTGTCATACTCATCGACATGCAAGTCGTGAATCCTATTACAATAACATGATCATCTCATACATCACACATGCAACATCACAACATTGTCCATATCACATCGCATGTCAAACCCTGCAAAAACAAGTTAGACGTCCTCTAATTATTGTTGCAAGTTTTACGTGGCTGATTTGGGTTTCTAGCAAGAACGCCTTCTTACCTACATGACAGCCACAATGATGATATTCCGAAGCTATTTACCCTTCATAAGGACCCTTCTCATCAAATCCAATCCGACTAGAGTGGGAGAGACAGACACCCGCTAGCCACCTTTATGCACGGTGTGCATGTCTGTTGGTGGAACCTGTCTCACGTAAGCGTACGTGTAAGATCGGTCCGGGCCGCTTCATCCCACAATACCGCCGGAAAAGAATAAGACTAGTAGCGGCAAGGAATTGACAAATCATCTCCCACAACCTTTTGTGTTCTACTCGTGCATAGAATCTACGCATAGAAAACCTGGCTCGGATGCCACTGTTGGGTAACGTAGCATAAATTCAAAAATTTCCTACGCCACATTCAGATCTTCCTATGGAGAGACCAGCAACGAGAGAGGGGTGAGTGCATCTTCATAACTTTGACGGTTGCTAAGCGGAAGCCTTTCTAGAATGCGGTTGATAGAGTCGTACTCGCGGCGACTCAGATCGTGGTGTGATTCCGATCTAGTGCCGAACCACGGCACCTCCGCGTTCAACACACGTGCAGCCCGGTGACGTCTCCTGCACCTTGATCCAGCAAGGAGGAGGGAGAGGTTGGGGAATATCTCCGGCATCACGATGACGTGGTGTCGATGGAGAGACGAGGTCTCCTGGCAGGGCTTCGCCAAGCACCGTGGGAGAGGAGGAAGGAGGGAAGCAGGGCTGCGCCGAGGGAGATGGAAAACTGTGTGTAAAACAGCCCCAAAACCCTCTCTATATATAGGAGGAGGGGAGGGGATGTGCCACCCCTAGGGTTCCCACCCTAGGTGGTGCAGCAGCCCCCCAGATGGGAGGTGCGGCGGCCAGGGCACGGAGAGGGAGTGGCGCACCCCTAGGTGGGCCTTTGTCCCACCAGCGCCTAGGGTTTCCCCTCCCTCCCTCTTTGGTGCGCATGGGCTGGATGTGGGGGGCACACCAGCCCACCTAGGGGCTGGTTCCCTCCCGCACTTGGCCCACGTAGCCCTCCGGGGCTTGTGGCCCCTCCCGGTGGGCCTCCGGAACCCTTCCGGTGGTCCCGGCACTTTGCCGGTGGTGCCCGAAACATTTCCAGCGTCCAAACCCATCCATCCTATATATCAATCTTTACCTCCTGACCATTCTGGAGCTCCTCATGACATCCGGGATCTCATCCGGGACTCCAAACATCCTTCGGTAACCTCGTATAACAATTCCCTATAACCCTAGCGTCATCGAACCTTAAGTGTGTAGACCCTACGGGTTCGGGAGGCATGCAGACATGACCGAGACACTCTCCAACCAATAACCATCAGCGAGATCTGGATGCCCATGGTGGCTCCCACATGTTCCACGATGATCTCATCGGATGAACCACGATGTCAAGGATTCAATCAATCCCGTATACAATTCCCTTTGTCTGTCGGTATAGAACTTGCCCGAGATTCGATCGTCGGTATACATATACCTTGTTCAATCTCGTTCCGGTAAGTCTCTTTACTCGTTCCGTAGCACGCCATCCTATGACTAACTCCTTAGTCACATTGAGCTCATGATGATGTTCTACCGAGTGGGCCCAGAGATACCTCTCCGTCACATGGAGTGACAAATCCCAATCTCGATTCATACCAACCCAACAGACACTTTCAGAGGTACCCGTAGTGCACCTTTATAGTCACCCAGTTACGTTGTGACGTTTGTTACACCCAAAGCACTCCTACGGTATCCGGGAGTTGCAGAATCTCACGGTCGAAGGAAAATACACTTGACATTTAGAAAAGCTTTAGCATACGAACAATACGATCTAGTGCTATGCTTAGGATTGGGTCTTGTCCATCACATCATTCTCCCATTGATTTGATCCCGTTATCAATGACATCTAATGCCCATGATCAGGAAACCATGACCATCTATTGATCAACGAGCTAGCCAACTAGAGGTTGGCTAGGGACACATTGTGATCTATTTATTCACACATGTATTACTGTTTCATGTTAATAGAATTATAGCATGAACAATAGACGATTATCATGAACAAGGAAATATGATAATAACCATTTTATTATTGCCTCTAGGGCATATTTCCAACAGCACATTCTTTTGCAAAACTCACATTTGTTAGTCCAAGAAAATGACCCCCCTTGAGGAGACTTCGCAAAGATCTCATATTGACATGGGCTAGCCGGTGATGCCAAAGCCATCCCACATCAACTTTAGCCATTAATCAAGTCGCAGTCTTAGTGGGTCGATCCAAGAAGTTAACCACATAAAGACCATTCTCGACATGCCCAACAAAGTCTGCTTTAAGAGTCTTGCTCCAGAAAAGGGCCACAGAGTCAACACTAAAGAAGGTACGATGGCCCATGAGTGCAAGTTGATGAGCGAAAAGTAAATTGTATGCAAGGGTCTCAACAAGCATGGCATTCTATATAGATATGAAACTAGGTTAGCAACCTATATGATGCTAACAACAACAACAAAAACAACAAGCAAGTAACAAATACAAAGTAAAGGTAAGAAGTAATCACAAGTGGAACCGATGAAGATGAGGATGTGTTACCGAAGTTCCTTCGCTTCGAGGGGAATTACGTCTCCGTTGGAGCGGTGTGGAGACACAATGCTCCCCAAGATGCCACTAAGTCCACCGTATTCTCCTCATGCTCTCACACAATGCGAGATGCCATGTTTCCACTAGTGGTGCCCTTAAAGGTAGCGACCAAACCATTACAAACAGGGTTGGAGCAATCTCGACTTTTTGATTGGAGGCTCCCAACAAAACCACGAAGCTTCATCATAATGGAATTTGGCTTCGAGGTGACCTCAACCATCTAGGGTGCTCAAACACCCAAGAGTAACAAGATCTGCAAGGTATTAGTGTGGGGAATCAAATTTCTCTTGGTGGAAGTGTAGATCAAGGCCCTCTCAAGAAAACCCTAGAGTATCAACAAGTTTTGTTTGGCTAGGGAGAGATATCGGGTGAAACTGGAGCTTGGAACAACAATAGAGCTTAGAGTTGGGAAAAGTGAGCTTCTTGGGGAAGAAGACCTCCTTTGTATAGTGAGGGGACAATTCTGACTGTTACCCAATCACACAGTCTGCACATGAGCGGTACTACCGCTTCGGAGAGCATTCTACCACCCACTAGAGGTAGTACCGCTCGTGGGGAAGCGATACTATCCTTGTGGCCGTGGAGTAGTAGATCAGGAGGGAGGCAGAGGGAGGTAGTACTACCGGGGCAGTACTACTGCTGCTTGGGGCGGTACTACCGCCCATAAGGGGTACTACTGCCGCCTATATCCGCTCAAGATCCGCTGAGGGGCCAACCTAAGAAAACCTGAGCGGAACTGGCGAGGTAGTAATAAGCGATACTACCTCCTAGAACTACTGCTTTAGAAACCGCTCAGTCCGACACGAAAAGTGTTGAGACCTGGAGGCAACAGCACAAGCCAGCAGCACTGGCGAGGGCACTACCGCCTGAGAGGTGTACTACCGCTAACCAGGGTGGTACTACCATGGATAAGAAGTAGTATCACTCGTGGGAGTAGCACTACCGCTTGGGTCTTTTCACGCAGAACACGGCAAGATTAGAGGCTCCATCCTGGCAGGAAAGGAACAAGGGTGCGATAAAAAGTGTACGTGATGATTCCACCCAAACCTTTCTGATGCGAACCCCTCTTAATAGTACGTCTTTTCTTATGACTCAAATCCATCGAGAGTGAAACCTAAGAAAGAAACTCGTCTTCACTTTAATACACCGAGGCACATGAATTGTCTTGTGCCATATGATGAAATACCTGAAAGGCTTAGTGCACACGATTAGTTCACAATTGCATTGTCATCAATCACCAAAACCACTAGGGTAGAAATATGCCCTAACATTAACTCTATTCTTGTCTCGTACACTCTATATCTAATTAAAGTCACCAGCGAGCAACCATCTAGTACCGGGCATAGGCTTCTCACTCACTAGCTCATGGAAAAAGACATATTTGAGGTTGCTCCGAGTTGGTCCATAGAAAGTTGTGAATTTGAAGGACGTGTTGGTCCTCGTCAAATTTATTGTAGCAAAAAGGAAGAAAGCTCTAATGCTAATGTTCTGCACCTCCACCAGGTCTTCGTCCCACAACATCACGATGTTGCCTCGCGTGCCAATAGTAGGTCGTTGGGCGAACCTTTGAGTTGGCCTCCAAGAGAGGCAACCATGAAGGAGTCAACATGCTCAAGCTTGGTTTCTTGTAAGCAGACTAAATGGCAAGGTGTACTTGCGGTGGTTTCAAAAATGGTACATCGTCGGTCCAGGCAATTCAAACCGCAGAAGTTCCAGTTCAGAATACTCATGTTCTGCTCACTCATATTAGAACTTGAGATACAACGACTGGAAGATCTCTAGCTCCAGCCTTTATTTCATGGACACTTGTCTTAGAGCCAGACTACATAATAAGCCTTTGAACCTAATGGTGAAGCCAGATATAAGCTGTGTAGTCAATTTTTTGGTAAAATCAACGTATGCATGTAAACATGTGTAAAATAATGAATAGAAATTCATATATTTGACTACACAACTTTAAATTAACTACACAACATTGAACTTCTAACACCGTCATAGTTTGAACCCCATTTCATTTGCAAGTTGAATGGCACGCCGGTACACCAACAGTTCAGATCAATCATGATCCGCGATGGATGAAAAAACAACATGTTAGCGCAAGGAAAACTCCATGATTGTCCTTAGAACCACTCGTCCACCCCCGAAGTTATGCATTTTTTCCATAGCACCCTTCGCATTAGCATTAACCCAATCTAGCTCTGGACGTATACATTCATACACTTGTCACACTTTGATCACTTGATCCTTTGAATGGATTTCCAATCTTCAGAGAAGTGCACAAATTTGTCCTTTATCAGTTGAGGCTCCTCAATACGCTAGCAATTGAAAATAAGGTGCATTTTATCGCATTGGGGCATTTTGAATTCTTAAATAAACCAATCCGGAAACAATTAGATGTCAGTAAAATCATGAAAAAATGCGCGCCGATTCAAACCCTTAGTGGGGTTGGTGCGTAGCCGAATAGACAACTCATCCAGGTTTGCTTGTTGTCCACTAGACATAAGCTAGACATTTGAACCCTTCTTAATTCCATATCAATCACAATTTGTTGTTGTTCTCTTGTTGGATTCTATAATGCATCATTGGCATTATGTTCGTAACTATAGGGGATGTAGGCACTAGATATTTTGTGGAACGTGGAGGGGTAGGAAATAGGCATGACATTAGAGGCTTGAGCGAAGCAAACTCAGCTCACGACTCCCGTATAATGTCGTCCACATGAAGTAGCCCTTATTTTTCATGGAGAAAGTTGTACTTACATAGCTTTGCCTATATTACAGTTGACAATAACATGATATAAATATAGTTACCAATGCCATATGTTACACTTAACAACATATCAACTATGTAGCTATCATGCTACCCATGCTACACTTACCAACATGTAAACTGTTATGTATTTACCAACATGGTTATAATGTAGTTACAGGAATAACAATTATGTAGTTATCACCGAGTTCATGGTGAAGTCATTAGACTCCTTACCGAGTTGTCCATGTTAGATTTACCACACTACTAATGCTAAAGTTACCATGATACCTATGCCGAGGTTATCAAGCTTCTCATGTTGAAGTTACCAAGCTCCCAAAAAACTCCCACCTTCTCCTGCAACTCTCTTGCGGGCGTCCGGGTGGCTAACCATAGCACTGTCGACCACCCTCCCCTCCTCATCTCCCCATCCCTCGTTGCTGCCAGGGGGCGCGAGCGGGCGAAGCCCGATTCTCCCCAATGACGACGGGACCCTCTCGTCTCCTCGGGTGAGGGGAACGTCGTGAGCCGGATCTCTCGTTCCTAGACTCTGTGTTCAATGTCGGGCATGACAGTGCTCGAGCGTGGGTTTATGATGGTGGCGTGGCATCGGTGTGACGGGCGGCAATGACAGTGCTGCGGGTCGGCGGGTGGTGATGGCGGTGGCTGCTTCCCAGCAACGCCTTAAAGACGTCCTGGATTTGCGGGTCGGGCAAGATCGGGTCATGGGCGGCCCCTCTTGGCATGGCTCTTTTGTGTTTGGAGCAGCGGTGGAGATGGGCGTCCCTGTCTAGTCGGGCCCTTTGCGGCTGGACGATGATGCTCGGCATGGGAAGACCTCACTGGTGGCCTTCCATGGGTGATGCGGTAGCGAATCTAGCTTCCCTCCTCTTCGGCATCAGACGACGTACGGTGCCCTCCGGTTGGTCTGGTCCTGCTTCGGACTAAACAGGTGGTTTCGGAGGGGAGACTGGTAGGGGGCGGGGGCATCGTTGTGTGCCCCATAGCCGGAAAGGGGTGATGGTCTAGGCCATGTGTTGCTGGTTCACATCCCCCTGCCCCCAGTCGGCATATGGTGACGGTCCTTATCGAGGCAAGGTGTCCATCAATGGTTCCGGAGATGGTTGGGGCGTGGATCTGGTCAAAGTCATGTTCTCTGGTGGCCTCATGGTGGTGTGGTGGCAGGTCGGCGGTCCTCGTGGTGGGAGGCGCGTTTGTCATGGGCGAATGACGCGTCTCAGTTGCGGGCGAGTAGTCATGGCCGGTCAAGCGGCATGGCTGCACGTGATTGGCTGAACAGGGATGCGATGGAGGGGTTGGAGCACCGGGATACATCACTTGCCCAGTCTATGCACTCGCCGACAGTGACGACATCCACGGACGTCGTGTTCCTCCTTGTGGGCTCCGCCGTGGTTCTCCTCTCTTTGCATCTAGCTCCGGGAGAAAACTTGGTCTTCGGATCGGACGGTGGTGACATTCCGTGGTCGTACCCTTCTTATAGGCATCATCTTGGAGTCCTCGGTTTGGCGTGGTTCATCACACACCCTCCCGAACGATCGCTTTTGGTGGTGGTCTCCGTCGGCTCTAAGCGGTTCTTTTATGGATATCTTGTAGGTTCTTGGTAGTCGTTGAGGTTGTGTTTCAGTGCGCAGCATCCTTGTAACATGCATTGGGTGTGTGTGATGTGCATTTATATCAATGGCTTCGACGAAGTGATGGTTACTTTATAATATAAAGCACAGGGGACCCTTTTTCATCGAAGTTACCAAGCTGTCAATGTTGAAGTTATCTTGTTGTTCATGCAAAAGTTATCACACTACCCATTCTACTATTACTAACGGATGTTTTGTCACATTAACCAACATAGTAGTCATGTTTTTTCTTTCAAGAACACACATGAGATTTGTGTGTCGTTTCATTAAGGATTATTAAAGTAAGTGACTATACAATCATTACACGAGTAGGCACAAACACGATAGTGTGCCTACCCTCCACCGGCAAGGAAAAACTAGGTAATTACTCCCTATCATCTACCCTGGAGTGAACCTGTGCAAGCGCTAAGGAAAAAGCATGATGAATAAGACTTATATTGAGAAGCTACAACATAGCAACAAGTAGTCATGGTCCTTCACTACTTGATCGCAAAGCATGCATCAATCATGGTTATGGAGATGACGACAAACAAACTGATCTGTAGTGCACAACCTTCTGTGAGAGCTAGCCACAGGAACACCTTGGTATCCAAGGGCGCCCAAGAGTTCCACAACTCATCCCCGCATGGAATACACCGGTGTTTGCAGTGAGTTCTAGTTTTGAAGTCGATAACTATGCATGAACAATTCAGTAATATGCATAATGTTCGTTGGTAACAACACGTGAACATTTATGGGCAATTATTGTATGCTAGATAATAGAATTCAACCCAAAAAACCGATTGAAACGGCGCAGAAAAGAAGCCTTCATGACATGTAATGTGTGTGTAAACAATGTGGTAACTTACATATTGGAGGCCGGGTAAATTTTGCCCCGCAAAAATCATCGAAACATACTAACATGGGATCTTTTTCGATAAAGGATGGATTATATTGGCTTAAAATGAAGCATCAAGAGAATACTATTAAAATAAACACAAACCTGGCCGCTGCATAGTTAGGATGCACACATCCAACACTGATGCGCACACACAAATAAATGCCGACAAATAGCAAAGTCACAAAAGATCAAATCTATGCATGCGCGAAGAAAAAACCATAAAGCCACAGGTCATACGTCTCCATACCTTTTTAAAAACTTTTGCTATTGCACAATTTAAGTGAAACTAACCCGGATTGACACTCTTTTCTGTAAAACTATCACAGTATTGTTTTTGTGCATAAATAAAAGTGGTCGGAATTGGACAGGAATTTTTGGAGATTTTTTTTGGAATAAACAAAAAATACTAGTGCAAAGAAATACCGGAGGAGGCCCACCAAGCCGCCACACGGACAGGTGGTGTGGTCACCCACAAGGTGCGCCACCTACCCGTGTGGGGGCATGGTCATCGTCTTGACCTGATTCCAACACAAATCTCCTACACAAACAGCCACAGAAAAATTCATCCCGTTTTACGATACATAGACGCCGCCACCCACTGTTCTTTGTTGGGAGCCCTAATCTGGAGTCTGTTTCTAGCTCCGGAGAGAGGGATTCGTCGCCATCGTCATCATCAAACCTTCTCTATTAATAATTTCATGATGCTTATATCCATGTGCGAGTAATCTTCTGTAGGAATATGGAGGTAGATGGGATTTGGATGAGATTCATAATGTAATCGTTGTCAGATTTTTAGGACTTGTTCTCAAATATCCACTATGTTCTGAGATTGATGTTGCTATGCTTAATGCTTGTTACTAGGGTCCTAGAACCATGATTTCATATATGAATTTGTTCAGTTTTCATGAATATATGTATGTATTTGATCTTACATGCAAGTTGTAAGCACCTGTTATCCCTCTGAATCCTATACCCCAAAGTGAAAACAATTGGGATACTCCGCGGGGATGACTTTGATTTGAGGATTACATGTATTCACTATGTTTTAGTGCTTTGTTCATGTTCTCTATTAAAATGATCGTCTCGGTTACCCTTAGTTTCCATTAGGACCCTAATGTGATGGGAGGGTAGAACAAAAGATATTATGCAAGTTCTTATTGCAAGAAGGTATGATTATACACGAAATACATGTCTATGGTTGATGAACTGAAGCTAGTTCGTACTGGTCTAGGTTAAGACTGTTGCATATAGAATCTCATCTGAACACCCCATTGCTACTCCATGCTTACACTTTTATGCTATTATCACTACTAAGTCACTATTGTTCTGCTTTGCTACAAATTTATTACTATTGCTGCTACTATTACCTTATCACTACTGCTATGATATTACTGTGCTACTAATAAATTTATGCAAGGAAGTTATCTTTCAGGTGGGATTGAATTGACAACTCAATTGGTAAACATTATAAATATTCTTTGACTACATTGTGTCGGATCAATAAATTTTGGTTCAAATATTAATCTCGAAGACTATTGAGATCCCCTATACTTGTGGGTCATCAATCGGATCCACGATCGGCAAACTACAACAAAGACCATGTCCTCACCAATCATCTCATGACACCACACAGACGATGTCGTACCTAAAAACAATGCCTTCAGGAGGGACGGGATCGGCCCACCCAAGGGGAAAATCTAGTTTTTCACCCTGAAGAACCAGTCGGAGCATATCCGAGCAATGCCTTCAACAAGGTAACAATGCAAAAATATCACCATTGCAAGGTATAACCAATTCAGGTCATACCTAGGCTCTCGCCCCGGAGCTCGAGTCCTCGTGCTCGAGTAGGACCACCATCAAATTCACTTTGTGTTGTGAGCAACACTTTTTCGTGACCCCGCATCTACATGCAACGTATCACTGCTCCCGTTGCACGACCATATCTTTGCGTCAAGTCGTCGTCAATAATTGCACCTCTCCATCGATGTCAACCACTAGATCTGGAGACACGCACCATCATGAAGACATTTGAGGCTACCACAATCTTTAGTGAGTCTGCACCCGCATGCCGGAGTGGTAACACCAGCACCAACACCAAGGCGGAGTACACAACCGTTGACTACCACCTCGTCGGAGGGAGTTTTGTTTAGATCCATCGGCCCAGGGGCCGACATGGCTGCAGCTGGAGCACGAAAGGCGGATCACGATAGCCGATGCGTGTTCGCGCATAGCGCAACCTGCAAGGCCATTAGCGCACAGCCAACAAATCAGTGTCGTGCCTCCCGACTTGAGCACCATGCCCGTCCCGAGCACCTCCGTTGTCGCGCCTCATCCACCTACCCAGCACGGGAATCCAAGGGTCCCGACCACTAAATGGGCCAAGCAACTTCAACCGCCTTACGGTCGTCCACGAAAACGGAGGAAGGTACCTCAAAGAACCCCGTGCAAACATACGCGTGAAGAGATGTGCCACCGTTCGCAACCGCCCAACGCCCCCACGAATCTGGTCGACAGCGCCAACCCTCACACCAGCTCAGCCCTGCGTTACCATGCCCCAAGTGTCAACACGATGGAGAGGGCAGCCCGCACGCACTCCCCACAACACGAGCCTATGGACACCTTGTTGTACAAGCATGCAAAGAACTAGAGTCCCGTGCCCACCTACCTCGGGGCCGACCAAGGCTTCGCTGGTGGGCACCCTCCGGCGGCTGCAACGAGAAGGTGGATGAGGGGGACGAAGTGGCGACACTAGGGTTGCTACCCCGAGTCAGGAGAGGAAGGCTAACATGGAATCTAGTTCTGAAAGTCTCTTCGTGATGCATTTAATGTTGAAAATGAAATTTTGAATTAGACCAACCTATAAAACATTTTAGATTTAAAAAATGAGAATAGTATTAGATAACATTAGGTTTTTACTCTAGGGCATGCATGCATACGCATGTAAAGATGAGGGGTGTTGGTATTTATCACTAAATTTGATATGTTCTCTATATATCATAGTCGTAAACTAGAACTAAATTCTAGAGAATGGATGTTTGGTTCCCGAGCACCATGAGGCCTTTAAATTTAAAATTTAAATTTCATAAAATTCATATTTTAACATTCCAAAAAATTCAGAAAAAATACAGAGATATATGAGGCGTAACACATATGTGAGTAAATTTTCAGGGCAAAATATGTTCAAATGAAGGTTGTGCAAAAAAGACATATCTAAAAGTTTTTAACACATGATACTATTCATCCTCTAAGGTCATAATTTTTTTTTTTTGTACAGATCGCATTTCAACGTTTTTCATCCTGAAATTTCACACACATATACATAACATCCTTGTTTACTTGCATAATATTTTTCAAAATTTTTTAAACCAAAAAGTTTAAATTTTGAATTATTTTCAAAAAGAGGCCTCCATGGTGCTAGGGAGCCAAAAGCAATTTCCATAAATTCTATCACTATATCTATTATCAGCATTATCAGCAGTATCTACGGCGCCCTTAATTTGACGTCCCCACGCAATTCATACCACCACGCGTTCATAAAATCGCAAGGCTGGCAAGCTTTGATTGCTTGCTCGTCCCAAAAGTCAGCCATGGACCGTGCACAGGTGAGACATTGATCTTCCATGTGAGGGCGATGACCTCTACAAAACTAAGACCAGCATATATTTTTTGTTGAACGGACCTAAGACCAGCATGTCTATGTCAGTAACTCTCTTATACTCCCTCCGTTCTTAAATACTCCCTCAGTCTCAAAATAAATGTCTTAAGCTTAGTATAAATTTGTACTAGAGCTTATATAAAGTTGATACAGTTATTTTGGGACGGAGGGAGTATAAGTCTTTTTAAAGATTTCACTAGAAGACTACATACGGAGCAAAATGAGTAAATCTATATTATAAAATATGTCTATATATATTCGATGTAGTCTACTAGTGAAACCTCTAAAAAGACTTATATTTAGGTACGAGTATTAGTCAAAGTCTCAGAGATAACCCGTTCCAGGTGGTGTTGTTCATAATCAAGAACCGAAGAGTCGTACATACACCAGCCGATGCTTCCTTCCCGTCCAATAATGTAACTTGGAAAAAGGCTTCTGATGCTGTGGCGGCCATTTGAATCTTTCTGTACATGTCTTAAAAATAGTTCATGCCGATGGTGGCGGCCATTTGAATCTTTCTGTACTCCCAAATTGGATGTGATGTTGTGGTTTATTAAACTGAGGAACATTTGATGTGATGTGATGTGATGTGATGTGGTTTGGCTAGCTAGGTTCAGACATCCGTTAGGGCACAAAGAAATTTTGGATCAACTGAGAGAGCGCTGTCCGTATCCCGTCGATATTGACAGGGGATGCTCATCGGAGCGATCCAGTTTCGTATAGCAACTTCATTTGGACAGAGCCTAGTAGGAATCAAATCGACAACATTCGCGAGGTATCTACACAACATCAATGACATGTTCTTCATACGATTGTGAATTTACCATCTATGCTATTCATTAATTCAATGAATGTGGGTGTACACCGTAAACGCGTGTGTCTACCCTGAGATCACGAATTGGGACGTGCACCTGTCAAGTGTCCGGTCATCATCAGCCACCCACCAGGCTCGTCTCTCACAATGGTACTCCTTCTTATCCATATTAGTAAATAAACGTATATAGATATATTTTAATGTATGTTTGAACAAATAATTAATTTGGATAAAATAAAATATTACATTTTTGTACAATTATTATCGCGTTGAATAGTACTAGTACTCACGGAAAGCAAAACAAAGACCATATATGTGCAAATCTGGTTACTTGCTCGCTCTCTCCCTCTCTGTGTATTATATAAGCAACTCCCTAGATCGCGAGCCGCATCTCTTTTCTTCTCCCCGTCGAATTAAGAGAAAGCTAGTGTGCAATGAGCCGAATGGGCAGCAGCAACGGCGGCAGCAAGGTGGCGAGCTGGCTGTGGCGCGCGCCGCGGCGGGCACTGGGCCGCGCGCGCGACCTCTACGTGCGGAGCCTCACCAGGTGCGCGGGCCAATTCCCGTCCGACGCCTCCTTCGGCTACCCGTCCTTCGCCGCCGCGCCTGCGCCGTGCAGCAGGGCCGACGGCTACCACAGCTTCTCCGCCTCCCCCTCATCCTCCTCGCGGTCCTACGACGGCGACGGCGACCTGCGGGAGCTCATGCGCGCCGCGTCGGAGAGGCGGGCGGCTCCGGAGCGGCCGGCTGCCGTACCCAGGAGCCGGAGCGTGGCCATGGCGAAGATCGACGAGGACGGGCCGTGCGAGTTTGCTCTCGCCGGCGCCGGCGTGGCGTTTGCCAGGAGCCGGAGCTACGCTGTCTCCGCCGGCCGGGCCAGTGGGCAGAGAGGGAGGGCGGCGCCTATACCCATGGCTTGATCGATTGTTGCACTGGGACTGGGAAGCTTCAACCTCGAGTCCAGCCTTCCTCTGCTTTTCACCTTCGAGTCTCCATAAATCTGCAGTGGTGCTGTAAATAGACTAGATCTCTTGTTCTGTTAATCCTTCTCCCGTCATTCTGTTTTGTCTGAAAATTATTCCGGCGCATTCGCTTGTAATCTCTTCCGCATAGCAGTCGCATGATATGCGATGTCCCTTTTCTTTTCTTTTTATTCGGAGAAACAAAGAGTTTATCCTCTGCTAGATAAACGGCCGTGCCTTCCAACCTGAGAAAAAAATATTCATAAATTTTAATTGTCATGACCATATTTTTTGGGGCTGCTACCAATCCACCGGTGGATATTTACTAAAAATCCATCACCTCTACAGCCGTTCGATCTCGCTCATAGCCGTCCGATCCGCTCCTGATTTAATTCCTGAAACAACGTTCGAGTTGCAGAAACAATCGTTTTGTTGCAAAAAATAAACTTTGGATCCATTAAATCCTGAAACAACGGTTGAGTTTCAGAAACAATTGCTTGTTTCAGGAAAAAAATTGTTCGTCTTTCTGCAAACATAGGTGCTGTTGCGGAAGAATTTTTTGCAACAAAGGTCATGTTTCAGAAATTTTTTGCAGCGGGCTGGGATGGGGCCGCGCTACGGCGGTGCGGGGCGACGGGCGGGGAGGCGTCTAGCCCCCTGGTTGCGGGAGCTCGCCGGCGTGGCCGAGGGGCTACGGCGGAGCCGAGAGCGGGCTGGGACGCCGCAGCACTCCGGCGGTGTGGGCGACGGGCGGCTGGCCCTGGCCGCGTGAGGCGACGCGGCTGCCCCTGGCCGCGTGAGGGCTGCCCCGTGGTCGCGGGAGCTCGCCGACGGGGCCGGGAGCAGGGCGGGGAAGGCCATGGCAACGGCGGCAGCTCCGGCGAGGCTGAGCAGGCCCGCAGCGGCGAGGTCGTCGGGGCCGCAGCAGGCCAACAGCGGAGGGGCGACGGGACCGCAGCAGGCCGGCGGCGAGGTCGTCGGGGCCGCAGCAGGCCGACGGCGGAGGGGCGACGGGGCCGCAGCAGGCCGGCGGCGGCAAGGTCGTCGGGGCCGAGGCGGAGGCGAAGGCACGTACCAGGCAGCTTTGTGAAACACATGCCCAGTTTCTGAAACACCGATCCAGTTTCGAGATTTAACGGACGAGCAGGGCGACGGATGGATTGGGCGGATCGGCCGGTGGAAGATAATCTTTTCCCATATTTTTTTGCATCATCGAGATACACTATCGTTCTCATTTTATGAGATTGAGAACAATTTTTAAAAATCCTGAACTTTTTTTAAACTCGTGAACATATTTGATACCGTGAATTTTTTTCAAATTCGTGAACATCTATAAAGATTTTCGAACATTTTTATAAGCAAACATTTTATGAATCAATATACTAGTATTTTATAAGTCACGAGCAGTTTTTCAATTTTTAAGATATTTTGAAATTCATGAATTATTTTTGAATTGACGAAATTTTGTTCAATTTATTAAAAAAATGTAAGAAGTTCTTAAAAAATGATGAACCTTTTTAGATTTTCCGAGAGTTTGTTTTCAAAATTGTGAACATTTTCTAAAATCGTGAATATTTCTTAAATCCACAAATATTTAGAATTATTGAACATGTTATTTCAAGAAAATCATTGAAGAGTTTTTGAAACCTTTTTGAAGTCCTAAATTATTTCAATTAGAAAAAATGGAGACAGAAAAGGAAAATAGAAAATAGAAAATTTAATATAAAAACCAAGCAGCTCGGACATGGACAGGCCTAAACAGGCGCTCATGTCTTCACCCAGCGCGTAGAGCATAGTATAAGAGGTTCCTGATGCATGGGCCGGCCCAAGCAGGATTTCCTGTACGAAATGTTGTTTATCATTTATAGATGGCATCGATGGGTAATATTTTGAAACATTGGGGACAATTTATGCGACGTACCGCAAGAAGCATTAACGACTTTGTTCTTACTAGTAAATATGTCCGTGCATTGCAACGGAAAAGTAAACATTTTATATCCGAGTGGTTATTTTCATGTTCATTCAATTTTGATTCTAACTCATCATATTGATGGCGTACACCTGCGACCATGCTCACGCAACATCTGAGTGGGTTGTTTGAAACTGAGGAGGCCGGTCTATAAATGAAATTTATTAAAAAAATCCTATATGTATCACTGTCACATGCAACAGATGGAACAGAAATTAAAATCATACTTATCGGTTCAATATTAATGTTCATGACTATCACACAAGTAGTTGGGATATTTTCAAAATAATCCAACATGTACCTATGATGTTCATTAATTTATAAATGTATGTACATACATAAAGTTGTTTATGTACTCACTACAAAAAATTGTGTAGTCCAATGGTAAGTATGAGGCTGGATTTCGTCAAGAAAAGTTACATACGTAGGGTCCTATATTATGAAATATGTACAAAGAGATAATCTGATGCAAGTAGAGCATTCCCAAACATGGGAAATACATTTTTGTTCCTTGTTGTATATGCATTCTATACAAGAAATTCTTTATAATAATCAATTTAAAAGTTAAAATAGTTCCCAAGTATTCTTAGATTAAACTTGACTCTGTTTTGCACTAGTATATAAATTTTTATAAAAAAGAATTCAACTTGACTTGTGGACAAAAAAGACAAAAATTATTTACTATTATAGGTCACTGTTCATAATATTTTGACCAATAATTTGTCTCTTTGAGAAGAAGTCAAAGTGTAGTTTCTTTTTGTGGAATTTTTCTTACAAGTATAATGAAAGGTCAAGTTTATTTAATAAATATATTCAGAATTTTGAACTTTTTATTGAATTTCTAAATTTATTTTGCATATAGAGTACATATACATTCCAAAAGTTCCCCTACGCCAAAGGATTATATTTTTTCCTTCGTTCGCTCAGTGTCAACGAGCGCCGCTACGAAATAAAGGTGGATTATGCATCATTGATTTACATTACACCCTAAATTCCATTTTCAAAATAACGGACATATAAAATAATATCATATTCAAATTCTACACGATTTTACAATCAAATTTGATATATAACATGTTAAAATTAGGGTTACCATTTAAGGGATATGGTTATTTAAAAATATTTATTTATTTTTAATAGACTCAGGCGTGATTAATGCAGATATCAATGTGTTTCATGTAATACTGGAAAAGCAGGTTCCCTATCACTTATAGATGGACTATGGGTTAGTTGGCATAAAATACACAAGATTTTGCGTAAAACTCAAAACAAACAAAAAAACGACTCGTTCTGACTTAAATAAGGATCGTGAGTTAATTATTGAAAAAGGCATGAACTTTTTTACAAAAATGCCGATGACATACGACTTTATTATTAGATAGAGATTATTTATATATTTCTACCATAAGCATACACCTATCTATTTTTGAATGCAACAATATAATTATTTATAAAACAAAGAAGCGCGAAGGGTCCGACTTTAAATTAATAAATCCCACCAACAAGCAGCACCCGACAAGGTTCGAACCACACATGAAATTAGAAGGGACATTTACATTTGAGCCCCTAGTTGTGTCACACCCGTTTGATTTGTCCCTAAATTCAAAAAACTCTCGTTTCTCTCCAAGCTCGCTTGCTCTTCTTGTGTTTTTGCCCTTTGACTGTTTGACCGTCACCTTGAAAACTAGAAAGACAAGATGCGGTAAGTTCGGTACATGCAACCAGCCTCTAGGCCTAAGATAATAGACAAATATGGCGCAAAGGCTCTCGGCGGGCACCATACATGAATTCGATGACTCCAGCAAAACGAAGCACCATGGAGCGAAGTTAATGGTGCGCTTCTAGGTGAATGACTCTGATCCGCTCCATGGTCACCTAGATAAGCTCACTGTCAAGTTGTTTCTCCAACGGCGTCCAAATGAGAAGAAAAGGATGGCATTCAAATGTCACATCACTCATACTTGTGATTTGCGTTGGATTTTCCATGAATAGGAACGGGTAATTGCAGCAAATACGGGTATCTATTTATGTGAATTAAGAAACCAAGGTTTATCAAAGAACCAATAGAAATTTCAATCCTCAACCGTCTTCAACGGCTGCACGCAAAAGAGCAAACAACTTGCACTCAACGCGGGCAAGAGGGATGTCAATCTCCTCGGTCTCGTTATTTGCAAGCAAATAAGATATGTAGATGATTGTAGATAATTGTATATTGCAAAAGAAAAGAAAAGGCAAAAAGAACAGCAAGGAAATTATAAGTTTACTGAATAGATAAGTGAATAGACTCGGGGGCAGTATGTTCTCTAGTAGCATCTCTCATGAAAGCAACATATGGTAGATAAAAAAAATTACTTTTGGGCAATTGATAGAAAAGCAGATAGATATGCGATTTTCATGGCAATGATCACGTGTATATATGCGTCATGCCCATAAGTAAATAGGTTGACTCCTGTCTGCACCTACTACTACTACTACTACTACTACTACTACTACACTTCAAGAGCGCTTCTATACTTCCCTCTATATGTATTAAGTTCATGACAAACAGAGTAATGCTTGAAGAACAATGACATGATGTAGACAAAGTAAACTCAACCAATATGAATAAACCCTATCATTTTATCCTTAGTGGCAGCAACACGAAGACGCAACTTGTCCCCTTCTGTCACTCGGATATAGAAACTCGTCAAGTTGAACCCACTACAACGCACCCCTCTCACTCAAGAAATACCAAACTACTTGGCCAAAGCAATTCAATAGATCAGAGAGAATTACTAAGTTATGATGATCATGCAAATGCGAATCATAATAATTTCAGAGAAGACTCAAATACTTTTCATGAATAATCTGGACATAAACTCATAATTCATCGGATCCCAACAAAAGTACCATACAAAAGAATTACATCGGATAGATCAAAGGGAAGATGCGATGATCATTGTATTGAAGATCAAGAGAGAAAGAGAGAGAGATAGCCATCTAGATACTAACAACAGACCCGTAGGTCTATGCGGAACTACTCACACATCATCAAGAGGGCAACAAGGTTGATGAAGGCCCCTCCGTGATTGATTTCCCCTCCAACAGAGTGCTGGAACGGAGCTCCAGATGGGATCGTCCTGGAACACAGACTTGCAGTGTCGGAAAAATCGTTTGTCTCTGATATTTAGGGTTTTTGGAATATATGTGAATTTATACGCCAAAGATTGGAGGTAGTGGGGCCACCAGGGAGGGACAAGCCATCACGATGCGCCCACCCCCTTGGTCGTGCCGTGTTGGCTTGTGCCTCCCTGGTGTGGCTTCCAGCCTCCTCCTGAAGCTTCCGAGTTTTCTTTTGGTCGAGAAAAAAATCATAAAAACGTTTCGACGCAATTGGACTTCATTTGGTACACTAGACGTGAAAAGTAAAAAACAAGCAGAAAACACGAACTCGCACTAGGCACTCGGTCAATAGGTTAGTGCTCAAAAATAATATAAATTGGTAAATTGTGACCCAAAAAGTATCCTAGGATGATATATCACTATGGAAAAAACAAAAATTATAGATACGTTGGAGAGGTATCAAGCCTCCCCAAGCTTAATTCATGCTCGTCCTTGAGTACGTAAATGATAAAAACAGAATTTTTGATGTGACATGCTACCCAATATGCAATATTTTGCATTTATGCTCATTGAGAAATAATGAATTAACAAACATCAAGATAGAAATATTTATAAACATAAACAACAATATCATCAATCTTTCAAAGTACACGATCCTAAAAGAACATTTACCCTCATTCATCTTTCATATTAGCAAGGCATGACTCCATCTTCACCACAATAATACAAGTGTCAAGCACCACAGTGTCCAAGTCAGGCAATTGGATCATACTTTTCAATGTGAATCGACTTTTTATTCTTCATGCAATACATGAGCGTGAACCATGGACATAGCATAAGGGTGGAGTAGAATATGGTGGTAGATATCAAAGGGGTAAAAAATGAAGAAGATAATCTCACATCAACTAGGCGTACCGACGGGCCTTGGAGATACCCATCTGTAGATGTCAATGCAACAAGTAGGGATTGCCATAAAAATGATGCACTAGAGTTATAAGTGTATGAAAGCTGAAATGAAGCTAAGTGGGATGTGCATCCAACTTGCTAGCTCATGAAGACCTCGGGCATTTGAGGAAGCACATCATCGGAATATGCAAGCCAAGTTTATAATAATGAAAATATGATTCCCACTAGCATATGAAAATGATATATCATGAGACTCTCTATATGAAGAACAAGGTGCCACTTTGAGGAACAAGTGTGGTAAAGGATAGTAGCAAAGTCCCTTCTCTCTTTTTCTCTCATTCACTTTTTATTTTCATTTTATTATTATTATGGTGGGCTCATTTGGCCTCCCCCACTTTTATATTCCCACTGGGACAATGCTCTAATAATGATGATCGTCACACTTTTATTTACTTACAAGTCATGAAAGCTCAATATGAAGAACTATGAAGCAATATGACTCAATATGAATGCCTCTCGTAGTGTACCAAGATGTGCCATGATCTAGCGTGACGTATATCAGCAATATTATGAATGGTGACTTTGCCACAAATGCTATGTCAGCTCTATATGACCATGCAAATAAATATGATGACGAACTAGTCATATATCTCAGAATGGCTATGAAAATGCCATGATATGTAGGTATGGTGGCTGTTTTGAGGAAGATATAGGAAGGTTTATGTGCAGTGGCGGAGCCAACGCCAGGCTACCCTGGGCACTTGCCCAGGCTCGCTGGACACTAGCAGCAACAATAGGTATATTAAATAAAGGCTTAAACTGATTTGTAACTTACTCTACCCGGGCAAAGAAAACTAGGCCTTAGTTTCTCTCACATAAACAGGCTAATCAGCCCAGCAATTAACAAGGCAGACAATTACGTGGCTGCCCAGGCTGTCGAAACAAGGATTACTGCTGGTGTCTCTTCGTTTTTCACAGGCGACATAATCATATGATGGATCGCGCAACTGCTGGCGGCTGAACCCTAGACGGCTGGACGCACTCCCGGCGCTCGGCGCCGGCCGCCGGCGGCAAGTGACACAAGGCTGCGAGCCCCCAATGCAGCTCATCCCCTCCTTCCTCTCATTCGGCTTTAGCTTCCTAGTTCCTTCGGTAAGAAATCTCCATGAAAATTAGGGCCAGCCAGTACTGGGGCCAACTGACCAACGATCTCTCATGTCTCATCTATAGAGTCTGAATAGTTGGGAAGTAGAAAATACTGATCGAGATAAGTATACATATGCGGTAGCGGTCAGCAGTCTGAATAGTTATACATATGCAAATGATATTGCTGCTGCTAGTGTCCAGTTTGAATTTTTTGCTGCGATATTGATATTGCAAATAATATCCTCGTCAATAGATATTGCTGCTGCTAGTGTCCAGTTCTTATTTACCTGTTTAGCAACTAAGTTCAAACTTTATCATTAAATTTCATAGATGAGGAGGTTTTTGGTTGATAGAGCAAGCACTGAAAATGTGAATGGTGTGCAACCGGAAGTAGAAGTGGAGGCACAACCACCTCCTAACATTGCCAATGAATTTAATCCAAATGATATTGAGCGTGATCCAGGAAAGAGGAAACAAATTAGTGAGTATCCTCCTAATATTCAAGATCAAGTGAGAAGAGCATATGTATTGAAGGGTGCAATGCAACCAGATTTGAATAAATTTCCTCGTACTGAATTTGGAAGTTCACGTACATCAAGAGCATTTTCTAAATCTTGGTATAAAATACATCCATGGATTGAATACAGCGAGTGGAAGAAGGCAGCTTATTGTTTTTATTGCTTTCTCTTTAAGCAACCTGGAAGGGCTGAGCACTTTGGTTATGAAGTATTTACGAAAGAAGGATTTACAGATTGTAAGTATGCATCTAAAGCCTTCAAAGATCATATTGGTGGTCATGGTAGTAAGCACAACTCTTGCGTCAAGCATTATGATGATTATAGTAATCAAAGACAAAATGTGGCAAGCAATCTTGCTAGATCAAGCAAGGAATTAGAAGAAATGTATAAGATCCGCTTGACTTGTTCTGTGAGTTGTTCAAGATATCTCATCGCACAAGGCTTGGCTTTTCGTGGACATGACGAATCCTCTACTTCTCTGAACAAAGGAAAATTTAGAGAGATGATATATTTAGAAAAAACTAAAAATGAACAAGTGAGAGATGCTTTTGACCGTGGTGCAAGAAATTGCACAATGACATCCGCTGACATTCAAAAGGAGCTTGCAATGTGTTGTGCACATGAAGTTACCAAGAGGATCATGGCAGAGCTTGGTGATAAACAATTCTTTGTGCTTATTGATGAATCACGTGATATATCTGTTAAAGAGCAAATGGCGGTGATGTTGAGGTTAGTAATTTCACTTTCTTTCATTATTTGTTTGTCATTTATTTTCTATGTTGTCAACTAACCTTGTTTTTTATATAGATTTTTGAATGACAAAGGAAAGGTTGTTGAACGATTTATTGCTTTGTACCATGTCAAAGATACTACATCTGAAGCACTAAAGAATGCTCTTTATGGTATTCTTGATAATTATAAGTTATCTATTTCAAGGATACGAGGGCAAGGATATGATGGTGCTTCAAATATGAGAGGCGAGTTTAATGGTTTGCAGAAAAAATCATAGATGAAAACCCCTTTGCTTTATATGTTCATTGTTATGCTCATTGTTTGCAGTTGGTGGTTGTCTCTGTTGCTAGTAGTTGCTCATCTATTCATGATTTCTTTGAGTACATCTCCTTAATTGTGACCACAACAACTACATCTTGCAAGAGAAGGGATGCATTGGCAGAGGCACAACACCAAGATATTCTGGATAGACTTGAGAGTGGTGAGATATGTGCAGGAAGGGGCTTGCACCAATTAACTACCCTTGCTAGGCCAGGTGATACTAGATGGGGTTCCCATCATACTACCTTGCTTCGTTTGAACCAAATGTGGTCCTCCGTGTTACAGGTGCTTAGTACGGTTGATGAACATGGACGTGGGACATCTCAAGTAGGAGGTTTGATAGAAAAAATGGAGAGCTTTAAATTTTCTTTCATTCTAAAACTTATGTTGAAGTTGTTTGGCATCACAAATGAGCTCTCAAAAGTCTTGCAAAGAAAAGATCTTAATATTGTGCCTGCCATGGAATTAGTGGATGATGTCAAAACTCGGCTGGCAACATTAAGAGAGAGTGGTTGGGATGATTTATTTTGTGATGTTCAAGAATTTTGTGCTGCTAATAGTATTCCAGTGCCAAACATGGATGAAGTAATACCGGTTCGTGGTCACTCAAGGAGAGTAGGGAGGACTATCACTAATCTTCATCATTACCGTGCAGAGATTTTTTATGTTGCTATTGATAAAATTTGCGTGGAGATGGATCACCGCTTCAGCGAAGGAGCTAATGGTGTGCTTGATTGCTTCTCATGTCTTGACCCCAATAATTCTTTCTCAAAGTTTAACATTGATAAGCTTGCGCGTCTTGCTGAAATTTATCATGATGACTTTTCTAGTGATGATCGTGGAATAATTAGAGAGCAGCTTCTCACTTGTATAAGTCAAGTGAAAAGGCATGCTTGTTTTTCTACTTGTGATGATGTTCAAAGTTTGGCCCCGAAGATGGTTGAAACTGAGAAACATTTGGTATTTCCATTGGTATACAAACTTATTGAGTTGGCTTTGATATTGCCGGTGTCAACGACATCTGTTGAGAGAGCTTTTTCAGCAATGAAAATTATCAAGACTAAACTGCATAGCAAGATCAATAATGAGTGGTTCAATGACTTGATGGTATGTTACACCGAGAGAGAGTTATTCAAGTCAGTTGATGATAAGGATATTATTCGAACATTTACTGCAATGAGGTCTCGAAAAGAGCACTTGCCTCGTAATTTTCTTTAGTGCATTATCGGTATGTTCAATTTGACCATCTCTATTCCTTAAGCTTTTGATTTCACATCTCAAAACTAAATTTATTTAATTACAAATCTATTTTTATATTGCACTCCCTTCTAGGCTAATTATATGTCTCTTTTCATTACAGATGGTATGGATAGATTTACTTTTGCTGACAACATGGCAAGTTCGCCTCTATGTAAGGTAGGCTATGTATCTTTTGCTGTCATGTCCCAACTTTATTTGGTCTATGAAGAGGATTATATATTAGGTCAGTTTAAAATTAAATTATGTATGACTATTAGGCTTAACTTGGTGGTATACTGCATGTTGTGTATTCGACTAGCCGATTTTTTTTAGATTATACACTTAGGCTTAACTTGCCCAGGCTCCATAAATTTTCTGGCTCCGCCACTGTTTATGTGTGACACAGCGTATCATGCCACGGGGTTTGGATGCACCGACGAAGTTTGCACCGGTCCTCGAGGTGAGAATTGGCAATGCATGGTACCAGAGGGGCTAGCAAAATATGAGGATGTGAGATTGTGTATGTCCATGGTTTCACATTAGTCATGAAGAACTCATATACTTATCATAAAGTTTTATTAGTTTCATCACAAATTAAAGCACTACTCGCATGCCCCGAGGGAGAGAGTTGGGAGGAGTTAATCATCGCACGACTCTGACTCGAAACAACAATAGGATTTTAACGAGGAATAAAAATTCTCACACATCTCCGCCATGCCCTTTTAATATTTAGACAAAAAAGAAATTAACACCTGTTATTACCGGTACTTCTATGAATCAACAATGATGCACTCACACCTTTTTCATATTACCACATCAATATCATTAACCCACAATTTCTCTTTAAGTGCTACATGATGGTTTTAATTATCATTCATTGGATACTTATTATTTTTGGACTAACCTTATGACCCATGCAAATTACCGATAATGTTTATTAACTCCTAAACAAATATAAGTGAAGAACAAGAGTGCAAATATTTCTATAAAATCTACACGCCACCGGGCTCAATAATATATAAGTGAAGTACTAGAGCAACTGCTAAGCTCAAAAAATATAAGTGAAGCACACATAGTATTCTAATAAATCATGATGCATGTGTGTGTCTCTCAAGTTGGTGTGTCAAGAAAATTATGATTGTGGCAAACTAAAAATAAAAAATCAACTAAAGCAAATGACGCTCCAAGAAAAACTCATATCATGTGAGGAGTAAGAATGTAGCTCCAAGTGACATACCGATGCATTGAGACGAAAGAGGGGATGAATTTTGGGGCATCCCCAAGCTGAGACGCTTGAGTCTTTCTAGAATATTACCTTGGGTTAGCTTGGACATCCCCAAGCTTAGGCTCTTGTTGCTCCTCGTTCCATCGTCCATTGTGATAACACCCAAAACTTGAAAACTTCAACCACACAAAATTCAACAAAACTTCATGATATCTGTGAGTATAAGCAACATATCAAATACTTAGGTACTAATGTAAATTGATTGATATTTCATTATTGCATGGATCATACCCCATGACTTATACCCCCCGATACAATCCATAGCATCATCAAAACAAGCAAACTATGTAAGCAAAAAACAGAATATGTCTAAAACAAAATAGTATGTAGTGATCTGTAATGAACCTATACTTCTGTAAATCCAAACATTATGAAAAATTAGGAAGACCTAAGGAATTTGTACAGAAATACTATGCAGAAAATTCAGCTTAAAAAGACGTTCCAGGAAAATCGTAGAAATTCTGCACTAGACGTCAAAGTTTTTGTTTTTGCACCATATCAATTATACTTATCATACAAGTCATCCCATAGGCTTTACTTGGCCCAAACACTAATTTAAACATAAAAGCATGATACATATCCAACGTATCTATAATTTTTTATTGTTCCATGCTATTATGTTATCATTTTAGAACACTCTTTAGGCACTTATCTACCAATTTACATTATTTTTTAGCACTAACCTATTGACGCAATGCCGAGTGCGAGTTGTTGTTTTCTACATGTTTTTCCACTTTTCAGGTTCCAGTATGAAACGAAGCCCAGTGGACCTGAAACGTTTTGTGAATTTTTTCTAGACCAGAAGTATACCGTGGAGCATCGGAAGAAATTGGGGAGGCACACGAGGCTCTCACAAGCCATCTAGCTGCGACCTCGGGGGCACACCCTGATATCTTGTGGCCGCCTCGTGGCTCCCCTAACCCTGTTCTCTGGTCTATAAATTCTTATTTACCCTAAAATCATTAGAGGAGGTCCCAGAAGTAAAACCGCAAGTCTCTGTTCTAATGGAAGGCCATCTAGAGCTCCGTTCCGACACTCTGCCGGAGGGGGGATCGATCACGGAGGGCTTCTTCCTTAACCTTGATGCCCTCATGATGATGTGTTAGTAGTTCACCTCAAACATATGGGTCCATGGCAGTACCTAGATAGCATATCTCTATCTCTCTTTGATCTTCAATACAATGATCATTGCATCTTGGCTTTGATCCACATGATGTAAATCTTTTGTACGGTGCGTTTGTTGGGGCCCGATGAATTGTGGGTTTATGTTCAGATTATTCATGATAAATATTTGAGTCTCTTCTGATTGATAATATGATTCTTATGTGCATGATTATAATAGCTTTGTAATTCTCCCCGATCTATTGAAATAGTTTGGCCAACTAGATTGATATTTCTTCGGTGAGAGAGGTGCGTTCTAGTTGGTTCAACATGTAGAGTTTCTATATCCGAGTGATAGAAGGGGACAAGTTGTATCTTTGTGTTGCTGCTATTAAGGGTAAAACGACGGGGTTTATTCATATTGGTTGAGTTTACTTTATCTACATCATGTCATCTTACTCCAAGCATTACTTCGTTTGTCATGAACTTAGCATGTAGAGAGGCAAGCATAGAAGCCCTCTTGAAGTGAAGTAATACTAATAGGTGTAGGCAGGAGTCGGCCTATTTGTTTATGTATGTGATGCATATATTTACATAATCATTGACGTGAACATTGCATAACTATCTGCTCTTCTAACAATTGTCCAACAATAATTTGGTTACCCACTGTATGCTTATTTTCATGAGAAATGCCACTAGGAATAGCTATGAGCCCCGAGTCTATTCACAACATATTGCTAAAACCTCCAATAACTTGCTCCAATTTATTTACTTTTATTTTATTTTGCATTTTATAATTATCTAAAATTATCTACACACCTCATTCGCTTGCAAATAACGATACCAGGGGATTGACAACCCTCTTGCCCACGTTAGGTGTGATGACCCACAAGTATAGGGGGTCAATCGTAGTCTTTTCGATAATTAAGAGTGTTGAACCCAACATGGAGTGGAAGGAAATGACAAGTGATTTTCAGCTAGGTAATTTCTGCAAGCACTAAAATAGCGGTAAGAAGTTGTTTGGTAGCAAGATAATTGTAACAAGTGACAAGTAGCAATAGTAATAATAGGTGCAGCAAGGTAGCCCAATCCTTTTGTGGCAAAGGTGTAACGCCCAAGATGCGATCCTATCCTTATTTTGACGTGAGGGCCTCGACAGGTATAGAAGCGCATCTCGTCGTTTCGCAAGAATGGATATCGTTACAAGTACATGTGATGAAGAGAAGAGTATATGGAATTGGCTTACACTCGCCACAAGCTACATCAGAGCCACATCAGTACAATACATAAACACCACGAAGAAGAGCAGGGTCCGACTACAGACGAAAACAAACAAGAGAAGAACGACGTCCATCCTTGCTATCCCAGGCTGCCGGCCTGGAACCCATCCTATATCGACAAAGAGGAAGAAGAAACTCCAAATGAACAATCATCGCGCTCACGCCAAGTAACCTTTACCTGTACCTGCAACTGGTGTTGTAGTAATCTGTGAGCCACAGGGGACTCAGCAATCTCATTTCCAAAGGTATCAAGACTAGCAAAGCTTAATAGGTGAGGTCTGGTTAAGTGGTGAGGCTGCAGCAAGCGACTAAGCATATATTTAGTGGCTAACTTACGAGTACAAGAATAAAGAGGGGGATGATCTACGCATAGCGGACGTGAACTACTGATGATCAAATGAATGATCTTGAACACCTACTAACGTCACACATAACCCCACATTGTCCTCGGTCGGAGAAGGAACTCGCGAAAGAGACAGTCACGGTTACACGCTCAGTTGGCATGTTTTAATTAAGTTAACTTCAAGTTGTCTAGAACCAGTGTTAAACAAAGTTTCCACATTGCCACATAACCGCGAGCATGTCTTTCTGAAAGATTTAACCCTACAGGGGTGCTCCAACTAGTCCATCACAAACTACCACACACTGTGATGGAATGATCTCGATCAGGGAAACCCGTGATCTCCTCGGATCCCTATAGGAAAACCTCAACCTCGAGTTAGCTCAAAGCATCCTCGCAATCCCTCGCACAAGACGCTCGATAAAGGTAAAACAAGTCCATCAAGGCCGCCCGACGTGCTGAAAATCCCGATAGGAGCCGCGTATCTCGTTCTCAGGGCACAATCGGATGAGCGCAGCGTACAGTGGCCTGGTAGAAATCACCCAAGTTGCCCCGGGTTGGCCCCGCACATGACTCTATTTTGGACCAACACCATCAGCACTAGCCCTCCCTATATTATGTTGAATTACTCCTCGGGTAGCACTAACTCCCTATGCTTTTCAGTATTAACATAATTATTATGTTGGGAAAATATAGTAGCAATGCTGGGCCTTGCCAGACGAGGTTTATCCTAAAACGAGAATCTAGGGGGTCCCCATAACAACCCCAAGCATGTTAAGAGCGCTCATTTATGGAACATAACACCGATAGCCGAAACTAAGGGGGCAAAGGTGGAACAAAACACCAGGTTAGAAAGGCCGAGCCATCCACCTTTTACCGTGTATATAGGTGCATTAATTTAAATAGCAATTAATATGGTGATATAACAAGGAAACCATGGTTAAGCAAGCGGTAACATAGCCAATAAGTGGTTTGCTAGGTTGTGAACAGGTTGAAGGTTTTCATGGCAATGTTGAGAGGCTGATATTTAACAGGTGGTAGGCAGCGAGACATAACGATAGAAATGACAAAACTAGCATGGCAATGATAGTAATGATATCTGAGGAAATGGTCATCTTGCTTGAGATCCCGCTTGGAAGAAGAGTGACTCCGTGAAGCACACGAACCGACGTAGTCGAACGGGTCCTCACTTTCCGACACGCTTGCGGAACTCTATCGAGACGAAGCAAACCGGAAAGAAGCATCAACACAGATATTCACCACGGCACATGCACGACAAGATGCAATCCACATATGATGCATGATCAGCTGAATATATTCAAGACATGGCATGCCAATTCACAACAATCACACACTACACATTAAGTGAAGTTCAATATGCAACGAGTTGCATATTGACGAGACTCCACATACGGATTATTTAGTTCTATACCGATTAGTTACACAACAATATTGGATGTGGTTAAACATGGCAAGATGTGAAGCGTAATTAAGCTACCTATCTAGGCATTTTAAATGAGGTCGGAAATGACTTATAGCATCTCCAAACTGACCCAACATGTTAAATTAGAATTATGTCCAGATCTGAACTAACATGATTTAATATTTGTTAAACTGCAAAATAAAGTGGTTCACGTGATTCTACAAATCGTTCCAATCAACTTACACACATAGAACATCTCCAACGGAGCTACAGTTCAAAAGATATGCTCATCGCAAGATATGATGTCATGAATGCAATATGTATGCGAATGTCAGCCACAAGGTTTCCATACCAAGAAGGCAGCTACATATTATGAAATACATGAGATTCTAAGCCAGTTTCATATAGAACACGATCAAAATGGAGCAACGGTTCAACAAATACAAGCTACACAAGAAATAGACATAATCTGCCAAAAACAACAACATGGCATTTTCTACACCCCGAAACAACAAGCTACATAACTCCAAAATGCTCAAACAAGACATGAGACAGTAGAGGGCAAGATGCACTTCAACACCCTACTAATAACATCTAGCATGGAAGCTTGGATCACTAGGAAAAGAACTCACAAAATGGCATCTCACACACAGTTTCAGACTTAGTGAAAATATCAGGTTTGACACCGCAGTTTTTGATCTGAAGGCATATTGAAAATAGCAAAACTATATGCTATAGGGCTCCAAATGGCATGAAAAACCATAGCATGCTAGAGAATCTTAAGTACTACAACTAACTCCATTGCACCAACCTCAAAAGAGCTATAGATCACTCGCAAAACTCATGGCAAGACAGCAACAAAATATAACAGATTTCAGACTTAGAAATATTTCAGCATCTCCAAATCAACGCTATTTTCCTAGTAGCTGACAACAAGCAAACAACACCTAAACATGGATTTCTATTGCAACCAAAATTACCAGGGGCTGGCATACATATCCAAGGGCATATCTCTAGTTGACAACTCATTCATATCACGCACGGAATAAATCACACAAAATAAACAAAAGGGCAACATGGAAAAATATCACGCGCACTAACTTGCTCAAAAGCTAAAACTAAATGCACAGTAAAAGTCTATGGATTTTTCTACCCGAAAACATATATAATATGTGGGGTTGCAAAATAAAACTAACAGCACACGTATATGCGAGAATAAGTCCTAAACACGACATACCAAACTATTGACAGCCCCTACATGCAAAAATGCAACAACTACTCTAAAATACATGGCAAAAGGTCCCGAACAACATGAACATTTCATATATGGTATTTGAACAAACCGAACACGCATAAAAATAGCTACAGAAGAATTCCCTATTAGGACAACACACAAATCTAGGCATATGACGGGTCAAACCACTTCAAACATGCATGCAATTCATAAAATCATAATCTACGCAAAAGTTTACACGAGTTATATATATAATACATCACGATCCGACACATGGTTTAAAATCTACGAGCATTTGAAAATCTAGCATTTTCCTGGAATTAAATAAATCGCAAACTAAAAACTAACGGGCCGAATTGTCCAAGGCCTAACCAGAGCTCTGAGCACACAATACTCATACTACGCACATGCGGGACTTAGTGGGGCGGTGCTCACCTGAGGGGCCATGGCCAAGGTCAGCTCGGTGGGGCGCTGGGCCTGGTCGGGGCGGTGAGGCAGGCCGGGCGAGGCCCAACAGCCGAAGCAGGGCAGCGGCAGCCCGTGCGGGCACCACGTGAGGCGAGCACTCGGTCGTGCTCTCGGCTGCTCCAGCGGGGGCCAACACGGGTTGCGCCGCCGGCGGACTGGGGCTTGAGGGGCAGCGCTCTAGCGAGGAATCGAACGGATCGAGGCACCCGGCGGCGGATCTAGCCTCGGGGCTGCCAGATCTGGCCGAGGAACGGCGATAGGCGGTGGTTCCATGATGACGAGCTCCGGGCGAGGAGCTGGACTGGGGCGGCGGCTTCGATGACCTGGGCAGGGATGCGCAGGCGGCGCGACGACGAGCACCGGTGTGGGGTGGCAACGGCGACCTCTGGCGGCGCACCAGCGGGTGACGCGGGGAGCTGCAGGAGGGAGGCGCTCGACTCCTCCATGGTGGTGCGGGTGTTGCAGATCGGGGCGATGGCGCGGCTGCTCGGCCCATATCGGCCCCGGGCGGGCCGGTTGCGGGCCAGAGGGGGCCGGCGGTGGCTGAGGGGAGAGAGGGAGGTGGAGGCTGTGGAGAGTGGTGACTAGGGTTTGGGGTTTGGCACGGGATTCGAGGAGGAGAGAGAGAGAGGGGCTAGATTAGGCAGGTTGGTTGTCTATTTATAGACAGGGGCTAGGGTTAGCAGAATTTTTCCCCGGTTTCAACCGTGCGATTGGAATCAAACAGTTCGGGATATAAACCTTGCGATAAGCTTGGTAGGGAGGTACCAAAGTAATCCCGGTGCGGAACACTGGACAACGGTCAGGAATATCCTTAAGTACCTGAAAAGGACTAAGGAAATGTTTCTCGTTTATGGAGGTGACGAAGAGCTCGTCGTAAAGGGTTACGTCGATGCCAGCTTCGACACAGATCCGGATGACTCTAAGTCACAAACCGGATACGTATATGTGTTGAATGGTGGGGCAGTGAGCTGGTGCAGCAGCAAGCAAGAAGTCGTGGCAGCATCTACATGTGAAGCGGAGTACATAGCTGCTTCAGAAGCGGCTCATGAAGGAATTTGGATGAAGGAGCTCATCACCGACCTTGGAGTGGTTCCAAGCGCGTCGGGTCCTATGACACTCTTCTGTGATAACCCTGGAGCTATTGCCATAGCCAAAGAGCCCAGGTTTCACCGGAAGACGAAGCACATCAAGCGCCGCTACAACTCCATCCAGGACCATGTCCAAACTGGAGTGATAGATATTTGTAAAGTACACACGGATCTGAATATTGCAGACCCGTTGACTAAACCTCTTCCACGAGCAAAACATGATCAGCACCATAATGCTATGGGTGTTCGATACATCACAATGTAACTAGATTATTGTCTCTAGTGCAAGTGGGAGACTGTTGGAAATATGCCCTAGAGGCAATAATAAAATGGTTATTATCATATTTCCTTGTTCATGATAATCGTCTATCGTTCATGCTATAATTGTATTAACAGGAAACAGTAATACATGTGTGAATGAATAGATCACAATGTGTCCCTAGCAAGCCTCTAGTTAGCTAGCTCGTTAGTCAATAGATGATCATGGTTTCCAGATCATGGACATTGGATGTCATTGATAACGGGATCACATCATTGGGAGAATGATGTGGTGGACAAGACCCAATCCTAAGCCTAGCACTAGATCGTATTGTTCGTATGCTAATGCTTTTCTAATGTCAAGTATCTTTTCCTTCGACCATGAGATTGTGCAACTCCCGGATACCATAGGAGTGCTTTGGGTGTATCAAACGTCACAACGTAACTGGGTGACTATAAAGGTGCACTACGGGTACCTCCGAAAGTGCCTGTTGGGTTGGCACGAATCGAGATCGGGATTTGTCACTCCGTGTGACGGAGAGGTATCTCTGGGCCCACTCGGTAGAACATCATCATGAGCTCAATGTGACTAAGGAGTTAGTCACACGATGACGTGCTACGGAACGAGTAAAGAGACTTATCGGTAACGAGATTGAACAAGGTATAGGTATACCGACGATCGAATCTCGGGCAAGTTCTATACCGACAGACAAAGGGAATCGTATACGGGATTGATTGAATCCTTGACATCGTGGTTCATCCGATGAGATCATCGTGGAGCTAGTGGGAGCCACCATGGGTATCCAGACCCCGCTGATGGTTATTGGCCAGAGAGGTGTCTCGGTCATGTCTGCCTGTCTCCCGAACCCGTAGGGTCTACACACTTAAGGTTCGATGACGCTAGGGTTATAGGGAATTGTTATACGAGATTACCGAAAGTTGTTCGGAGTCCCGGATGAGATCCCGGACGTCACGAGGAGCTCCGGAATGGTCCGGAGGTAAAGATTGATATATAGGACGGATGGTTTCGGACACCGGAAGTGTTTCGGGCATCACCGGTAACGTACCGGGACCACCGGGACCACCGGAGGTGGTCCCGGGGGACCACCGAAGGGGGGCTGCGACCCCAAGAGGTAAGATGGGCTAAGTGGGGGTGGGAACCAGCCCCTAGTTGGGCTGGTATGCCTCCCCACTCAGCCCATGGCGCAGGGGAAAGGAAAAGAGGGGGGAACCCTAATTTAGGTGGGCCTTAGGCCCACCAGAGGGGTGCGCCACCCCTCCCCCTTGCCCTGGCCGCCACCCCTTCCCCATCTGAGGGCTGCCGCACCCCTTAGGGGTGGGAACCCTAAGGGCTGCGCCCCCTCCCTCTCCCCCTATATATAGATGAGGTCCGGGGCTGTTTGAGACACGGTTTAATCTCTCTCTCTCGCAGTCCTGCCCTCTCCCTCCTCCTCTCTGCCGGTGCTTGGCGAAGCCTTGCCGGGAGACCTCGTCTCTCCACCAACACCACGCCGTCGTGTTGCTGGTCTTCTTCCCCAACCTCTCCCTCCTCCTTGCTGGATCAAGGTGCGGGAGACGTCACCGGGCTGCACGTGTGTTGAACGCGGAGGTGCCGTTGTTCGGCACTAGATCGGAATCGCTGCGAGTACGACTCCATCAACCGCGTTCTAGCAACGCTTCCGCTTAGCGATCTTCAAAGGTACGAAGATGCTCTTACCCCTCTCTCATTGCTGGTCTCTCCATAGGAAGATCTGAATATGCGTAGGAAAATTTTGAATTTATGCTACGTTACCCATCACTCCAGGAGGGAGGCGCTCGACTCCTCCATGGTGGTGCGGGTGTTGCAGATCGGGGCGACGGCGCGGCTGCTCGGCCCATATCGGCCCCGGGCGGGCCGGTTGCGGGCCAGAGGGGGCCGGCGGTGGCTGAGGGGAGAGAGGGAGGTGGAGGATGTGGAGAGTGGTGACTAGGGTTTGGGGTTTGGCACGGGATTCGAGGAGGAGAGAGAGAGAGGGGCTAGATTAGGCAGGTTGGTTGTCTATTTATAGACAGGGGCTAGGGTTAGCAGAATTTTTCCCCGGTTTCAACCGTGCGATTGGAATCAAACAGTTCGGGTCACGAGGTCGGTCTAGGTTGTTGTGTAGAGTAGGCTAGCCGGAGATGAGAGGGGAAACGGCACCCGGCAACGTAATTTTAAAACATCAAAAGCCCGTCCGCCGATAAACCGATGACGGTGCCGCTACGGTCGACCATTCGGGTACCAGACGAACTTTGATTGTGGTGAAAATTGGTAGGAGGCCTACCTATAAATAAATAAGACCGCACGCCAAGTTTCATCCCAATACAACAATGTTTTATACACACTTTTAACAACAAGGATTGTCGATGCCGCGGGCGCGTGCGTGTATGGTCGGACTCAAAACGGGCAACGACGAGAACGGAGAGAACCGGCAACTAATAACGGATGCAAGTTTTGAAAACTGGCGGCAACACAGTGCCGATGCAATGCAGATGATGCGCATGATGCGACAATTAAAATAATCACATGACAACAACGGAATAAAAGGGGAATCTTCTGGAGCGTCGGTCTCGGTATGTCACAACTCTCCTACACTACAAGAGGATCTCGACCCGAGATCCAAGAATGAAAGGGGGAAGAGGATAAGAAAGAGCAAAAGATAAAACTTAGTCGCTTCTTTGACAAACGAGTGAAACCAACAATCCTTGAAGGTTGCAAAGAGATGAAGAATGATATGAGAAACAAGCAAGAATTCACAGAAAATTTCGGCAGCACTTCGGCAGGAAAAGAGGTCAAAATTCGATAAGATAGGAGAACTAGACAAGATTCACAACACACAACTAAATTGAACAAGGGAACAAAATGATCTTGAAAAGTCAAAATGATAGATTGAGGAGAGCAACATCACAAAGCCTCCGTTACAAAGAATAGAAACTAGTTATTGGAAAGAAAGAACAAAGAAGAAAATGACAACTACTACCACAAGAATCCTGAAGAAAACCTTGAGAATGAAGAGATCTTGAGCCGCCTAATAGAAAACTGAACGAGGCACCAGACTAATTGAGAGACGAACAAAGAGACAACAATTGAGAACGAAAGCTGAAAGCCGAGGACGAAGAAATCTTCTGAAATGATGGCCTTGGGAGGATCAAGAATAAAAACTATTTAGAAATGCACCGGATAGATATGGAAGGAATTACTCATGAGCGAAAACAAATGGGAGAATAACATGAATGTGAGAAGACAATCTTCAAAAGAATGGACAAGATTTGACGGAAGCACTCCTCGGTCTTCCAAGCTGAAAAATGATGAGGAGAACACCACCAAGAATAACTAAGACACTCCGGAATAAAGAAAAATGGAAGGTTGAGCCGAAGACGGGAAACAATTCAAATTGATCTTGAAGAAGGAATATGACTGATGAAATTCATACTTACGTCATAGTTGAAAAGAATTAGAGAACTCCGGAAAGATGACAAGAACCAGCTAAGATCCTGGGAAAGAACCTGTGGGTTATGGGCCCACTGAAAGAAACAACTGTCGAAAAGATTGCTTAGAAGAGAGATATTGCACCGGTATAAAGAAAACTTGATGAGGTTAGCACCTCGAATTAATTGGAGGGACTGAAAACAAGAGACTCTAAGATATCTTCACCACTCCGGATAGAATAGAGAGAAATGACAATAAGAAGACTTGATAAGAATTTCCAACATGGGAAAGAATTTAAAGGATGAAAAGGATATGATGAACACCGATATCTTAAATTGAATCCACCGAAAAAGAGAAAAAAATGAAGAAATGATGAACTAGAAACTCCTCAGAATCTTCTCAATGAATTATCGGATACAACACGGAAGAAGAGAGAGCGGAAGCATTGGTGAAAAGAAAGGCACTTGGATGATAATGAATCATTGAATAAAAGTACGGGAGGGTGGGCAAAAACAAAGACAACTTGGGACAAATGAGATGAACTCTGGAAGAAATGAGAGACTGAACTTGCAAAATTCGAAAAGGATAGGATTGACTTGAAGAGAAGCACACCGGTTGAAAAAGAATTGACATGACAACTTAGGTTGACAAGAATTGATGAGACAACTTCATTGAGCAAAAGACTTTGTATTCTCATAAAAATATGAGAACACCTCTTGGAAAGAAATGAATTCACCATTTGACATCGAAGCAACTTGAATTACCATATTCTAACAAAACAGATGATGCGGCTTACGAAACAATCCAGAACAAATTCATGAGAGAGATTCCGTCCGATATTTTCGTGGATAGGATCGCACGGGCTCGATCCTTATAGTAGCCATCATGTACAAGGCAGTGCACACGACATATGAAGCGTCCCCGAGTCATAGCAAGCTACAAGGCTCTTTAAGACACAACGAGAACCACTATAAAACGGCCGTGAACAAATGAATCCGCTAGATGTTGAACCCGAACCTAACATCATGCATTTGTTGGAAGATTATCCTATAAGTAACTACTTGAATTCCCACCTAAGAACTCCCGAAATTTCTGGTCATGCAATCTGATCCGCAGATACAAGGAGTAATATAACACTCAACTCCTATACTAACCCATCTAGTGTATCACATCCGTCAATGCACAACCAGAATCTCGGAACCTCATCTATCTCAGACACTCGTAATCACAACGATACCAAGTATGGCGATACATCCAGAACTCTGTGCACTAGTACTGGGGAAGCCGGACTCCTCTCGTCACTACTAGTATTGAAGCAAGTTCGAACATCCTCCGTCCTGAGATACTAAGAAATCTGAATGATAACGATGTGCTCAAGAATGCCATGGAGCTCAACTCCCCGGATGAAATCAAGTCAGACAGGAGGCACCAAGACAGAACTCCGTCACATCGACATCATATAGTTTCCAAAATATCCGCGTGAACCTAATTTTTTTTGAGTGAGAAGAGGAGTAGAATTAAAATTCCTAAGTCGTGAACCTCACTAGAGCATAGAAGAGGAGAAAAAAGAAACCTACTCTCTGATATATAACTAGACTAAAAGCAGTTTTTCACTAGACTCGACTCGGCCAAGATCGATCAATCAAGGGGGCTCCTAGGTCAGTACTGCTCTGATACCAACTTGTAACGCCCAAGATGCGATCCTATTCTTATTTTGACGCGAGGGCCTCGACAGGGATAGAAGCGCATCTCGTCGTTTTGCAAGAACGGATATTATTACAAGTACATTTACTGAAGAGAAGAGTATATGGAATTGGCTTACACTCGCCACAAGGTACATCAGAGTCACATCAGTACAATACATAAACATCACGAAGAAGAGCAGGGTCGAACTACGGACGAAAATAACCGAGAAAAGAACAACGTCCATCCTTGCTATCCCAGGCTGCCGGCCTGGAACCCATCCTAGATCGACGAAGAGGATGAAGAAGAAACTCCAAATGAACAATCATCGCGCTCACGTCAAGTAACCTATACATGTACCTTCAACTTGTGTTGTAGTAATCTGTGAGCCACAAGGGACTCAGCAATCTCATTTCCAAAGGTATCAAGACTAGCAAAGCTTAATAGGTGAGGTCTGGTTAAGTGGTGAGGCTGCAACAAGCGACTAAGCATATATTTAGTGGCTAGCTTACGAGTACAAGAATAAAGAGGGGGATGATCTACACATAGCGGACGTGAACTACTGATGATCAAATGAATGATCCCGAACACCTACTTATGTCACACATAACCCCACCGTGTCCTCGATCGGAGAAGGAACTCGCGAAAGAGACAGTCACGGTTACACACTCAGTTGGCATGTTTTAATTAAGTTAACTTCAAGTTGTCTAGAACCACTATTAAACAAAGTTTCCACGTTGCCACATAACCGCGGGCATGGCTTTCCGAAAGATTTAACCCTGCAGGGGTGCTCCAACGAGTCCATCACAAACTACCACACGCTGCGACGGAATGACCTCGATCAGGGAAACCCGTGATCTCCTCGAATCCCTATTGGAAAACCTCAACCTCGAGTTAGCTCAAAGCATCCTCGGAATCCCTCGCACAAGACGCTCGATAAAGGTAAAACAAGTCCAGCAAGAACGCCCGACGTGCCGACAATCCCGATAGGAGCCACGTATCTCATTCTTAGGGCACAATCGGATGAGCGCAGTGTACAGTGGCCTGATAGAAATCACCCGAGTTGCCCCGTTTTGGCCCTGCACACGACTCTGTTTTGGACCAGCACCATCAGCACTAGCCCTCCCTGTATTATGTTGAATTACTCCTCGGCTAGCGCTAACTCACTATGCTTTGCAGTATTAACAGAATTATTATGTTGGGCAAATATAGTACCAATGTTGGGCCTTGCCATATGATGTTTATCCTAAAACGAGAATCTAGGGGGTCCCCATAACAACCCCAAGCATGTTAGGAGTGCTCATTTACGGAACATAACACCGGTAGCCGAAACTAAGGGGGCAAAGGAGGAACAAAACACCAGGCTAGAAAGGTCGAGCCTTCCACCTTTTACCGAGTACATAGGTGCATTACATTAAATAGTAATTAATATGGTGATATAACAAGGAACCCATGTTATCACATGGAAGCAACTGCACCTGCAACTAGCAACGCTAACACATGGTTAAGCAAGCGGTAACATAGCCAATCAGTGGTTTGCTAGGTTGTGAATAGGTTGAAGGTTTTCATGGCAATGTTGAGAGGTTGATATTTAACAGGTGGTAGGCAGCGAGACATAACGATTGAAACAACAAAACTAGCATGGCAATGATAGTAATGATATCTGGTCAAATGGTCATCTTGCCTGAGACCCCGCTAGGAAGAAGAGTGACTCCGTGAAGCAGATGAACCGACGTAGTCGAACGGGTCCTCACTTTCCGACACGCTTGCGGAACTCTATCGAGACGAAGCAAACCGGAAACAAGCATCAACACAGATATTCACCACGGCACATGCACGACAAGATGCAATCCACATATGATGCATGATCAGCTGAATATATGCAAGACATGGCATGTCAATTCACAAAAATCACATACTACACATTAAGTGAAGTTCAATATGCAACGAGTTGCATATTGACGAGACTCCACATACGGATTATTTAGTTCTATCCCGATTAGGTACACGACAATATTAAATGTGGTTAAACATGGCAAGATGTGAAGCGTAATTAAGCTACCTATCTAGGCATTTTAAATGAGGTCAGAAACGACTTATAGCATCTCCGAACTGACCCCACACGTTAAATTAGAATTATGTCCAGATCTGAACTAACATGTTTTAATATTTTTTAAACAACAAAATAAAGTGGTTCACCTGATTCTACGGGTCGTTCCAATCAACTTACACATAGAGAACATCTCCAACGGAGCTACGGTTCAAAAGATATGTTCATCGCAAGATATGATGTCATGAATGCAATATGTATGCGAATGTCAGCCACAAGCATTCCAAACCAAGAAGGCAGCAACATATTATGAAACTACACAAGATTCTAAGCAAGTTTCATATAGGACACGACCAAAATGGAGCAACGGTTCAACAAATACAAGCTACACAAGAAATAGACATAATGAGCCAAAAACAAAAACATGACATTTTCTACACCTCAAAACAACAAGCTACATAACTCCAAAATGCTCAAACAAGACATGAGACAGTTGAGGGCAAGATGCACTTCAACACCCTACTAATAACATCTAGCATGGCAGCATGGATCACTAGGACAAAAACTCACAAAATGGCATCTCACACACAGTTTCTGACTTGGTGAAAATATCAGTTTTGACAGTGCAGTTTTCGATCTGAAGGCATATTGACAGCAGCAAAACTATATGCTACAGGGCTCCAAATGGCATGAAAATTCTCAGCATGCTACATAATCTTAAGTACTTCAACTAAATCCATTGCACCAACCTCAAAAGAGCTATAGATCACTAGCAAAACTCATGGCAAGACAACAACAAAATATAACAGATTTCAGACTTAGAAATATTTCAGCATCTCCAAATCAGCACTATTTTCCTAGGAAGGTGACAACAAGCAAACAACACCTAAACATGAATTTCTATTGCAACTAAAATTACCAGGGGCTAGCATACATATCCAAGGGCATATCTCTAGTTGACAACTCATTCATATCATGCACAGACTAAATCACACAAAATAAACAAAAGGGCAACATGGCAAAATATTATGCGCACTAACTTGCTCAAAAGCTATAACTAACTGCACACTTAAAGTCTATGGAATTTTCTACCCCGAAAACATATATAATATGTGGGGTTGCAAAATAAAACTAACGCCACACGTATATGCGAGAATATGTCCTAAACACGACATAACAAACTATTGACAGCCCCTACATGCAAAAATGCAAACAAGTACTCTAAAATACATGGAAAAATGTCTCGTACAACATGAAAATTTCATATATGGTATTTGAACAGACCGGACACGCATAAAAATAGCTACGGAATAATTCCCTATTAGGACAACACGCAAATCTAGGCATACGGCGGGTCAAACCACTTCAAACATGCATGCAAGTTGTAAAATCATAATCTACGTGAAATTCTACACGGGTTAAATATATAATACATCGTGATCCGACACATGGTTTAAAATCTACGAGCATTTGAAAATCTAGCATTTTCCTGGAATTAAATAAATCGCAAACTAAAAACTAACGGGCCGAATTGTCCAAGGCCTAACCAGAGCTCTGGGCGGAAAATACTCATACTACGCACAAGTGGGACTTAGTGGGGCGGTACTCACCTGAGGGGCCATGGCCCAGTTCGGCCCGGTGGGGCGCTGGGCCTGGTCGGGGCGGTGAGGCAGGCCGGGCGAGGCCCAGCAGCCGAAGCAGGGCAGCGGCGGCCCACGCGGGCACCACGCGAGGCGACCGCTCGGTCGTGCTCTCGGCTGATCCAGCGGGGGCCTACAGGGGTTGCGCCGGTGGCGGACTCGGGCTCGAGGGGAGGCGCTACGGCGAGGAACCGACCGGATCGAGGCACCCGGCGGCGGATCTGGCCTCGGGGCTGCCGGATCTGGCCGAGGAACGACGGTAGGCGGCGGTTCCATGACGTCAAGCTCCGTGCGAGGAGTTGGATGATGACCCACAAGTGTAGGGGATCTATCATAGTCCTTTCGATAAGTAAGAGTATCGAACCCAACGAGGAACAAAAGGAAATGACAAGTGGTTTTCAACAAGGTATTCTCTGCACGCATTGAATTTATCGGTAACAGATAGTTGTGTGATAAGATAATTCGTAACGAGTAGCAAGTAACAATAGTAAAAAAGTTGCAGCAAGATAGCCCAATCCCTTTCGTAGCAAGGGACAAGCCTGGACGAACTCTTATATAAGGTAAAGTGCTCCCGAGGACACATGTGAATTTCTGTCAAGCTAGTTTTCATCATGTTCATATGATTCACGTTCGCTACTTTGATATTTTGATATGTGGGTGGATCGGTGCTTGGGTACTGTCCTTACTTGGACAAACAACCCACTTATGATTAACCCCTCTCGCAAGCATCCGCAACTACGAAAGAAGAATTAAGACAAAGTCTAACCATAGCATTAAACTAGTGGATCCAAATCAGCCCCTTACGAAGCAACGCATAAACTAGGGTTTAAGCTTCTGTCACTCTAGCAACCCATCATCTACTTATTACTTCCCAATGCCTTCCTCTAGGCCCAAATAATGGTGAAGTGTTATGTAGTCTATGTTCCCATAACACCACTTGAGGAAAGACAACATACAACACATCAAAATATCGAACGAAATCAAATTCACATGACTACTTATAGCAAGACTTATCCCATGTCCTCAGGAACAAACGTAACTACTCACAAAGCATAATTATGTTCATGATCAGAGAGGTATTGAATAGCATTAAGGATCTGAACATAAGATCTTCCACCGAGTAAACCAACTAGCATCAACTACGAGGAGTAATTAACACTACTAGCAACCTTACAAGTACCAATCGAAGTCGCGAGACGGAGATTGGTTACAAGAGATGAACTAGGGTTTGGAGATGAGATGGTGCTGATGAAGATGTTGATGGAGATGAGTCCCCTCCAATGAGAGGAGTGTTGGTGATGACTATGGAGATGATTTCCCCCTCCGGGAGGGAAGTTTCCCCGGCACGACGGCCCTACCGGAGCTCTAGATTGGTTCTGCTCAAGTTCCGCCTCATGGCGGCAGCGATTCTTCCCGAAAGCTCTCCCCTGATTTTTTCTAAGAAGAAACCCTCTATATAGCAGAAGATGGGAGCCGGAGGGGTAACAAGGGGCCCACGAGTCCACCAGGCGTGCCCAAGGGGGTAGGCCGCGCCTGGCAGGCTTGTGGCCTCCTTGTGGCTCCCCTCTAATATTTCTTCCGCCCAGTATTTTTTATATATTCCAAAATAATTTCTCACTGATTTTCACGGCTTTTGGAGTTGTGCAGAATAGGTATCTCAAACTTTCTCCTTTTCCAGCCCAGAATTCCATCTGCCGGCATTCTCCCTCTTCATGTAAACCTTATAAAATAAGAGAGAAAAGGCATACGTATTGTACCATAATGTGTAATAACAACCCATAATGCAATAAATATCAATATAAAAGTATGATGCAAAATGGACGCATCAACTCCCCCAAGCTTAGACCTAGCTTGTCCTCAAGCGGAAGCCGAGATCAATAAATATGCCCACATGTTTAGAGAAAGATGTGTCGATAAAATACAATATGGCCATGCAGGCATCATGATCATAATTAGAACAGAAATATCGTCATATAATCTCTTATGCTGAAGTGACAATTGCTTCACAATGTAATGTTGGAAATATGCCCTAGAGGCAATAATAAATTAGTTATTATTATATTTCTTAGTTCATGATAATCGTTTATTATCCATGCTATAATTGTATTGATTGGAAACACAATACTTGTGTGGATACATAGACAAAACACTGTCCCTAGTAAGCCTCTAGTTGACTAGCTCGTTGATCAAAGATGGTCAAGGTTTCCTGGCCATGGGCAAGTGTTGTCACTTGATAATGGGATCACATCATTAGGAGAATCATGTGATGGACTAGACCCAAACTAATAGACGTAGCATGTTGATCGTGTCATTTTGTTGCTACTGTTTTCTGCGTGTCAAGTATTTATTCCTATGACCATGAGATCATATAACTCACTGACACCGGAGGAATGCTTTGTGTGTATCAAACGTCGCAACGTAACTGGGTGACTATAAAGATGCTCTACAGGTATCTCCGAAGGTGTTAGTTGAGTTAGTATGGATCAAGACTGGGATTTGTCACTCCGTGTGAACGGAGAGGTATCTCGGGGCCCACTCGGTAATACAACATCACACACAAGCCTTGCAAGCAATGTAACTTAGTGTAAGTTGCGGGATCTTGTATTACGGAATGAGTAAAGAGACTTGCCAGTAAACGAGATTGAAATAGGTATACGGATACTGACGATCGAATCTCGGGCAAGTAACATACCGAAGGACAAAGGGAATGACATACGGGATTATATGAATCCTTGGCAGTGAGGTTCAAACGATAAGATCTTCGTAGAATATGTAGGATCCAATATGGGCATCCAGGTCCTGCTATTGGATATTGACCGAGGAGTCTCTCGGGTCATGTCTACATAGTTCTCGAACCCGCAGGGTCTGCACACTTAAGGTTCGACGTTGTTTTATGCGTATTTGAGTTATATGGTTGGTTACCGAATGTTGTTCGGAGTCCCGGATGAGATCACGGACGTCACGAGGGTTTCCGGAATGGTCCGGAAACGAAGATTGATATATAGGATGACCTCATTTGGTTACCGGAAGGTTTTCGTGCATTACCGGAAAAGTTTCGGGCTCATCGGTAGTGTACCGGGAGTGCCGGGAGGGGTGCCGGGGACCATCGGGAGGGGTGTCACGCCCCAAGGGGTCTCATGGGCTATGGGAAGAGATAAACCAGCCCCTAGTGGGCTGGAATAAGTTCCCACTAAGGCCCATAAGGTTTGAGAAGGAAAAAACACAAGGTGGAAAGAGTTTCCAAGTGGGAAGGTGGAATCCTACTCCAAGTAGGATTGGAGTAGGACTCCTCCACCTCCAATTTCGGCCAAACCTTTAGGTTTTGAGGCTGCCTCCTCCCCTCCCTCCCACCTATATATACGGAGGTTTTAGGGCTGATTTGAGACGACTTTCTCACGGCTGCCCGACCACATACCTCCATAGTTTTTCCTCTAGATCGCGTTTCTGCGGAGCTCGGGCGGAGCCCTGCTGAAACAAGATCATCACCAACCTCCGGAGCGCCGTCTTGCTGCCGGAGAACTCTTCTACCTCTCCGTCTCTCTTGCTGGATCAAGAAGGCCGAGATCATCGTCGAGTTGTACGTGTGCTGAACGCGGAGGTGCCGTCCGTTCGGTACTAGATCGTGGGACTGATCGCGGGATTGTTCGCGGGGCGGATCGAGGGACGTGAGGACGTTCCACTACATCAACCGCGTTCACTAACGCTTCTGCTGTACGATCTACAAGGGTACGTAGATCACTCATCCCCTCTCGTAGATGGACATCACCATGATAGGTCTTCGTGCGCGTAGGAAACTTTTGTTTCCCATGCGACGTTCCCCAACAGTGGCATCATGAGCTAGGTTCATGCGTAGATGTCTTCTCGAGTAGAACACAAAAGTTTTTGTGGGCGGTGATGTGCGTTTTGCTGCCCTCCTTAGTCTTTTCTTGATTCCGCGGTATTGTTGGATTGAAGCGGCTTGGACCGACATTACTCGTACGCTTACGAGAGACTGGTTTCATCGTTACGAGTAACCCCCTTTGCTCAAAGATGACTGGCAAGTGACTGTTTCTCCAACTTTAGTTGAATCGGATTTGACCGAGGAGGTCCTTGGATGAGGTTAAATAGCAACTCATATATCTCCGTTGTGGTGTTTGCGTAAGTAAGATGCGATCCTACTAGATACCCTCGGTCACCACGTAAAACATGCAACAACAAAATTAGAGGACGTCTAACTTGTTTTTGCAGGGTATGATTGTGATGTGATATGGCCAACGATGTGATGTGATATATTGGATGTATGAGATGATCATGTTGTAATAGAAATATCGACTTGCACGTCGATGGTACGACAACCGGCAAGAGCCATAGGGTTGTCTTTATACTAACGTTTGTGCTTGCAGATGCGTTTACTATTTTTCTAGGATGTAGCTTTAGTAGTAATAGCATAAGTAGCACGACAACCCCGATGGCAACACGTTGATGGATGATCATGGTGTGGCGCCGGTGACAAGAAGATCGTGCCGGTGCTTTGGTGATGGAGATCAAGAAGCACGTGATGATGGCCATATCATGTCACTTATGAATTGCATGTGATGTTAATCCTTTTATGCACCTTATTTTGCTTAGAACGACGGTAGCATTATGAGGTGATCTCTCACTAAAATTTCAAGACGAAATTGTGTTCTCCCCGACTGTGCACCGTTGCGACAGTTCTTCGTTTCGAGACACCACGTGATGATCGGGTGTGATAGACTCAACGTTCACATACAACGGGTGCAAAACAGTTGCACACGCGGAACACTCGGGTTAAGCTTGACGAGCCTAGCATGTGCAGACATGGCCTCGGAACACATGAGACCGAAAGGTCGAGCATGAATCGTATAGTTGATATGATTAGCATAGGGATGCTTACCACTGAAACTATTCTCGACTCACGTGATGATCGGACTTGAGATAGCGGATTTGGATCATGTACCACTCAAATGACTAGAGAGATGTACTTTTTGAGTGGGAGTTCTTAAGTAATATGATTAATTGAACTAATTGTCATGAATATAGTCTAATGGTCTTTGCGAATTATGATGTAGCTTGCGCTATAGCTCTACTGTTTTTATATGTTCCTAGAGAAAATTTAGTTGAAAATTGATAGTAGCAAACTTTGCAGACTGAGTCTGTAAAAACGAGGATTGTCCTCGTTGCTACGCAGAAAGCTTATGTCCTTAATGCACCACTCGGTGTGCTGCACCTCGAGCGTCGTCTGTGGATGCTGTGAACATCCGACATACACGTTTCTGATGACTACATGATAGTTCAGTGCAAAGTACTTAATGGCTTAGAAGCAAGGCACCGAAAACGTTTTAAAACGTCACGGAACATAAGTGATGTTCTAAAGAGATGAAATTGTGATTTCATGCTTGTGCCCTTGTTAAGAGGTACAAGACCTCCAACAAGATTCTTTGACCACAAAGTGGAGGAGAAAAGCTCAATCATTGAGCGTGTGCTCAGATTGTCTGAGTACAACAATCACTTGAATCAAGTGTGAGCTAATCTTCCAGATGAGATAGTGATGGTTCTCCAAAGACACTGCCACCAAGCTGTGAGAGCTTCGTGATGAACTATACATATCAAGGATAGATACAATGATCCTTGAGCGATTCGTGATGTTTGACACTGCGAAAGTAGAAATCAAGAAGGAGCATCAATAGTTGATGGTTTGTAAAACCACTAAAGTTTCAAGAAAGGCAAGGGCTAGAAGGGATACTTCGTGAAACGGCAAAACAGTTGCTGCACTAATGAAGAGACCCAAGATTAAACCCAAACCCGAGACTAAGTGCTTCTGTAATGAGGGGAACAGTCACTGAGGCGGAGCAACTCTAGATACTTGGTAGATAAAGAAGGCTGGCAAAAGTCGAAAGAAGTGTATTTGATATACATGATGTTGATGTGTACTTTACTAGTACTCCTAGTAGCATGAGGGTATTGGATACCGGTTCGGTTGCTAAGTGATTAGTAACACAAAATGAAAGCTACGGAATAAACGGAGACTAGCTAAAGGCGAGGTGACGATACGTGTTGGAAGTGTTTCCAAGGTTGATATGATCAAACGTCGCGAGCTCGCTCTACCATCGGGATTGGTGTTAAACCTAACTAATTGTTATTTGGTGCTTGCGTTAAGCATGAACATGATTGGATCGTGTTTGTTGCAATACGATTATTCATTTAAAGAGAATAATGGTTACTCTATTTTCTTGAATATTCACCTTCAATGGTTTATTGAATCTCGATCGTAGTATTACACATGTTCATAATATTAGTGCCAAAAGATACGAGTTAATGATGATAGTACCACTTACTTGTGGCACTGCCGCTTGAGTCATGTTAGTATAAATTGCATGAAGAGGCTCCATGCTGATGGATCTTTGTACTCACCTGATTTCGAATCACTAGTGACATGCAAATCATACCACATGAGCAAGGCCTTGTTTTCATTGAGATGAAATAAGATAGTAACTTGTTGGAAGTGATACATTTTGATGTATGCAGTCCAATAGGTACTGAGGCACGCAGTAGATATCATTATGTTCTTACTTCACTGATGATTTGAGTAGATACAGGAATATTTACTTAATGAATCACAAGTCTGAAATGTTGAAAAGTTCAAATCCGTTTCAGAGTGAAGATCGTCGTAACAAGAGGACAAACTGTCTACGATATGATCATAAGAAATGAATATCTGAGTTACGAGTTTTGGTACACAGTTAAGACAATGTGGAAATTGTTTCGCGGTTCATGCCACCTGGAACATCATAGTGTGATGATGTGTCTGAACATCATAGCCACGCACTATTTGATATGGTGCATACTATGATATCTTTTATCGAATTGCCACTATCGTTTATGGGTTATGCATTAGATACAACCACACTCACTTTAAATAGGGCACTGCGTATTTCCGTTGAGATGACACAGTATAGACTGAGGTTTAGAGAAATCTAAACTATCGTTTCTTGAAAGTTTGGGGCTTCGACACTTATGTGAAAAAGTTTCAGTATGATAAGCTCGAACCCAAAGCGGACAAATGCATCTTCATAGGATATCCAAAACAGTTGGATACATCTCCTATCTCAGATCCAAAAGCAAAGTGTTTGTTTCTAGAAACGGATCCTTTCTCGAGGAAAGGTTTCTATCGAAAGAATTGAGTGGGAGGGTAGTAGAACTTGATGAGGTTATTGAACCATCACTTCAACCAGTGTGTAGCAGGGCGCAGGAAGTTGTTCCTGTGGCGCCTACACCAATTGAAGTGGAAGCTGATGATGGTGATCATTGAGCTTCAAATCAAGTCACTACAAACCTCGTAGGTCGACAAGGTCGCGTACTGCTGCAGAGTAGTATGGTAACCCTGTCTTGGAGGTCATGTTGTTGAGCAACAGTGAACCTACGAGTTATGGAGAAAGCGATGGTGGGCCCATATTCCGACAAATGGCTGGAAGCCATGAAATCCGAGAGAGGATCCATGTATGAAAACAAAGTGTAGACTTTAAAAGAACTACTTGATGGTCATAAGACTACTGAGTAAAGATGGATCTTTAAAAGAAGACAGACGATGATGGTGATAAGTCACTATTAAGAAAAGCTCGACTTGTCGCAAAGATGTTTTCGATAAGATCAAACAGTTGACTATGATGAGACTTTCTCACTCGTAGCGATGCTAAAAGTCTGTTAGAATTATGTTAGTTGTTGATGCATTATTTATGAAATATTGCACGTAGGATGTCAAAACATTGTTTTCTCGACGGTTTCCTTGAGCAAACATTGTATGTGATACAACCAGAAGGTTTTGTCGATCCTAAAGATACTAGCAAGTATGCAAGCTCCAGTAATCCTTCAATGGACTGGTGCAAGCATCTCGGAGTTGGAATATACACTTTGATGAGATGATCAAAGATTTTGGGTTTGTACAAGGTTTATGAGAAACTTGTATTTCCAAAGAAGTGAGTGGGAGCACTATAGAATTTCTGATAGGTATATGTGGTTGACATATTGTGGATCAGAAGTAATGTAGAATTTCTGTAAAGCATACAAGGTTGTTTGAAAGAAGTTTTCAAAGGAGTACCTGGATTACGCTACTTGAACGTTGAGCATCAAAGATCTATGGAGATAGATCGAAAGCGCTTAATAGAAGTTTCAACAAGATGCATGCCTTGACAAGTTTTTGAAAGAGTTCAAAATAGACCAGCAAAGAAGGAGTTCTTGGTTGCGTTGTGAGGTGTGAATTTGAGTAAGACTCAAAACCCGACCACGGCAGAATAAAGAGAATAGACGAAGGTCATCTTCTATGCCTTAGCCGTAGAATCTAAAGTATGCCATGCTGTGTACCGCACCTGAAGTGTGCCTTGACTCAAAGTATGTTGAGAGGTACAGAGAGTGATCCATGATTGAATCACTAGCAGCGGTCGAAATTTATCCTTAGTAACTAATGGACTAAGGAATTTTTCTCGATTATGGAGGTGGTTAAAGAGTTTGTCGTAAAGGGTTACGTCAATGCAAGCTTTGACACTAATCCGGATAACTATGAGTAGTGAAACGGATTCGTATAGTAGAGTAGATATTTGGAGCATTTCCGAATAGCACGTAGTAGCAGCATCTATAAGATGACATAAAGATTTGTAAAGAACGCACGAATCTGAAAGTTTCAGAACCGTTGACTAAAACCTCTATCACGAGCAAGACGTGATCAGACCCCATAACTATATGGGTGTTGGATTCGTTGGAATCACATGGTGATGTGAACTAGATTATTGACTCTAGTGCAAGTGGGAGACTGTTGGAAATATGCCCTAGAGGCAATAATAAATTAGTTATTATTATATTTCTTAGTTCATGATAATCGTTTATTATCCATGCTATAATTGTATTGATTGGAAACACAATACTTGTGTGGATACATAGACAAAACACTGTCCCTAGTAAGCCTCTAGTTGACTAGCTCGTTGATCAAAGATGGTCAAGGTTTCCTGGCCATGGGCAAGTGTTGTCACTTGATAATGGGATCACATCATTAGGAGAATCATGTGATGGACTAGACCCAAACTAATAGACGTAGCATGTTGATCGTGTCATTTTGTTGCTACTGTTTTCTGCGTGTCAAGTATTTATTCCTATGACCATGAGATCATATAACTCACTGACACCGGAGGAATGCTTTGTGTGTATCAAACGTCGCAACGTAACTGGGTGACTATAAAGATGCTCTACAGGTATCTCCGAAGGTGTTAGTTGAGTTAGTATGGATCAAGACTGGGATTTGTCACTCCGTGTGAACGGAGAGGTATCTCGGGGCCCACTCGGTAATACAACATCACACACAAGCCTTGCAAGCAATGTAACTTAGTGTAAGTTGCGGGATCTTGTATTACGGAACGAGTAAAGAGACTTTCCAGTAAACGAGATTGAAATAGGTATACGGATACTGACGATCGAATCTCGGGCAAGTAACATACCGAAGGACAAAGGGAATGACATACGGGATTATATGAATCCTTGGCACTGAGGTTCAAACGATAAGATCTTCGTAGAATATGTAGGATCCAATATGGGCATCCAGGTCCCGCTATTGGATATTGACCGAGGAGTCTCTCGGGTCATGTCTACATAGTTCTCGAACCCGCAGGGTCTGCACACTTAAGGTTCGACGTTGTTTTATGCGTATTTGAGTTATATGGTTGGTTACCGAATGTTGTTCGGAGTCCCGGATGAGATCACGGACGTCACGAGGGTTTCCGGAATGGTCCGGAAACGAAGATTGATATATAGGATGACCTCATTTGGTTACCGGAAGGTTTTCGTGCATTACCGGAAAAGTTTCGGGCTCATCGGTAGTGTACCGGGAGTGCCGGGAGGGGTGCCGGGGACCATCGGGAGGGGTGTCACGCCCCAAGGGGTCTCATGGGCTATGGGAAGAGATAAACCAGCCCCTAGTGGGCTGGAATAAGTTCCCACTAAGGCCCATAAGGTTTGAGAAGGAAAAAACACAAGGTGGAAAGAGTTTCCAAGTGGGAAGGTGGAATCCTACTCCAAGTAGGATTGGAGTAGGACTCCTCCACCTCCAATTTCGGCCAAACCTTTAGGTTTTGAGGCTGCCTCCTCCCCTCCCTCCCACCTATATATACGGAGGTTTTAGGGCTGATTTGAGACGACTTTCTCACGGCTGCCCGACCACATACCTCCATAGTTTTTCCTCTAGATCGCGTTTCTGCGGAGCTCGGGCGGAGCCCTGCTGAGACAAGATCATCACCAACCTCCGGAGCGCCGTCACGCTTCCGGAGAACTCTTCTACCTCTCCGTCTCTCTTGCTGGATCAAGAAGGCCGAGATCATCGTCGAGTTGTACGTGTGCTGAACGCGGAGGTGCCGTCCGTTCGGTACTAGATCGTGGGACTGATCGCGGGATTGTTCGCGGGGCGGATCGAGGGACGTGAGGACGTTCCACTACATCAACCGCGTTCACTAACGCTTCTGCTGTACGATCTACAAGGGTACGTAGATCACTCATCCCCTCTCGTAGATGGACATCACCATGATAGGTCTTCGTGCGCGTAGGAAATTTTTGTTTCCCATGCGACGTTCCGCAACATGTAAAGTATGGATCAAGAACCTTATTGAGAATTAACAACCAATAGTCTTTAGTCATTGAAGCAATTGCAATTTATCATAACATCGGAAAGAGTCGAGCTTGTAAAGCAAATCCACATACTCAATCATCTTTTAGTCTTCTACAATTGCTAAAACTCACGCGGTACTCATGAGATCAAAGTTTCAGTTGGACACAGAGAAAGATAGGGGCTTATAGTTTTGCCTCCTAACTATTTACCTCAAGGGTAATGTCAACAATAATAATTCATGGTTACTTACTTCCAAGTTGATATATGAATATAGATCTTTCCCTAGCACATGACGTTAGCCAAGATACTGGCGAAATAAGGAATTGGTGTCGATCACCATGACTCTTTTAAAGATAAAAAGTAAAGGTACAAGATAGGCCCTTCGCAGAGGGAAGCAGAGGTTGTCATGCACTTTTGAGGTTTGGATGCGTGATCTCTTAGTGTGAAGGAACGTCACTTTATATTGCCTCATGTGATAAAGAACTTTATTATGCAGTCTGTCGCTTTTATGTCTTCCTCATCACAGGTTCGTACAAAGCTTATTTTCCACACTCTAATGGATCATACATATTTAGGGAGCAAAATTTTTATTGCTTGCACCGATGACAACTTACTTGAGGGATCTTATTCAATCCATAGGTAGGTATGGTGGACTCTCATGGCAAAACTGGGTTGAGGGTTTATGGATGCACAAGTAGTATCTCTACTTAGTGCGAAGGTTTTGGCTAATATGAGGTGGAAGCAAGCATTACATGCTAAGGGATCTCTAGTCATATAACATTGTTCGGAACCAAGCAAACATAATTCATTATGTTGTCTTCCTTGTCCAACATCTACTTCTTAGCATGTAATAGTTTAATGAGTGTTCACAATCATAGACAGTGTCAAAGATGATATATTTATATGTGAACCTCTCTTTCTTTATAAGTTCCTATTAATTGCAACAATGACCAAGGTCTACGTTTGTCCACCCACAACAAGTTTCAATCAACATTCTTTTTATATGTGAAGCCATCACTTCCCATAAGATAATTACATGATCTTTCATGCTTTTGTTCTTTTATTATTCTTTTCTTTAGATCATGGCATGAAGCAAGGCCCTTAACTAAAACACTCCTTATCATATAACTCACGAACTCAATTACATGGGGGGTAACACAAAGCAAAACTCAAGCCTAGATCATACTAAGAACTTTATTCTACTAGATAAAGATATTACCAAAAAGGAAAAAAATCGAACTAAGATAAAGGTAAAGGCAAAAGATGTGATGGTGATATGATACCGAGGCCACTCCCCCAAGCTTGGCACAAGCCAAGGGGAGTGCCCATACCCGTGTTTAGTTGTCTTCCTTCCGAGGTGATGGTGGTGAAGTTGTTGGAATCTGGGGTTGATTCTCCGTCTTCCAAGGCATCGGTTCTCCATCATGGAAAGATGATCGAGTCTCCGGAATCCTCAAATCTGCAACCAACCGCATTGCTTTAAATCTACACTCATACTCACAGTTTTGGTTCTGCAGGTCATAGATCTAGGCTTGGAGGTGATCGATTCTATCATAGAGCCTGGAGAGGTGCTTCCCGATGTCATTGGCATCGATCTTGTGCTTGTTGGTGAACTCCGTGATCATCATGTGGTTGGCGTTGAGTCCGCGTTCCACCATCCCTTGGCACTTGAAGACTTGCTGCTCCATTGCTTCGAGCCTCGCCTCTACGCTTCCGGTCCTCTTGGACCCCTCAACATCATGGATGTGCAGAACCCCCTCATGCATCTCGATAGATTGAGGGTGTTGCAGCACCTCCGTGACGTAGGGATTGATGACCTTCTCGAAGAACTTGTCCTTCGGTACTTTTGGGGACGCCATAGCGATCTAGATCTGTCTGCACAGCAGCTCGAAACGAAAACAGAGGATATTTGCGTGATACGAGGGTAAGACCTTTCGGGAGATTATATAATGAATTTTTACCGACCAAAAGGAGTATACCACAAGAAAACGGAGTCCGGGAGGCACACGAGGTGCTGACTGCTACCTCTTGAGCTTGCGTTGGTTTTTCCCTTGAAGAGGAAAGGGTGATGAAGCACAATAGCAGTAAGTATTTCCCTCAGTTTGAGAACCAAGGTATCAATCAAGTAGGAGTATCAAAACAAGTCACAATGTACCTGCGCAAAAACAAACAAACTTGCACCCAACGCTATAAAGGGGTTGTCAATCCCTTCACGATTAATTGCAAGGTGAGATCCGATGGTGGAAAGTGCAACAAAGTAAAAGTGTAGAGCTGAAAATATGATGTGAAGTAGACCCGGGGGCCATAGTGTTCACTAGAGGCTTCTCTCATGATAGCAAGTATTACGGTGGGTGAACGAATTACTGTCTAGCAATAGATAGAACCGCGCAAAGTCATGATGATATCTAAGGCAATGATCATACATATAGGCATCACGTCCGAGACAACTAGACAGATACTGTCTGCATCTACTACTATTACTCCACACATCGACCGCTAGCCAGCATGCATCTAGTGTATTGAGTTCATAACAAACAAAGCAACGCCTTAAGCAAGATGACATGATGTAGAGGGATAAATTCATGCAATAGATATAAATCCCGTATTTTTACCCTTGATGGCAACAACACGATGTGTGCCTCGCTACCCCTTCTGTCACTGGGTGAGGACACATTGCAAGAATTATGGATAAAGTTGGCCAAACGAAACCCACAACTCGAAGAGAATTACAAGGATACGAAATCATGCATATAAGAGATCAGAGGAAACTCAAATAATATTCATAGATAATCTGATCATAAATCCACAATTCATCGGATCTCGACAAACATACCGCAAAAGAAGGTTACATCGGATAGATCTCCATGAAGATCATGGAGAACTTTGTATTTAAGATCCAAGAGAGAGAAGAAGCCATCTAGCTACTAGCTATGGACCCGAAGGTCTGTGGTGAACTAGTCACGCATCATTGGAGAGGCAATCGTGTTGATGAAGAAGCCCTCCGTGTCCGAATCCCCCCTCCGGCAGGGCACCAAAACATGCCCCAGATGGGATCTTGCGGAGACAGAAGCTTGCGGCGGCGGAAAAGTATTTTCGTGGCTCTCTCCGACAGTTTTGTATTTTTAGGGAATTTATAGGCGGAAGAAGTAGGGAAAAGGAGCCACGTTGGGCCCACAAGCCTGGTAGGCGTGCCCCCCAGGCCGTGGCTAGAGGGCTTGTGACCTCCCCCGGGGTCCTTTGCCTTGGTTCTCAAGTTCCCTGCATATCTTCTGTTACGGAAAAAATCATTCCGAAGGTTTTATTCCATTTGGACTCCGTTTAATATTCTCCTCTGAAAAGGTCAAAAACACGGAAAAAACAGAAACTGGCACTTGGCACTGAGTTAATAGGTTAGTCCCAAAAAATATATAAAATAGCATATTCATGCATACAGAACATCCAAAGTTGAGAAGATAATAACATGGAAGCATAAAAAATTATAGATAAGTTGGAGACGTATCAATCATCCCCAAGCTTAACTCCTGCTCGTCCTCATGTAGGGAAGTGATAAAGACTGATTTTTTATGTGGAATGTTACCTAACATATTTTTCCGTTGTAACTTCTTTCTTGTGGCATGAATGTTCAGATCCGTAAGATTCAAAACAATAGTTCACTATTGACATGAAAACAATAGTGCTTCAAGCATACTAGCAAAGTGATCATGAACTTTGGAAATAACAAGGCCAAAGAAAGTTATCCCTACAAAATCATATAGTCTGGCTATGCTCCATCATCCCCATACAACGAATTTAAATCATGCACAACCCTGGTATTGGCCAAGTAATTGTTTTCGCACTCTTACTTTCTCAAACTTTTTCAACTCTCACGCAATACATGAGTGTGAGCCATGGATATAGCACTATAGGTGGAATAGAGTGTGGTGGGGGTTGTGAGGCAAAAAGGAGGAGATGGTCACATCGACTCGGCGTATCAACGGGCTATGGAGATGCCCATCAATAGATATCAATGTGAGTGAGTAGGGATTACCGTGCAACAGATGCACTTATAGCTATAAGTGTGTGAAAGCTCAAAAGGAGAACTAGTGGGTGTGCACCCAACTTGCTAGCTCACGAAGACCTAGGAAAATTTTGAGGAAGCCCATCACTGGAATATACAAGCCAAGTTATATAATGAAAATTCCCACTAGTATATGGAGGTGACAAAATGAGGGACTCTCTATCATGAAGAACATGGTGCTATTTTGAAGCACAAGTGTGGAAAAAGATAGTATCATTGTCACTTCTCTCTTTTTCTCTCTCTCTTTTTTCTCTCTTTTTTTCTGTGGGCTCTTTGGCCTCTTTTCGTCATTTTTTTGGTGGGCATCTTTGGCCTCTTTTTTTATTCCTCACATGGCACAATGCTCTAATAATGATGATCATCACACTTTTATTTACTCACAACTCAATACATAGAGCAATGATGACTCTATAGGAAATGCCTCCGGCAGTGTACCGGGATGTGCAACGATCTAGCTTTAGCGTATGACATTGAAACATCTCGCTAGCTATCTTACGATCATGCAATGGCAATATGAAAGTGATGGCACATGTCATGAGACGGAGCGGTGGGAGTTGCATGGCAATATATCTCGGAATGGCTATGAAAATGCCATAATAGGTAGGTATGGTGGCTGTTTTGAGGAAGGTATATGGTGGGTTTGTGCATCAGCGAAAGTTTTGCGACACCAGAGAGGCTAGCAATGGTGGAAGGTGAAAGTGCATCTATACCATGGACTCACATTAGTCATGAAGAACTCATATACTTATTGCGAAAGTTTTATTAGTAATCGAAACAAAGTGCTAAACGCATACTCCTAGGGGAAGGGTTGGTAGGTGTTAACCATCGCGCGATCCCGATCGCAACACAAAGGATGACAATCAATAAATCAATTATGCTCCGACTTCCTAACATAGCGGTTGACCATACGTGCATGCTACGGGAATCACTAACCTCAACACAAGTATTTCTAGATTCACAACACCCTACTAACATAACTCTAATATTACCATATCCATATCTCAAAACTAATTGATAGGAATCAAACTTCTCTTTACTAATCAATTCACATGAATATGTAAGTTTTTATTATATCCTCTTTGGATGCCTATCATCTTTAGGACTCTTTCATGGCACACGCCAACTACCAAGTTACTCAGAGAGAGCACTCTCAAAAAGATATAACTGAAGATCAAGAGTTCTTATATATCCAAAATATGACATCGCCGTTCTCTAAAAAGATCTAAGTGAAGCACTAGAGCAAAGTTGTCTAGCTCAAAAGATATAAGTGAAGCACATGCGAGCTAAATTGCCTAACTCAAAAGATATAAGTGAAGCTCAATGAGTATTCTAGCAAATTCACGATGATTGCATGTCCCTCTCAAAAGGTGTGCAGCAAGGATGATTGCGGCAAAACAAAAATAAAAGACTCCTATAATACATGACGCTCCAAGCAAAACACATATCATGTGGTGAATAAAAATATAACTCCAAGTAACGTCACCGATGGATTGAAGACGAAAGAGGGGATGCCTTCCCGGGGCATCCCCAAGCTTAGGCTTTTTGGTGTCCTTGAATTTGTCTTGGGATGCCTTGGGCATCCCCAAGCTTAAGCTCTTTCCACTCTTTATCCCATTTTCCATGAGAACATCACCCAAAACTTGAAAACTTCACAACACAAAACTTAAACAGAAACTCGTGATATCATTAGCATAAGAAAACAAACCACCACCCTTTAGGTACTGTAGTAAACTTTATTTCTATTTATATTGATGTTATATTACTGTATTATCACTTTTCCATGGATAGTACCCCCCGATACTATCCATAGTTTCATCAAAATAAGCAATCAATACAACAAAAACAGAATCTGTCAAAAACAGACCAGTCTGTAGCAATCTGTATACTTTGTATCCCTCTGGTATCCCAAAAATTCTGAAAAATTACGACAATTATGGCAATTTTTATATCAACCAGCAGCAAAATCAATCAACTCAAAAGCTCTTTCTGGATAGGAATGAAAAATAATTTCGTGAGCGCAAAGTTTCTGTCTTTTTCAGCAAGATCAAACCACCATCACCAAAACTAGTCATAAAGGTTTTACTTGGATCAAACACAAAAAAACACAAAAAAACACAATCATAACAGAATTATGATGGTGTGGACACAACAAAACAGAAAGGAAAAAGTAAAAATAAATTCATTGGGTTGCCTCCCAAAAAGTGCTATTGTTTAACGCCCTTAGCTAGGCATTGATAATTCAATGATGCTCACACAAAACACAAGAATTGAAGCACGAGAGCATCATAAAGCATGTGAAAATCACATCTAAGTCTAACATACTTCCTATGCATAGGAATTTTATAGGAAAAAAATTGTCAAGACAACCAATAGTTACCATATGCAAGGAAGAAGAAAGAGACAAACATAATGAGAGGTAATTTAGTAACATGAAAGTTTCTACCACAATATTTTCCTCTCTCATAACAATTACATGTGGGATCATATTCAAATTCAACAATATAACTATCACATAGGATATTATTTTCATGATCCACATGCATGCAAAGTTAACGCTCTTCAAAAATAGTGGGTTTATCATCAACTAAAGTCATGACTTCTCCAATCCCACTTTCAATACTATTGCAAATATCATAATCATCATGAGGATTAAACAAATTTTCAAGATCATAAGAAAAATCATTACCCCAATCATCATCATTGCAACAAGTAATGGACATAGCAAAACTAGCATCCCCAAGCTTAGGGTTTTGCATAATTTTAGCATGATTGACATTAATAGAATTCATAGTGAAACCATTGCAATCATGCTTTTAATTCAAGGAGCCCTCGTGAATCACTTCATAAGATTCTTCATCACAATTTTCAGATTCACGCATCTCAAGCAAAACTTCCTAAAGATAGTCAAGTGCACTCAACTCACTAGCAATTGGTTCAACATAATTGGATCTCTTAAAGAGATTAGCAAGTGGATGAGGATCCAAATCAATAGATTTTCAGCAAGCGAAGGTGCAAGCATATTGAAGGCACATATCACACAAGCAAAGGAAAGGCAAGCGAAAAAGGCAAATATTTTTGTAAATTTTGTTTTTGTCAGAAGTGGGGGAGAGGAAAACGAGAGGCAAAAGGCAAAAAAAGTGAATGCAAGAGATGAGTTTGCGATAGTTACTTGGATAAGCTTCACTTAGAATAGTCCCCGGCGCCAGAATTGACACGTTGAAGGGAGACTATTCTTCTTCTACCTCTTGAGCTTGCGTTGGTTTTTCCCTTGAAGAGGAAAGGGTGATGCAGCACAGTAGCAGTAAGTATTTCCCTCAGTTTGAGAACCAAGGTATCAATCCAGTAGGAGTATCAAGACAAGTCACCAATGTACCTGCGCAAAAACAAACAATTTGCACCCAACGCTATAAAGGGGTTGTCAGTCCCTTCACGATTAATTGCAAGGTGAGATCTGAAGGTGGAAATTGCAACAAAGTAAAAGTGTAGAGCTGAAAATATGATGTGAAGTAGACCCGGGGGCCATAGTGTTCACTAGAGGCTTCTGTCATGATAGCAAGTATTACGGTGGGTGAACGAATTACTGTCGAGCAATTGATAGAACCGCACAAAGTCATGATGATATCTAAGGCAATGATCATACATATATGCATCACGTCCGAGACAAGTAGACCGATACTGTGTGCATCTAGTACTATTACTCCACACATTGACCGCTATCTAGCATGCATCTAGTGTATTGAGTTCATAACAAACAGAGTAACGCCTTAAGCAAGATGACATGATGTAGAGGGATAAATTCATGCAATAGATATAAACCCCATCTTTTTACCCTTGATGGCAATAACATGATGCGTGCCTTGCTACCCCTTCTATAACTGGGTGAGGACACCGCACGGTATGAACCCAAAACCAAGCACTTCTCCCATTGCAAGAATTATAGATCAAGTTGGCCAAACGAAACCCACAACTCGAAGAGAATTACAAGGATACGAAATCATGCATATAAGAGATCAGAGGGAACTCAAATAATATTCATAGATAATCTGATCATAAATCCACAATTCATCGGATCTCGACAAACACACCGCAAAAGAAGGTTACATCGGATAGATCTCCATGAAGATCATGGAGAACTTTGTATTGAAGATCCAAGAGAGAGAAGAAGCCATCTAGCTACTAGCTATGGACCCGAAGGTCTGTGGTGAACTACTCACGCATCATCGGAGAGGCAATGGTGTTGATGAAGAAGCCCGCCATGTCCGAATCCCCCCTCCGGCAGGGCACCAGAACCTGCCCCAGATGGGATATTGCGGAGACAGAAGTTGGCGGCGGCGGAAATGGACTTTCGTGGCTCTCTCCGGCAGTTTTGGATTTTTAGGGAATTTATAGGCGGAAGAAGTAGGGCAAAGGAGCCACGTGGGGCCCACAAGCCTGGTAGGCGCCCCCAGGTCGCGGCTAGGGGGCTTGTGACCTCCCCCGGGGTCCTTTGCCTTGGTTCTCAAGTTCCATGCGTATCTTCTGTTACGGAAAAAATCATTCCGAAGGTTTTATTCCGTTTGGACTTCGTTTAATATACTCCTCTGAAAAGGTCAAAAACACAGAAAAAACAGAAACTGGCACTTGGCACTGAGTTAATAGGTTAGTCCCAAAAAGATATAAAATAGCATATTCATGCATACAAAACATCCAACGTTGACAAGATAATAGCATGGAACCATAAAAAATTATAGATACATTTGAGATGTATCACTCACGAGCCCAACAGGCTCGCCCAGGGGGGTAGGGCGTGCCTGGCAAGCTTGTCGCCTCCTCGTGCAATTTCCGGACTACTTTAATTTTTTCTATTTTTCTAAATATTCCAAAACGGAGAAAAAATGCTATTGGAGAAGTGATGACCCACAAGTATAGGGTATCAATCGTAGTCCTTTCGATAAGTAAGAGTGTCGAACCCAACGAGGAGCAGAATGCTCTGACAAACGGTTTTCAGCAAGGTAATAACTGCAAGCACTGAAAGTAGCGGTAACAAGTGATGGTGTAATGAGGTGAAACGTAGCAAGCGAAAAGTAACAAGTAACAAGTAATAGCAATGGTGCAGCAAGTGGCCCAATCCCTTTTGTAGCAAGGGACAAGCCTGAACAAAGTCTTATAGGAGGAAAAACGCTCCCGAGGACACACTGGAATTTCTGTCATGCTAGTTTCATCATGTTCATGTGATTCGCGTTCGTTACTTTGATAATTTGATATGTGGGTGGACCGACACTTGGGTACTGCCCTTACTTGGACAAGCATCCCACTTATGATTAACCCCTCTCGCAAGCATCCACAACTACGAAAGAAGAATTAAGACAACGTCTAACCATAGCATTAAACTAGCGGATCCAAATCAGCCCCTTACGAAGCAACGCATAGACTGGGGTTTAAGCTTCTGTCACTCCAGCAACCCATCATCTACTTACTACTCCCCAATGCCTTCCTCTAGGCCCAAGTATGGTGAAGTGTTATGTAGTCGACGTTCACATAACACCACTAGAGGAAAAGACAACATACAACATATCAAAATACCGAACTAATACCAAATTTACATGACTATTATTAGCATGACTTATACCATGTCCTCAGGAACAAAAGTAACTACTCACAAAGAATAATCATAATCATGATCAGAGGTGTAATGAATAGCATCAAGGATCTGAACATATACTCTTCCACCAAGTGATCCAACTAGCATCAACTACAAAGAGTAATCAACACTACTAGCAACCTTACAAGTACCAATCGAAATCGTGAGACGGAGATTGGTTACAAGAGATGAACTAGGGATTGGAAAGGAGATGGTGCTCATGAAGATGTTGATGAAGATGCCTTCCCTCCGACGAGAGGAGTGTTGGTGATGACGATGGCAACGATTTCCCTCTCCAGGAGGGAGGTTTCCCCAGCAGGATCGTCCTGCCGGAGCTCTAGATTGGATCTGCTCAAGTTCCGCCTCGTGGCGGCGGCGAAACCACAAAAAAGCTCTCTCTTGATTTTTTCTGGAACGAAACCCTTCATATAGCAAAAGAGGGGGGCTAGTGGGCCGTCAGGGAGCCCACAAGCCATGTAGCCGCCACCAGGGGGTGGCGGCTACCAGGCTTGTGGCGCCCTGGTAGCTCCCCTCTGGTACTTCTTTTGCCCAGTATTTTTTATATTCCCAAAAAATTCCACGTAAATTTTCAGGGCATTTGGAGTTGTGCAGAATAGATGACTCAGATTTGCTCCTTTTCCAGTCCAGAATTCCAGCTCCCTGAATTCTCCCTCTTCAATTAAACCTTGCAAAATAAGAGAGAAAAGGCATAAATATGGTACCACAAAGTAATATAACAGCCCATAAAGCAATAAATATCAACATGAAAGCATGATGCAAAATGGACGTATCAACTCTCCCAAGCTTAGACCTTGCTTGTCCTCAAGCGAAAACCAAGTACCATAAACATGTCCACATGTTTAGGGACGAAGGTGTCGATAAAACATAATACGGACATGAGGGCATCATGATCACACAAAGAACAGCAATACATCATAAAGATTCTTATGGGAAAGTAACAATTCCTTCACAAAGCAAAGTATGAAGCAAAAGCCTTACCGAGAAGTAACCAACAACAGTCCAAAGTCATTGAAGCAATTGCAAATTATCACAACATCAGAAAGAGTCAAATAAGAGCTTGTAAGGCAAACCCACATACTCAATCATCTCTTTTATTTTCCACAATTGTTACAACTCACGTGGTACTCATGGTATCAAAGTTTCAACGGGATAGAGAGGAAGATAGGGGCTTATAGTTTTGCCTCCTAATTATTTACCTCAAGGGTAAAGTCAACAATGATAAAGCATAAGTACTCAACTCCAAGTTGATATATGAATATAGATCTTTCCCAAGCATGTGACAGTAGCCAAGACAAAGGAAAAAATAGGGAATTGGTGAAGATCACCATGTCTCTTACAAGGGCAAAAAGTAAAGGTACAAGATAGGCCCTTCGCAGAGGGAAGCAGAGGTTTTCATGCACTTTTGAGGTTTGAATGCGTGTCCTCTTAGTGCGGAGGAATGTCACTTTATATTGCCCCTCTGATAAAGAACTTTATTATGCAGTCTGTTGCTTTTATGTCTTCCTCATCACAGGTTCTTACAAAGCTTATTTTCCACACACTAACAGATCATACATATTAGAGAGCAATTTTTATTGCTTGCACCGATGATAACTTACTTGAATTATCTTATTCAATCCATAGGTAGGTATGGTGGACTCTCATGGAAAAACTGGGTTGAAGGTTTATGGATGCACAAGTAGTATCTCTACTTGGTGCGGGAGTTTTGTCTAATATGAGGTGGAAGCAATCGTCACATGCTAAGGGATCTCTAATCATATAAAATTGTTTGGAACCAAGCAAACACAATTCATTATGTTGTCTTCCTTGTCCAACATCTACTCCTAAGCATGTAATAGTTTGGTGAGTGCTCACAATTGTAAAAAGTGTCTAAGATGATATATTTATATGTGAACCTCTCTTTCCTTATTACTTCTTATTAATTGCAACAATGACTGAGGTCTATGTTGATTTATTCTCAACAAGTTTCAATCATCATACTTGTTATATGTGAAGCTATCATTTTCCATAAGATCATCTCATGATCTTTCATGTATCGTTCTTTTCATACTTTTGATCACGGCACAAAACAAAGCCCTTGACTAAGACACTCTTTATTATATAGCTCATAAGCTCGAATACAAAGGGGGAGAGACAAGGCAAAAGACTCAAACTAAACACTAAAGACTTATTCCACTAAGACAAGAAATAAAAACTGAAAAGGAAAGAACTAAAACAAAGGTAAAAGCAAAAGATATAAAGGTGATACGATACCAGGGCAACTCCATCAAGCTTGGCAAAAGCCAAGGGGATTGCCCATACAAATGCTTAGTTGTCTTCCTTTGGTGGTGATGGTGGTGGAGTTGTTGAAGTAGTCTGATCCTCCGTCTTCCAAGGCATAGGTGCTCCATCATGGCAGGATGAATGAGTCGCCGGAATCCTCAAATCTGCAGCCAACCTTATTGATTTAAATCTATACTCATACTCACAGTTTTGGTTCTGCAGGTCATAGAGCCTGGAGAGGTGTTTCCCAATGTCAATGGCATCCATCTTGTGATTGCTGGTGAACTTCGTGATCATCATGTGGTTGGCGTTGAGTCCATGCTCCACCATCCCATGGCACTTGAAGACTTGTTGCTCCATTGGTTCGAGCCTCGTCTCCACGCTTCCGGTCTTCTTAGGCCCCTCAACATCATAGATGTGCAACATCCCCTCGCTCATCTCGATAGATTGAGGGTGTTTCAACACTTCCGTGAGGTAGGGATTGATGACCTTCTCGAAGATATTGTTCTGAGGAGCGTTTGGGGAAGTCATGACGATCTAGATCTGCCACAGAAACAGGCTCGAAACAAAAACAGAGGAAAAATGCGCGATACGGAGATCAAAACCTTCGGGCGTATATATAATGATTTTTTCTCGACCAGAAGGAGTGCTCCGCAAGAAAACGGAGTCCGGGAGGCACACGAGGTGCCCACAAGCCCTCTAGCCGCCACCAGGGGGTGGCGGCTACCAAGCTTTTGGCCGCCTCATGCGCTCTCCGGACTGCTTTTTATTTTTCTAATTTTCCAAAAATTCCAAAATGGAGGAAATTTCCTATTGGAAAAGTTTCGGAGTCCAATTACTTACCGAAACAGATACCTCTTCGTTTTCAGGGTCTGAAACAGGCTGATAAACATCCCTTATGTACTCCTCTGGAGTTATGATATTGATGATATTGGTCTCAACATTTATGGAAGTACCGGAGATGTAATGCTTGATTCTTTGCCCATTTACCACTCTAGGAAAATTTCCTTCCGTGTTATTGATTTTGATGGCACTGGAACGATATACTTCTTCGATAACGTATGGACCTTCCCATTTAGAGAGAAGCTTGCCTGCGAAGAATCTTAAGCGAGAATTGTATAGCAGGACATAATCACCTTCATTCAACTCTCTTTTCTGTATTCGTTTATCATGCCATCTCTTAACCTTTTCCTTGAACAACTTGGCATTCTCATATGCCTGGGCCCTCCATTCATCTATTGAGCTGATATCAAACAACCGCTTCTCACCGGCAAGTTTGAAATCGAAGTTGAGCTTTTTGATTGCCCAATAAGCTTTGTGTTCCATCTCAAGAGGTAAATGACAGGCCTTACCGTAAACCATTTTATACGGCAACATGCCCATGGAATTCTTATAAGCAGTCCTATAAGCCCATAGTGCATCGTCAAGTTTGCTAGACCAATTCTTTTGAGATCTATTGATAGTCTTTTGTAGGATCAATTTGATCTCCCTATTACTCAACTCCACTTGACCACTAGAATGAGGATGATAAGGAGATGCAACTCTATGGTTGACATCATACTTAGCGAGCATCTTGCGGAAAACACCATGAATGAAGTGTGAACCGCCATCAGTCATCAAATATCTAGGGACTCCAAATCTTGGGAAAATGACTTCTTTAAGCATCTTAATAGAGGTGTGGTGATCAACATTTTTAGTGGGGATAGCTTCTACCCACTTAGTGATGTAATCCACAACAACTAAGATGTGAGTGTACCCATTGGAACTCGGGAAGGGTCCCATATAATCAAAGCCCCAGACATCAAATGGTTCAATGACAAGTGAATAGTTCATAGGCATTTCCTGACGCTTACTGATGTTCCCTATTCTTTGGCATTCGTCACAGGATAAGACAAACTTACGGGCATCCTTGAAGAGAGTGGGCCAATAGAAACCTAATTGCAATACCTTATGAGCAGTTCTATCTCCAGCATGGTGTCCTCCGTAGGCTTCGGAATGACACTTCTGCAAGATCTGTCCCTGTTCATGTTCAGGCACACAACATCTAATAACACCATCTACGCCTTCCTTATAAAGGTGAGGATCATCCCAAAAGTAGTGTCTCAAATCAAAGAAGAATTTCTTCTTTTGCTGGTAGGTGAAACTGGGTGGTATGTATTTGGCTACGATATAATTTGCGTAATCGGCATACCACGGTGGACTATGTGAAGTGCGGATGACATTTAGTTGCTCATCAGGAAAGCTGTCATCAATAGGTCGTGGGTCATCAAGGACATTCTCTAGCCTGGACAAGTTATCTGCTACAGGGTTATCAGCACCCTTTCGGTCAACGACGTGCAAATCAAATTCCTGTAGTAGGAGAACCCATCTGATCAGCCAAGGCTTAGCGTCCTTCTTCTCCATAAGGTACTTAATAGCAGCATGATCAGAGTGAATAGTGACTTTGGAGTCAACTATATAAGATCTGAACTTTTCACATGCAAACACGACTGCTAAAAACTTCTTTTCCGTAGTGGCATAGTTTCTTTGGGCACTGTCTAGAGTTTTACTAGCGTAGTGAATAACATTCAACTTCTTGTCAACTCTTTGTCCTAGAACAGCACCAACAGCATAATCACTAGCGTCGCACATGATTTCAAAGGGCAAGTTCCAGTCAGGTGGTTGAACAATAGGTGCGGTTATCAAAGCCTTCTTAAGTATTTCGGAAGCTTCCTCACAATCCTCATCAAAAACAAAAGGAACATCCTTCTGCAAGAGGTTGGTAAGAGGCCTAGAAATCTTAGAGAAGTCTTTAATGAACCTTCTATAGAAACCAGCATGACCTAGGAAACTTCGTATACCTTTGATATCTGTGGGGCAAGGCATTTTCTCAATTGCATCAACCTTAGATTTATCAACTTCAATGCCTCTCTCAGAGATTTTGTGTCCTAAGAAGATGCCTTCATAAACCGTAAAGTGGCACTTCTCCCAATTCAAGACGAGGTTGGTATCTTTGCATCTCTGTAAGACTCGATCAAGGTTACTGAGGCAATCATCAAAGGAAGACCCATAAACAGAGAAGTCATCCATGAAAACCTCGACAATCTTTTCACAAAAGTCCGGGAATATTGCCATCATACATCTTTGAAAGGTGGCAGGTGCATTGCATAAGCCAAAAGGCATACGCCTATAAGCAAAGGTACCGAAGGGGCAGGTGAAAGTGGTTTTCTCCTGATGAGATTGTGCAACAGGTATTTGCGAGAAACCTAAATAACCGTCTAGAAAGCAGAAGTGTGTGTGTTTGGATAGCCTTTCTAGCATTTGGTCGATAAACGACAAAGGATAATGGTCTTTCCTGGTTGCCATGATCAGTTTCCTGAAGTCTATCACCATCCTATAGCCAGTAATAATCCTTTGTGGGATTAATTCATTCTTATCATTAGGAACGACGGTGATACCTTGCTTCTTAGGTACGCAATGTACTGGACTTACCCAATCACTATGAGGAACAGGATAAATGATTCCTGCTTCCAGAAGCTTTAATATTTCTTTCCTAACGACCTCTTTCATCTTAGGATTTAATCTCCTTTGATGATCAGCAACTGGTTTAGAATCAGGATCAGTTTTAATCTTTTGCTGACATAGAGTGGGACTAATGCCCTTAAGATCATCAAGAGTATATCCAATAGCAGCACGGTGCTTCCTCAGAGTTTTTAGTAACTTCTTCTCTTCGTGCCGTGAGAGGAGAGCACTAATAATAACAGGATATATCTCCTTCTCATCAAGATAGGCATACTTAAGAGTATCAGGCAACTGTTTAAGCTCGAACACAGGATCACCCTTTGGTGGGGGAGGATCCCCAAGAAGTTCAACAGGCATATTATTCTTGAGAATAGGATATTGTTCTAAGACAATTTTATCTATCTCATCTCTTTGCTCCATATGCATATCATTTTCATGCTCCAGAAGATATTGCTCTAAAGGATCCGTAGGAGGTACGACAATAGAGGCAAGAGCAATGATTTCATCCCTACCAGACGACTCTTTTTCATTGGGTTGTCTTCCAAACTTGGAGAAGTTAAATTCATGAGACACACCCTCGAAACTAACTGTGACAGTCTGCTTAATGCAATCAATGTGAGCATTGGCAGTGTTGAGAAAGGGTCTACCGAATATGATGGGACAAAAGCTATCTTGTGCAATACCAAGGCCGAGGAAATCAGTAGGATACTTCATCTTACCACACAGGACTTCTACGCCTCTCACAATTCCCAGAGGGCAGATAGTGTCTCTATTAGCTAGCGTAATAGTGACATCATGGGTTCTAACTCAGCAGGTGCAATCTCATCTTTGATTTCATCATATAGGGAACGGGGTATTGCACTAACACTAGCACCCATATCACATAAACCATGATAACAGTGATCTCCTATCTTGACAGAAACAACGGGCAGGCCAACTACATGTCCATATTTGTCTTTCGCGTGAGGTTTAGCAATTCTAGCGGAGTCCTCACAGAATTTGATAACATGCCCATCTATGTCTTCAGCTAAAAGATCTTTGATAATAGCAACACTAGGTTCAACTCTAATCTCCTCAGGGGTGCAAGTGGTCTAATGTAACCCGTACGTATCACTGTTGGAGCTTTAGAATAATCCTTTTTCCTAGCAGGATAAGGTGGTTTCTCAGCATAGGCACAAGGAACAACAGGATCACTAAAAGCTATGACTTTCTCCTCAACTAGATTGGTTTTGACTATGTTGCTTTCTACAGGAGGATGATACTTAAACCACTTCTCTTTGGGAAGATCAACATGAGCAGCAAGAGATTCACAAAGAGAAGCTACTATCTCAGAGTCAAGTCCATACTTAGAGCTAAAATCTCTAGAAGTGTTTGTCTCAACAAAATATTTAACACAATCAAACTGGAAATTCATACCTGACTCCTTACCTTCCTCGAGCTCCCAATCTTCAGAGTTACGTTTGATTCTTCCCAATAAATTCCACTTGTGTTCAATATCCTTCTTCATTAAAGAACCGGTACAAGAAGTGTCAAGCATGGTATGATCTTCATGAGAAAGCTGAGCATAAAAGTTTTGAGTGATAATTTGTCTCGAGAGCTCATGATTGGGGCATGAATATAGCATTGATTTAAGCCTCCCCCAAGCTTGAGCTATGATTGTAGTCCCATGATCCAGTATCATCACATAGCCTATACCATGTCAACGCCTTATCCTTCAAAGATAAAGGAAATACTTTCTTCTTTACCTCATCCTCGGGCAAACCTGCAAGCTTAAATAAACCACAAACTTCATCTACATAGATCAGAGGCAAGTCTGGATGTGAAGATCCATCTCGTGTAAAAGGATTAGCCAACAGTTTCTCAAGCATACCCGAAGGAATTTCATAAAAGGTATTTTCAGTAGGTACCTCAGGTTGAGGAACAACTCCTCGTGCTTCCGTTCGTGCTGAAGATACCCCGAACAAACTCCTCAAAGGAACAGTTTCCATAGTGACAAGTGACAATAAATTTCAGCACAGTATATAAATGTTTCCTTACCAAATTCCACTTACCAAAGGCGCTTCACACCCCGGCAACGGCGCCAGAAAAGAGTCTTGATGACCCACAAGTATAGGGGATCAATCGTAGTCCTTTCGATAAGTAAGAGTGTCGAACCCAACGAGGAGCAGAAGGCTCTGATAAACGGTTTTCAGCAAGGTAATAACTGCAAGCACTGAAAGTAGCGGTAACAAGTGATGGTGTAATGAGGTGAAACGTAGCAAGCGAAAAGTAACAAGTAACAAGTAATAGCAATGCTGCAACAAGTGGCCCAATACCTTTTGTAGCAAGGGACAAGCCTAAACAAAGTCTTATAGGAGGAAAAACGCTCCCGAGGACACACTAGAATTTCTGTCGTGCTAGTTTCATCATGTTCATGTGATTCGCGTTCATTACTTTGATAATTTGATATGTGGGTGGACCGGCGCTTGGGTACTGCCCTTACTTGGAAAAGCATCCCACTTATGATTAAACCCTCTCGCAAGCATCCGCAACTACGAAAGATGAATTAAGACAACGTATAACCATAGCATTAAACTAGTGGATCCAAATCAGCCCCTTACGAAGCAACACATAGACTAGGGTTTAAGCTTCTGTCACTCCAGCAACCCATCATCTACTTACTACTACCCAATGCCTTCCTCTAGGCCCAAGTATGGTGAAGTGTTATGTAGTCGACGTTCACATAACACCACTAGAGGAAAAGACAACATGCAACATATCAAAATACCGAACGAATACCAAATTCACATGAATATTATTAGCATGACTTATCCCATGTCCTCAGGAACAAAAGTAACTACTCACAAAGCATAATCATAATCATGATCACATGTGTAATGAATAGCATCAAAGATCTGAACATAAACTCTTCCACCAAGTAATCCAACTAGCATCAACTACAAAGAGTAATCAACACTACTAGCAACCTTACAAGTACCAATCGGAGTCGCGAGATGGAGATTGGTTACAAGAGAGGAACTAGAGATTGGAGAGGAGATGGTGCTGATGTAGATGTTGATGAAGATGCCTCCCCTCCGACGAGAGGAATGTTGGTGATGACGATGGCGACAATTTCCCCCTCCGGCAGGGAAGTTTCCCCAGCAGGATCGTCCTGCCGGAGATCTAGATTGGATGTGCTCAAGTTCCGCCTCATGGTGGCGGCGAAACCACAAAAAATATCTCTCTTTATTTTTTCTGGAACGAAACCCTTCATATAGCAAAAGAGGGGGGCCAGTGGGCCGTCAGGGAGCCCACAAGCCCTATAACTGCCACCAGGGGGTGGCGGCTACCACGCTTGTGGCGCCCTGGTAGCTCCCCTCTGGTACTTATTTCGCCCAGTATTTTTTTTATATTCCCAAAAAATTCCACGTAAATTTTCAGGGCGTTTGGAGTTGTGCAGAATAGAGGACTCAGATTTGCTCCTTTTCCAGTCCAGAATTCCAGCTGCCTGAATTCTCCCTCTTCAATTAAACCTTGCAAAATAAGATAGAAAAGGCATAAATATGGTACCACAAAATAATAAAACAGCCCATAAAGCAATAAATATCAACATGAAAGCATGATGCAAAATGGACATCTCAAGAAGTTTTGTAGTCGGTTTACTTACCGAATCACATACCTCTTTGTTTTCGGAGTCTGAAACACGCTGGTAAACATCCCTTATGTACTCCTCCGATGTTATGGTATTAATAATATTGCTTTCAACATTTATGGGAGTACTTGAGATATAATGCTTGATTCTTTGCCCATTTACAACTCTCGGAAAATTACCTTCCACGTTGTTGATTTTGATGGCACCGAAACGATATATTTCCTCAACAATGTATGGACCTTCCCATTTAGAGAGAAGCTTGCCTGCAAAAAATCTTAAACGAGAATTGTATAGCAAGACATAATCACCTACATTGAACTCACCTCTTAATTTTTCCTTTAAACAACTTGGCATTTTCATATGCCCGAGTTCTCCATTCATCAAATGAGCTAATATCAAATAACCTTTTCTCACCAGCAAGTTTGAAATCGAAGTTGAGCTCTTTGATTGCCCAATAAGCCTTATGCTCTAGCTCAAGAGGTAAATGACATGGTTTACCATAAACCATTTTATACGGAGACATGCCCATGGGATTCTTATAAGCAGTTATATAAGCCCACAATGCATCATCAAGCTTCTTAGACCAATTAACAGTCTTTTGCAGAATTAATTTAATTTCCCTATTACTTAACTCTACTTGACCACTAGACTGAGGATGATAAGGAGATGCAATTCTATGGTTGACATCATACTTAGCAAGCATTTTACGGAAAGCACCATGAATAAAATGTGAACCCCCATCAATCATTAAATATCGAGGGACTCCAAATCTAGGAAAAATGACTTCTTTAAGCATCTTAATAGAAGTGTTACGATCACCACTACTAGCTGGGATAGCTTCTACCCACTTAGTAACGTAATCAACATCGACTAGAATATGAGTATATCCGTTGGACTTTGGAAAAGGTCCCATATAATCAAAACCCCAAACATCAAATGGTTCAATAACAAGTGAATAATTCATAGGCATTTCCTGACGTTTACTGATAGTACCTATTCTTTGTCATTCATCACAAGACAAGACAAACTTACGAGCATCCTTGAAGAGAGTAGGCCAATAAAAACCAGATTGCAATACCTTGTGTGCAGTTATATCTCCCGCATGGTGTCCATCGTAAGCCTCGGAGTGACACTTCTGTAGGATTTGTCCCTGTTCTTGCTCAGGCACACAACGTCTAATAACACCATCTACTCCTTCTTTATAAAGGTGAGGATCATCCCAAAAATAATGTCTCAAATCATAAAAGAACCTTTTCTTTTGTTGGTATGTGAAACTAGGTGGTATATATTTAGCAACAATATAATTAGCATAATCAGCATACCAAGGTGTACTACGTGAAGCATTGATGACATTCAGTTGTTCATGAGGAAAGCTATCATCAATAGGTTGTGGGTCATCAAGAACATTCTCCAACCTAGGCAAGTTATCTGCTACAGGGTTCTCAGCACCCTTCCTATCAACAACATGCAAATCAAATTCTTGTAGCAAGAGAACCCATCTAATAAGTCTAGGTTTAGCATCTTTCTTTTCCATGAGATATTTAATAGCAGCATGATCAGTGTGAATAGTAACTTTGGAATCAACAATATAAGATCTGAACTTATCACATGCAAACATAACTGCTAAAAATTCTTTTTCAGTAGTAGCATAGTTTCTTTGGGCACTGTCTAGAGTTTTACTAGCATAATGAATAACATTTAATTTCTTATCAACTCTTTGTCCTAGAACAACACCAACAGCATAATCACTAGCATCACACATAATTTCAAAAGGTAGGTTCCAATCAGGTGGTTGAACAATAGGTGTAGTTACCAAGGCCTTCTTAAGTATTTCAAATGCTTCTTCACAATCATCATCGAAAACAAATGGAATATCTTTTTTGCAAGAGATTGGCGAGAGGCCTAGAAATTTTAGATAAGTCTTGAATGAACCTTCTATAGAAACCAGCATGACCAAGGAAACTTCTTATACCTTTAATGTCTGTAGGGCATGGCATTTTCTCGATTGCATCAACTTTAGCCTTATTGACTTCAATACCTCTTTCAGAAATTTTATGTCCTAAGACGATGCCTTCATTAACCATAAAGTGGCACTTCTCCCAATTCAAGACAAGGTTAGTATCTTTACATCTCTGTAAAACTCGATCAAGGTTGCTCAAGCAATCATCAAAAGAAGATCTGTAAACGGAGAAATCATCCATGGAAACCTCACTAATCTTTCCACAAAGTAAGAGAATATAGCCATCATACATCTTTGAAAGGTAGCAGGTGCATTGCATAAACCAAAAGGCATATGCCTATAAGCAAAGGTACCGAAAGGGCAAGTAAAAGTGGTTTTCTCTTGATCGGATTGTGCAACAGGTATTTGGGAGAAACCAGAATAACCATCTAGAAAGCAGAAGTGTGTATGTTTAGACAATCTTTCTAGCATTTGATCAATAAAAGGGAAAGGGTAATGATCTTTCTTAGTAGCTTTATTTAATTTCCTAAAATCAATTACCACCCTATAGCCAGTAACAATTCTTTGCGGGATCAATTCATCTTTATCATTGGGGACAACGGTAATACCTCCCTTCTTAGGGACACAATGTACCAGACTTACCCAATCACTATGAGAAACATGATAGATAATACCTGCTTCCAGGAGCTTTAGTATTTCTTTTCTTACCACTTGTTTCATCTTCGTTGATGATCGGCAACTGGTTTGGAATCAGGATCAGTTTTAATTTTATGCTGGCATAGAGTGGGACTAATGCCCTTAAGATCATCAAGAGTATATCCAATAGCAGCACGGTCCTTCCTCGGAGTTTTCAGTAAATTCTTTTCTTCATGCTCTGAAAGGTGAGCAGTAATAATAATAGGATATATCTCTTTTTCATCAAGATAAGCATACTCAAGAGTATCAGGTAATTGTTTAAGCTCAAACACAGGATCACCCTTTGATGAAGGTGGATCTCCAAGTAATTCAACAGGCAAATTATTCTTAAGGATATGATATTGTTCAAAGATAACTCTATCTATCTCATTCCTTTCATCCATATGCATATCATTATCATGTTGAAGCAAGTATTGCTCTAAGGGATTAGTAGGAGGCACAACAATAGAATCAAGAGCAATAATTTCATCCTTACTAGACAATTCTTTTTCATGAGGTTGTCTACCAAACTTAGAAAAATTAAATTCATGTGACACACCTTCAAAGCCAACAGTAACAGTTTGTTTCTCACAATTAATCTGAGCATTAGCAGTATTTAGAAAAGGTCTACCAAATATGATGGGACAAAAGCTATATTGTGTGGTAGCAAGAACGAGAAAATCAATAGGATACTTAGTTTTACCACACAAGACTTCAACATCTCTAACAATTCCCATAGGGCAGATATTATCTCTATTAGCAAGTTGAATAGTAACATCAATAAATTCCATATCGGCAGGTGCAATCTCATCTTTAATTTCATTATTTAAAGATCGAGGTATTGCACTAACACTAGCACCCATGTGACATAAACCATGATAACAATGATCTCCTATCTTAACAGAAACAACAGGCATGCCAATAACATGCTTATGTTTGTCTCTAGCATGAGGTTTAGCAATTCTAGTAGCATCTTCACAGAAGTGAATAACATGCCCATCAACATTATCGGCCAAGAGATCTTTAATAATAACAATGCTAGGTTCAACTTTAATTTTCTTAGGGGGTGTAGGTGTTCTAATGTAGCCCTTACGTATCACAGTTGAAGCTTTAGCATGATCCTTTATTGTAACAGGGAAAGGTGGTTTCTCAATGTAAGCACTAGGAACAATAGAATTATTATAAGCAATGACTTTCTCTTCAACTGGATTGGGTTTTACTACATTGACTTCTATGGGAGGATGATATTTAAACCACTTCTCCTTAGGTAGATTAATATGAGGAGCAAATGATTCACATAATGAAGCTACTATCTCAGAGTCAAGTCCATATTTAGCGCTAAAATCACAAAAAGTATTTGTTTCAACGAAGGATTTAACGCAATCGAACTTAAGATTCATACCTGACTCCTTACCTTCATCAAACTCCCAATCTTCAGAGTTGCGTTTCATTCTTTCCAATAAATCCCATTTGAAGTCAATATCTCTCTTCATAAAAGAACCGTTACAAGAAGTGTCAAGCATGGTGCGATTATCATGAGAAAGCCGAGCATAGAAGTTCTGAATAATAATTTCTGTCGAGATCTCATGGTTGGGGCATGAATATAACATTGACTTAAGCCTCCCCAAGCTTGAGCGATACTTTCTCTATCACGAGGCCAAAAATTATAGATATAATTCCGATCACGATGTACCAAATGCATAGGATAAAACTTTTGATGAAATTCCAATTTCAATCGGTTGTAGTTCCATGATCTAGTATCATCACATAATCTATACCATTTCAATGCTTTATCCCTCAAAGATAAGGGAAAGACCTTCTTCTTGACCTCATCCTCGGGCAAACCTGCAAGCTTAAATAAACCACAAACTTAATCTACATAGATTAGATGCAAGTCGGGATGTGATGTTCCATCTCTTGTAAAAGGATTAGCCAACAGTTTCTCTAGCATACCCGAAGGAATTTCATAATAAATATTTTCAGTAGGTGCAGTAGGTTGAGGAGTAACTCTTTGTTCTTCTAGTCGAGGTGAAGATACCCCGAACAAGCTCCTCAAAGGATTAGTTTCCATAATGACAAGTGACAATAAATTTCAGCACACTATATAAATGTTCCCTTACCAAATTCCACTTACCAAAGGGGCTTCACTCCCCGGCAATGGTGCCAGAAAAGAGTCTTGATGACCCACAAGTGTAGGGGATCTATCGTAGTCCTTTTGATAAGTAAGAGTGTCGAACCCAACGAGGAGCAGAAGGAAATGACAAGTGGTATTCAGCAAGGTATTCTCTGCAGGCACTGAATTTATCGGTAACAGATAGTTGTGTGATAAGATAATTCATAACGAGTAGAAAGTAACAATAGTAACAAAGGTGCAGAAAGATGGCCCAATTCCTTTTGTACCAAGGGACAAGCCTGGACGAACTCTTATATAAGGTAAAGCGCTCCCGAGGACACATGGGAATTTCTGTCAAGCTAGTGTTCATCATGTTCATATGATTCGCGTTCGCTACTTTGATATTTTGATATGTGGTTGACCGGTGCTTGGGTACTGTCCTTACTTGGACAAACATCCCACTTATGATTAACCCCTCTCGCAAGCATCCGCAACTACGAAAGAAGAATTAAGACAAAGTCTAACCATAGCATTAAACTAGTGGATCCAAATCAGCCCCTTACGAAGCAACACATAAACTAGGGTTTAAGCTTCTGTCACTCTAGCAAACCATCATCTACTTATTACTTCCCAATGCCTTACTCTAGGCCCAAGTAATGGTGAAGTGTTATGTAGTTGACATTCACATAACACCACTAGAGGAAAGACAACATACAACACATCAAAATATCGAACGAATACCAAATTCACATGACTACTTATAGCAAGACTTATCCCATGTGCTCAGGAACAAACGTAACTACTCACAATGCATAATTATGTTCATGATCAGAGAGGTATTGAATAGCATTAAGGATCTGAACATAAGATCTTCCACCGAGTAAACCAACTAGCATCAACTACAAGGAGTAATAAACACTACTAGCTACCTTACAAGTACCAATCGGAGTCGCAAGACGGAGATTGGTTACAACAGATGAACTACGGTTTGGATATGAGATGGTGCTGATGAAGATGTTGATGGAGATGAGTCCCCTCTGATGAGAGGAGTGTTGGTGATGATGATGGCGACGATTTCCCCCTCCGCGAGGGAAGTTTCCCCGGCAGGACGGCCTTGCCGGAGCTCTAGATTGGTTCTGCTCAAGTTCCGCCTCGTGGCGGCGGAGATTCTTCCCGAAAGATCTCCCCTGATTTTTTCTGGGACGAAACACTCTATATAGCAGAAGATGGGAGCCGGAGGGGCAACACGGGGCCCACGAGTCCACCAGGCGCGCCCAGGGGGGTAGGCCGTGCCTGGCAGGCTTGTGGCCTCCTGGTGGCTCCCCTCCAGTATTTCTTCCGCCCAGTATTTTTTTTATATTCCAAAATTATTCCTTGCTGATTTGCCCGGCTTTTGGAGTTGTGTAGAATAGGTATCTCAAACTTGCTCCTTTTCCAGCCCAGAATTCCAGCTGCCAGCATTCTCACTCTTCATGTAAACCTTATAAAATAAGAGAGATAAGGCATAAGTATTGTACCATAATGTGTAATAAGAGCCCATAATGCGATAAATATCAATATAAAAGCATGATGAAAAATGGACGTATCACTGGACTGCGGCGGCGGCTTGGATGCCCTGGGCAGGGATGCGCAGACGGCGCGACGGCGAGACCGGCGCGGGGTGGCGGCGGCGACCTCCGGTGGTGCACCAGCGGGTGACTGATACGTCTCAAATGTATCTATAATTTTTTATGGTTTCATGCTGTTATCTTGTCAACTTTGGATGTTTTGTTTACCTTCTATATCTTTTTTGGGACTAACTTATTAACTTAGTGCCAAGTGCCAGTTCCAGTTTTTTATGTGTTTTTGACTCTTTTCAGATCTGATTTTGGAACGGAGTCCAAACGGAATAAAATCCCCAAAATGATGTTTTCCAGAACGGAAGAAGATAGGGAGGCTTGAGGGCCAAGCAAGTGGGCCCACAGGGAGCCCACAAGCCGTGTTGCCGTGGCCAGGGGGGAGGCCGCGACAACCAAGCTTGTGGCCTCCCTCGCGCCCCCTGCCCTAGGTCTTTGGCCTATAAATTCCCTAAAAATCCAGAAAAAATCAGGGCATCCACGAAAACACTTTTCCGCCGCCGCAAGCTTCTGTTTCCGTGAGATCTCATCTGGAGACCCTTCCCGGTGCCCTGCCGGAGGAGACTTTGGAGTTGGAGGGCTTCTTCATCAACATCATCGCCCCTCCAATGACTCGTGAGTAGTTCACTTCAGACCTACGGGTCCGTGGTTAGTAGCTAGATGGCTTCTTCTCTCTCTTGGATCTTCAATACAAAGTTCTCCATGATCTTCATGGAGATCTATCCGATGTAATCCTCTTTGGTGGTGTGTTTGTCGAGATCCGATGAATTGTGGATTTGTGATCAGATTATCTATGATATATATTTGAGTCTTTGTTGATTTCTTATATGCATGATTTGATATCCTTGTAAGTCTCTCCGAGTCTTGGTTTTTGTTTGGCCAACTAGATCTATGATTTTTGCAATGGGAGAAGTGCTTGGTTTTGGGTTCTTACCGTCTGGTGACCTTTCCCAGTGACAGTAGGGGCACCAAGGCACACATCGTGTAGTTGCCATCAAGGGTAACAAGATGGGCTTTGTCGTAGATATGAGATTGTCCATCTACATCATGTCATCTTGCTTAAGGCGTTACTCTGTTCTTTTGGACTTAATACACTAGATGCATGCTGGATAGCGGTCGACGTGTGGAGTAATAGTAGTAGATGCAGAAAGTATCGGTCTACTTGTTTTGGACGTGATGCCTATGGATATAATCATTGCCATAGATATCGTCACGACTTTGCGCTGTTCTATCAATTGGTCGACAGTAATTCGTTCACCCACCGTCTACTTGCTTTCATGAGAGAAGCCACTAGTGAACACTATGGCCCCGGGGTCTATTCACACCTATCGTTTCCACTTTCGCTGTTACTTTGCTTTGTTACTTTGTTGCTTTCATTTCTCACTTGGCAAACAATCTATAAGGGATTGACAACCCCTTCATAGTGTTGGGAGCAAGCTCTTTGTGTTTGTGTAGTCACTTGTGATACTCCTTCACTAGATCGATACCTTGGTTCTCAAAACTGAGGGAAATACTTATCGCCGTTGTGCTACATCACCCTTTCCGCTTCGAGGGAATACCAACGCAAGGCTCCAAGGCCGTGGGGAAATCCTTTGCATATTTTCCTAGGAAGTCCCTAAAGGCATAGCCGTAGCAGAAGGATTCCTGGTGCCGTTGCTGAGGAGTATCAAGGCAAGAACAGTCTCCCGTCAGCATGTTTCTCGCGCCGTTGGAAGGTCTTTTGTTGCAGTAGCAAGAAGAATTTCTGGTGCCGTTGCCGGGGAAGGAGAGATCTATCCAAGTAGGTCTCACAACTCATCTCTTGCAGTTACTTTTTTTGCCAGTTGCCTCTCGTTTTCCTCTCCCCCACTTCACATTTGCCGTTTTCATTTGCCTTTCTCCTTTGCTGTTTTCTTTTGCCTTTTTGCCGTTTTCCTTTGCGACTTTTGCTTGTTTGTTTGTTGAAGTCATCATGGCTGAAAACACCAAACTTTGCGACTTCTCGAGTACCAATAATAATGATTTTATTAGTACTCCGATTGCTCCCGCCACTAGTGCGGAATCGTATGAAATCAACGCAGCTTTGCTGAATCTTGTTATGAAAGAGCAATTCTCTGGCCTTCCTAGTGAAGATGTCGCATCCCATCTCAATACCTTCATTGAGCTTTGCGATATGCAAAAGAAGAGAGATGTGGATAATGACGTGATTAAGTTGAAGCTTTTTCCTTTCTCGTTGCGAGATCGCGCAAAAACTTGGTTTTCTTCTTTGCCTAAAAATAGTATCGATTCTTGGGATAAGTGCAAAGATGCTTACATATCCAAGTATTTTTCGTCGGCTAAGATTATCTCCTTACGTAACGATATGAGGAATTTTAACCAACTTGATCATGAACACGTTGCACAATCTTGGGAGAGGATGAAGTTAATGATTAAAAATTGTCCCGCTCATGGCTTGAGTTTGTGGATGATTATACAAATCTTTTATGCTGGTTTGAATTTCGCTTCTCGCAATATCTTCGACTCCGCCTCAGGTGGAACATTCATGGAAATCACGTTAGGAGACGCTACAAAACTCCTAGACAATATCATGACCAACTACTCTCAGTGGCATACTGAAAGGTCACCTGCTAGCAAAAAGGTACACGCTATAGAAGAAATTAACTCGCTTAGTGCTAATATGGACGAGTTAATGAATTTGGTTGCTAGTAGAAATGCTCCTTTAGATCCTAATGACATGCCACTATCTTCCTTGATTGAGAGTAGCAACTTTGTTGGTAGGAACAATTTTGGCAACAGCAATGCTTTTAGAGAAAACTATGTTCCTAGGCCTTTCCCTAGTAACTCCTCTAACAATTATGGCAATTCGTACAACAACACTTATGGAAATCACAACAAATTACCCTCTGATTTAGAGAGTAATATCAAAGAGTTCATCAACTCTCAGAAGATTTTCAATGCGTCCATAGAGGAAAAACTACTCAAAATTGACGATTTGGCTAAGAGCGTTGATAGGATGTCTTGTGATATTGATGCTTTCAAAGTTAGATGTGCTCCTCCCAAGGTCAACTTGGATGAAAATTTGAAAGCTATGCGTGTCTCCATGAATGAGAGCAAAGAAAGAACCGCCCAAATTCGCGCTAGGCATGAATGGTTTAAAAGGGTGCGTTCTAGTGATGCAAATCACGAAGATCTTAAAGTGCTTGGTGTGTCTCCTCTTGAATCTTTGTTTTCGCGTGTCAAAGCTATTGATGAAGGGGCTGGATATGAATCCACTTTGGTTGAAAAACGCCCCAATGATTCGGAGTCCACCTATCTTGATGATAAAGGTGAGGAGAGTGGAGTAGAAGAAATCAAAATTTTGGGTAGTAATGAAACTCCCACTTTGGATTTCAAGGAATTCAATTATGATAATTTCTCCTTGTTCTAATGCATCTCTTTGATGTAATCCATTGCAAACTCTCCGCATGCTTATAGCCAAAGCAAAGCCTTTACCGTGCATATCGTAGACGCTATGATGAAATCTCTTGAAGAGAAGCTCGAACTAGAAGTCTCTATACCTAGAAAACTTCATGATGAGTGGGAACCTACTATCAAAATCAAGATAAAACACTATGAGTGCAATGCTTTGTGTGATTTGGGTGCTAGTGTTTCCGCGATTCCAAAATCTTTATGTGATATTTTTAGTTTTCATGAGATTGAAGAGTGTTCTCTTAATTTGCATCTTGCGGATTCTACTGTCAAGAAACCCATGGGAAGGATCGATGATGTTCTTATTGTTGCAAATAAGAAATATGTACCCGTGGATTTCATTGTACTTGACATAGATTGCAATCCTTCATGTCCCATTATTCCTGGTAGACCTTTCCTAAGGACTATTGGTGATATCATCGATATGAAGGAAGGGAATATTAGATTTCACTTTCCCCTAAAGAAGCGCATGGAGCACTTTCCTAGAAAGAAAATAAGATTGCCTTATGAATCTATGATGAGGGCAACTTATGGTTTGAGCACCAAAGATGACTATATGTGATTCCATCACCTTATGCCTAGCTAAGGGCGTTAAACAAAAGCGCTTGTTGGGAGGCAACCCAACGAAACTATCCTTTTTCTTTATGTTTTGTGTTTTCCACACTTTCAAAATTCTGTTATGATTGTGTTTTTTGTGTTTCTTTTTTCGTTTGTGCCAAGTAAAACCGTTATGATTAGTCTTGGGGATGATCGTTTGGTCATGCTGGAAAAGACAGAAACTTTCTACTCACGAAAGCAATTTTCATATTTTTTCCTGTAAGAGATTTTTAGTTGATTCTTTTTTCTTCTGATTGCTATGCAAATTCTTCAGACCGTCGTAATTGTTCAAAAAATTTAAAGTACCAGTAGTATACGAAGTATACAGATTGCTACAGACTGGTCTGCTGTTAATAGATTCTGTTTTTGTTGTGTTGGTTGCTTATTTTGAAGAAAATATGGATAGTATCAGGGGGTATTAGCCATGGAAGATTGAAAATACAGTAACCCAACATCAACATAAGTAGAATTCAAGTTTTCTACAGTACCTAAGGAAGTGGTGGTTTGCTTTCTTATACTAATGTTATCACGAGTTTGTGTTTAAGTTTCGTGTTGTGAAGTTTTCAAGTTTTGGGTGAAGTTCTTATGGACAAAAAGATAAAGAGTGGCAAGAGCTCAAGCTTGGGGATGCCCAAGGCACCCCAAGATGATTCAAGGATGTCGTAAAAGCCTAAGCTTGGGGATGCCCCGGGAAGGCATCCCCTCTTTCGTCTTCAATCCATCGGTAACGTTACTTGGGGCTATATTTTTATTCACCACATGTTATGTGTTTTTCTTGGAGCGTCTTGTATCGTAGGAGTCTTTTATTTTTTTGTGTCACAATCATCCTTTCTGCACACCTAGAGAGAGAGACATGCACTCACCGTGATTTTGTCGAGCTTCACTTATATCCTTTGGTAGATAATTCAGCTCACATGTGCTTCACTTATATCTTTTGAGCTAGTTGATTTTGCTCTATGTGCTTCACTTATATCTTTTAGAGCATGGCGGTGCGTGGCATGGTAGTTGATCTATGATTTGATAGTAGTATCAAAAGGGGTAGTTATCCAAAGGGATACGAAAACTTCTACCTTCATGTGCATTCAATAGTTAGAGAAGTTTGATTCATCTCAACTAGTTTTGAGTTGTGGTTATGGTAATATTGAAGTTATGCTAGTAAGGTGTTGTGGATCTAGAAATACTTGTGTTGAAGTTAGTAATTCCCGTAGCATGCACGTATGGTGAACCGCTATGTGATGAAGTTTGAGCATGATTAGTCTATTGATTGTCATCCTTTGTGTGGCGGTTGGGATCGCGCGATGGTTTATACCTACCAACCCTTCCCCTAGGAGTATGCGTTGAATGCTTTGTTTCGATTACTAATAAAACTTTTGCAACAAGTATATGAATTCTTCATGACTAATGTTGAGTCCATGGTTTAGATGCACTTTCACCTTCCACCATCAGTATCTTCTTTAGTGTCGTGCAACTTTCGCCGGTGCACAAAACCCACCATTAGCCTCCCTCAAAACAGCCACCATACCTACCTACTACGACTTTTTCAAAGTCATTCCGAGATATATTGCCATGCAACTACCACCATGACATGTGACACCATGTCTACATTGCCATTGCATGATCATAATATAGCTAGCATGATGTTTCCATTAATTTCTATGCCATGCTAGATCATTGTCACGGTACACTACCGAAGGCATTCCATATAGAGTCATCGTTGCTCTAAGTTTTGAGTTGTAAGTGTGATAATCATCATTGATGGAGCATTGTCCCATGTGAGAAAATAAAAGAGGACAAAGATGCCCACCAAAATATAAAGAAATAAATAAAAAAAGAGGCCAAAGAGCCCATCCAAAAAAATGAGAGAGAAAGAGAGAAGGGACAATGCTACCACTTTTCCACACTTGTGCATATTAAGCACCATGATCTTCATGATTGAGAGTCTCTTGTTTTGTCACCACCATATAGCTAGTGGGAAATTTTCATTATATAACTTGGCTTGTATATTCCAATGATAGGCTTCCTCAAATTTGCCTTAGGTCTTTGTGAGCAAGCAAGTTGGATGCACACCCACTAGTTTTATTTAAGAGCTTTCACATACTCTTAGCTCTAGTGCATCATTTGTATGGCAATCCCTACTCATTCACATTGATATCTATTGATGAGCATCTCCACAGCTCATTGATATGCCTAGTTAATGTGACCATCTTCTCCTTGTTTTTCATGCACCCTCCACCACACTCCACACCACTTATAGTGCTAAAACCATGGCTCACGCTCATGTATTGCGTGAGAATTGAAAAGGTTTGAGAAAGTAAAAGTGTGAAAACAATTACTTGGCCAATACCGGGGTTGTGCATGATTTAAATTCGTTGTGCAATGATGATAGAGCATAGCCAGACTATATGATTTTGTAGGGATAACTTTCTTTTGGCCTTGTTATTTTGAAAGTTCAAGATTACCTTGCTAGTTTGCTTGAAGTGTTATTGTTTCCACGTCAATAGGAAACTATTGTTTTGAATCTAATGGATCTGAACATTCACGGCACATATGAGGAGTTACAAAGGACATCTATGCTAGGTAGCATGAAATCATCAAAAATTCATTCTTTATCACTTCCCTACTCGAAGACGAGCAGGAGTTAAGCTTGGGGATGCTTGATACGTCTCAAACGTATCTATAATTTTTGATGGTTTCACGCTGTTATCTTGTCAACTTTGGATGTTTTGTTTACCTTTTTATCTTTTTTGAGACTAACTTATTAACTCAGTGCCAAGTGCCAGTTCCTGTTTTTTCTCTGTTTTTGACTCTTTTCAGATCTGATTTTGGAACGGAGTCCAAACGGAATAAAATCCCCAAAATGATTTTTTCCAAAACGGAAGAAGATTGGGAGGCTTGAGGGCCAAGCAAGTGGGCCCACAGGGAGCCCACAAGCCGTGTTGCCGCGGCCAGGGTGGAGGCCGTGGCAACCAAGCTTGTGGTCTCCCTCGCGCCCCCTGCCCTAGGTCTTTGGCCTATAAATTCCCTAAAAATCCAGAAAAAATCAGGGCGTCCACGAAAACACTTTTCCGTCGCCGCAAGCTTCCGTTTCCGCGAGATCTCATATGGAGAACCTTCCCGGTGCCCTGCCGGAGGGGACTTTGGAGTTGGAGGGCTTCATCATCAACATCATCGCCCCTCCAATTACTCGTGGGTAGTTCACTTCAGACCTACGGGTCCATAGTTAGTAGCTAGATGGCTTCTTCTCTCTCCTGGATCTTCAATACAAAGTTCTCCATGATCTTCATGGAGATCTATCTGATGTAATCCTCTTTGGCGGTGTGTTTGTCGAGATCCGATGAATTGTGGATTTGTGATTAGATTATCTATGATATATATTTGAGTCTTTGTTGATTTCTTATATGCATGATTTGATATCCTTGTAAGTCTCTCAGAGTCTTGGGTTTTGTTTGGCCAACTAGATCTATGATTCTTCCAATGGGAGAAGTGCTTGGTTGGGGTTCTTACCGTGTGGTGACCTTTCCCAGTGAGAATAGGGGCAGCAAGGCACACATCGTGTAGTTTCCATCAAGGGTAACAAGAAGGGCTTTGTCGTAGATATGAGATTGTCCATCTACATCATGTCATCTTGCTTAAGGCGTTACTCTGTTCTTTTGGACTTAATACACTAGACGCATGCTGGATAGCGGTCGACGTGTGGAGTAATAGTAGTAGATGCAGAAAGTATCGGTCTACTTGTTTTGGACGTGATGCCTATAGATATAATCATTGCCATGGATATCGTCACGACTTTGCGCGGTTCTATCAATTGCTCGACAGTAATTCGTTCACCGACCGTCTACTTGCTTTCATGAGAGAAGCCACTAGTGAACACTACGGCCCCTGGGTCTATTCACACCTATCATTTCCACTTTTGCTTTTACTTTGCTTTGTTACTTTGTTGCTTTCAGTTCTCACTTGGGAAACAATCTATAAGGGATTGACAACCCCTTCATAGCGTTGGGAGCAAGCTCTTTGTGTTTGTGCAGGCACTTGTGATACTCCTTCACTGGATCGATACCTTGGTTCTCAAAACTGAGGGAAATACTTAAAGCCGCTGTGCTACATCACCCTTTCCGTTCCGAGAGAATACCAACGCTAGAATCCAAGGCCGCGGGGAAATCCTTTGCATATTTTCCTAGGAAGTCCCTAAAGGCGTAGCCGTAGCAGAAGGATTCCTGGTGCCCTTGCTGAGGAGTATCAAGACAAGAACAGTCTCCTGTCAGCACGTTTCTTGCGCCATTGGAAGGTCTTCTGTTGCAGTAGCAGTGACGCGAGGAGATGCAGGAGGGAAGTGCTCGGCTCCTCTATGGTGGTGCCGGTGATGCAGATCGGGGCGACTGCGCGGCTGCTCGGCCCAGATTGGGCCCGGGCGGGCCGGTTGCGGTCCAGATTGGGTCGGCGGCGGCTGAGGGGAGAGAGGCAGGTGGAGGATGTGGAGAATGGCGGCTAGGGTTTGGGGTTTGGCACGGGATTCGAGGAGGAGAGAGAGAGGGGCTAGATTAGGCAGGTGGGGTTGTCTATTTATAGAGAGAGGCTAGGGTTAGCAAAATTTCGCCCCTGCTTCAACCGTGCGATTGGAATCAAACGGTTCCGGTCACGAGGTCGGTCTAGGTGGTTGCGTAGAGTAGGCTAGCCGAAGATGAGAGGGAAAACGTCACCCGGCAACATAATTTTAAAACATCGAAAACCTGTCCGCCGATAAACCGATGACGGTGCCGCTACGGTCGACCGTTCGGGTACAAGACAAACTCCGATCGCGACGAAAATTGGCAGGCGGCCTACATATAACTTAATAAGACCGCACACCAAGTTTCATCCCAATCCAAGAATGTTTTATACACACTTTTAAAAACAAGGATTTGCCGATGCCGCGGGTGCGTGCGTGTGTGGTCGGCCTCAAAATGGGCAACGACGAGAACAGAGAGAACCGACAACTAATAACGGATGCAAGTTTTGAAAACTTACGGCAACAGAGTGCCGATGCAATGCAGATGATGCAGATGATGCGATAATGACGCGACAATTAAAATAATCACACGACAGCAACGGAATAAAAGAGGAATCTTCTGGAGCGTCGGTCTCGGGCTGTCACAAAAGGACAGGCCAAAATAGTTTCTTATAATAGGCATAGTGTTCTTGGGGGAACACGGGAATTTCATCTAGTCACTTTCGTCATGTTGGGTTAATTCATGTTTGGTACTTTCATAATTTGATATGTGGATGGAACGGTGCTTGGGTGTTGTTCTTACTTGAACAAACCTCCCACTTATGAACAACCCTCCCGCAAGCATCTACAACTACGAGAAAAGCATTAAGAATAAATTCTAACCATAGCATTAAACATATGGATCCAAATCAGCCATGTTGGAGATATTACGTGTTAATAACCCGCCCTAGTTGGGCCGGGTCACCAAATCAGGCGATTCACCTAAACAGCGATTTGGGCCTGGGCCTGGCCAAATCAAGGTCATATGGTAGTTTATGATTTCTGGAAGGTCTCCAAGCTTTGAAGGACGGCGACTTAGAGACCACAGGGGTCACGATTTGTAGAAAGGAAAGTATCCTTGTAAACCCTAAGGGTTTGACCTGTATATAAAGGCGAGTCCTAGGGAAGGAGAGACAGGTTAGAATTCATCGAGTGCTAGGTCTGGCGATTTACGCCCTCCTTGTAATCGAAACCACATCTATACAAACCAAAGCAGGACGTAGGCCTTTACCTCCTCACGAGGGGCTGAACCTGGTTAAATCACCGTGTCTCTCCCGCTTAACCCCTTTGAGTCGCCGCCAAGGTGCGATGGCTCCAGTACTAAGTCCTTTCACGAGGACATCTTCCGTGACAAAACAACGACAGTTGGCGCCCACCGTGGGGCCTGCGCACGGTGGAGTTGAGTTCTCAAAGGGAGCCCTACCAGGGTTTGGGAGTTACGCGACGGGGCTCATGACCCGGAGCCGCCGCGGGAAAACCTACATCGACAACCAGCGATGGGGGGCCGAAGCAGATTCGATTGAATCTGGTTACAAGGTCCCCTTCGGCAAGATCAACATCTTCATCAGCATGATCGGATTATCCGTGCCCGAGCCGGACATCTTCACCGACATCGTCGAGCCGGCTAGGTACGTCTGCCCAGTAATAACGCCAAATCTGACTCGCCCGGTCTTTGTGGGGTGCACGTAGGGATCGGAGGAGCCAGAGCGCTCGGCGACTCAGGAAACTACACCGGTCAACTCTGATGACGAATCATCCATGGGCGATTCAGATTCAATCCGATCTCTACGTGGGGATTGTCTTGGGGGCTTGTCGCTGACCATGGACCCCGAAGTCCTTGACCGAACCCGCCGTCAGATCGCCATTTACATGGCGGGGGCAAATCAACCCACACAAAACCCCACCAGAGGCGATGGAGCTGGCGAGACGTCCAGAAGCCCGGCCGCAGTCCTGGTGGATTTAGCGGCAGAAATCACAAGGCTGATGGCGACTCCCCTTACACCAGAAAACCAGGAAGAGATAAACGCAGAGCTGGCGAAACTCAGAGAGGCAGTGGCAAAGGCTCATCGGGATGCCGAGGTGGAGTCCGCTAGGATCGAGACTCGGCAAGCTCAAATTGCGACCGAAAGGATGCGTTTAAACACTGACAACTGGCGTCTCGAAAGACAACAACGCGCATCTGACGCCGTCCATCAACGGAGACACCAGGGTCGCCTGCCCCATGATCTCAACCCGACCCGCCTGTTCGACACTCCACGAACCCCTGGGGCGGGAGCCGCCCCGGGGGGAGGGCCGGGTCGCCCGCCTAACCCGCCGGGTCAGCCGGCTGAGGATCGCATTCCCCGATTCCGGACGCCTCAAGGCCACTTTTCCAACCCGGTGGACAACGTCCTTGCCGCAACTCGCCATCTGGAATCTCTTCCGATTCACGGCAACACTCCTGCCAAGATAGAAGCAAGGAACGCCATCGAGATGTTGAAGACGGCGGTGGTTCAAAACACCCAGTTCTCACACAGCCTCGAGAGGTTGCATTCCACTCCCCAGGCAAGCTACACGAGGAGCCGGCCAAAGGACCAGCCCGCCGTAAACAGCGGGCCGCGACACGTCCCATAGGACAACCCGTCTGATCGGAACCCGCCGGGCCGGGATCTCCCGAACACCCAAGATGCCCGACCCCTCTCGTCGGGGGCAGAGGGCGAGTAGGGGTGCCATGCTTGGCCCGCGCCCTTCGTAACGAAAGGATGCCCAAATATTTTAAGGGACCAAGAAAGGTGCCTAATTACACCCCGGACCTTGAGCCGGCATCGTGGATCGAGAGTTATGAAATCGCCATGGACATGCTCGACGTAAACGAGGCAGTTTGCGACAGATACTTCACGATGATGCTCGAGGGGTCAGCACGTACTTGGTTGAAAAACTTACCTCCCAACTCCATCCAGACCTGGGCCGAGTTAAAAGAGTGTTTCATCAAAAACTTCCGAGGAACTTGCAAATGTCCGATGACGATCGTGGATCTACAACACTGTGTTCAGCGCCCGGATGAGTCGGCTCACCATTGGTCACGACGGGTTGCAGAAATTATCCATTCGTCAGACGGTATTACGGCGGCTCAAGCTGTGCTGATCCTCGAGCAGAATTGCCATTACGAACCCTTGGTGCAAAAATTGGGGCGACTCAAGCGAAAGGTCCAAGACATGGGAGAGCTGATGGACACCCTCACTTGGTACGCTGAGGCAGATGACACCAAAGATCCTGGTGAGGACGGTAAGGCTAATTCGCCCAAAAAGGGCGAGTCATCCAAAAACCATACCCGGTTCCAGGGACGCAACCGCCACAATCAAGGGGCCAATAGCAAGCGAAGACCGCAAGAGGAGCCCTCTGACTTAGTCGCCAATACCAACGCCAACAATGGCAACCAATGCCAGAAGAATAACAGGGGGTTTAGCGAGAAGAGGCCGCGTAACTATGAAGAGCTACTCAAAGGCCCTTGCCCGCACCATGCCACGACAGACGGTCCGTCGACTCACTCCTGGGAGAATTGCTTCGTAATGCGGGAGTTTCGGGCGGAGGCGATCAAGAAAAGTCAAAACGATGACCCGGACCAGCGCCAGGAGCAGTTCGCTGCACCCAACCAACTACAGAACCCCTTCGATGGCTTTCTGAACAGGGGGCTCAGGGAGGTCACAGCCAGGCGGCGGTCAATACCCGGTGCACCACCAGCGGCGGTATAACCCGCCACGAGCCTTTCAACAGCCACCCCCACAGGGGGCTCCGCAGGGTCAGGATGATAACGGGGGTTTCTGCAGCAACCCCAAGCAGTTAAGTAATGGGCAGTATCATGTTTTCACCACCAATGCTTGCAGGCGCGATAAGAAGGTGAGTCACCGGGCGTACAATGTATCTGAACCGGCGCTTTACAGATACCTCCATTGGTCTGAGAAGACCATAACATGGAGCAGGGAGGGGCACCCGCCAAGAGTTGACAACCCAGGCGATTTAGCGTTGGTCGTGGCTCCCCAAGTTGGGGGTTACACCCTGTCCAAAGTACTAATGGATGGTGGCAGCAGTATTAATATCTTATATTTTGACACTTTCCAAAGGATTAACCTATTGGAAAAGGACCTGATGCCTTCAACCACAGTCTTCCACGGAATCGTCCCGGGCAAGTCGGCCTACCCCATAGGCCGAGTCAGGCTCACAGTGGCGTTTGGAACTGCGCAGAATTACAGGTCAGAGTCACTGATTTTTGAGGTGGTCAAATTGAAAAGCCCCTACCATGCGTTATTTGGGCGGCCGGCTTATGCCCGCTTCATGGCTCGCCCGTGTTATGTTTAGCTCAAGCTCAAAATGTCTGGTCCCAAAGGACCTATCACGGTTGATGGAGATAGAAGGATTGCAAAGGAATGTGAAGAAGGGGATGCGGCTTATGCGGAAGTCGCCTGCGCTACAGAGGAGCTCAAACACCATCGGGCCAATGTTGACCCGGCGGACATGTCACCCCTAAAGAAGCCGACTACAGATGTTGAGTCGCCCCTCAAGTTCAAGCCAATGGATGACACTAAGACAATCGATTTCATTCCTGGCGATTCATCCAAGCAGTTCACCATTGGGACGGGTCTGGATCCCAAATAGGAAAGGGTGCTCATCGAATTCATCCGTGAGAATCGGGACATCTTCGCATGGAAACCTTGTGACATGCCTGGTGTGCCGAGAGAATTCGCTGAGCACCATCTTAATGTTGACCCAAAGGCAAAACCCATCCAGCAGTACCTTCGCAGATTTAACGAGGAGCGACGCAAGGCGATTAGGGAAGAGGTTGCCCGTCTTTTAGCCGCCGGATTCATCATGGAAGTTTTTCACTCAGAATGGCTGGCTAACCCGGTTTTGGTACTCAAGAAGAACGGTACCTTTGGTATGTGCATTGACTACACAGATCTCAACAGAGCCTGTCCAAAAGATCCCTTCGCTCTTCCCCGCATCGACCAGATCATTGACTCGGTTGCGGGATGCGAACGATTGTACTTTTTGGACGCCTACTCAGGATATCACCAAATCAAGATGGCTGTGGAGGATCAAGAGAAAACAGCCTTTATAACCCCCTTTGGGGTTTTTTGTTATGTGTCCATGCCTTTTGGACTCAAGAGTGTGGGGGCGACTTATCAGCGCTGCATCCAGAATTGCCTCCGCAACTAAATCGGTCGCAACGTCCACGCCTATGTCGACTATATTGTGATCAAAACCCGCCAGGGGGAAACACTTCTGGAGGGTCTTAAGGAAACGTTCGATAATCTACGGGTATATCAGATGAAGCTAAATTCCACCAAATGTGTTTTTGGTGTGCCTGCAGGGAAATTGCTGGGCTTCCTGATATCGGAGCGCGGCATTGAAGCTAACCCGGACAAGATCAAAGCAGTTACATCCCTTGGAAAGCCGGCGAACGTTAATCATGTTCAACGATTGGCGGGTCGCATTGCGGCCCTAAGTCGTTTCATAAGTCGCCTGGGTGAGAAGGCGATCCCTCTTTATCAGTTATTAAGGAAATCTGATCGGTTTGTTTGGACGAATGAGGCAGACGAGGCGCTCGAAACCCTGAAACGCCAATTGGTTAACCCGCCGGTCCTGGCCGCCCCGACTGAAAAAGAGCCCATGCTTCTGTATATCGCAGCAAATTCCAAAGCAGTAAGTGTGGCAGTGGTCGTTGAAAGAAAGGAGGAAGGGAAGGAATACCCGGTGCAACGCCCAGTGTATTTTATCAGCGAGGTGCCAACCCTTTCCAAGCAGCGGTACCCACACTTTCAAACGTTGGGATATGGGGTGTTTATGGCGAGTCGGAAACTTAAGCATTACTTCCAAGAACACCCTATCACAGTGGTTAGCTCTGCCCCCCTTGGGGACATCATCCAGAATCAGGAGGCAACAGGGCGGATTGCCAAGTGGGCAATTGGACTTGGGCCGCACAACATACAGTATATCCCCCGCACAGCCATCAAGTCTCAGGCTTTAGTTGATTTCGTCAACGACTGGACGGAGTTGCAGGCTCCGAAAGACAGGCCTGATCTCACTTACTGGACTATTTATTTTGATGGATCTAGGCAGCTGGAAGGCTCGGGGGCTGGTGTGGTGTTGGTATCCCCTCAAGGAGATAAATTCTGCGAGGTTCTCCGACTCATGTTTCCATGCACCAACAATGCGGCGGAATACGAAGCTTTGCTTCACGGCTTGCGACTCGCCAAGGAGATGAATTTGAGGCGAGTCAGATGCTTTGGCGACTCTGATTTGGTGGCGCAGCAAGTTTCGGGTACCTGGGATTCTCGGGACCCCATGATGGCGGCTTACAGAAGAGCTGTGTCTGATGTGGCGGGTCATTTTCACGGTTATCAGGTGGACCACATTGATCGGCGCCTCAACGAGGCAGCTGACACCCTCTCACGACTTGGTTCCCAGCGAAAGCCAGTTCCTCCCAATGTTTTTCTGGATATTTTACATAAACCATCCGTGATTCTACCATCGGAGGAGGAGTTGGCAATACCAGATCCTGAGTCTCAGCTCGTGGCGGCGCTCCACGTCACGCCAAATTGGGTTCTTCCTTATCTGGCTTATCTCGCCAGGGGCGAGTTACCAATAGACGAAGTTTCGGCTCGTCAAATCGTTCGCCGCAGCAAATCCATGGTCATCATCAATGGTGAGTTATATAAGAGGAGCGCCTCTGGAGTTTTTCAGCGATGCGTTTCCTCCGAAGAAGGATGCATAATCTTAAATGACATTCATTCCGGAGACTGTGGGCATTATGCCGGGTCACGCTCTTTGGTGTCAAGGGCTTTTCGTCATGGTTTCTTTTGGCTGACGGCTCATGCTGATGCAGAAGATATAGTTCGTCAGTGCGAAGGATGCCAGCGTTATGGGCGACAGGCTCATGTGCCGGCTCAAGAATTAAGAATGATCCCCATCGCTTGGCCTTTTGCTGTCTGGGGGCTGGACATGGTCGGCCCCTTTAAAATATCCTCTAACAAGAAGACCCATCTGCTGGTGGCAGTTGATAAGTTCACCAAGTGGATTGAGGCGGAACCTATTGGATATAGCGATGCGGAGATAGCGGTCAAATTCTTGAAAAGCTGATTTTCCAGTTTGGGTATCCGCACAGTATCATTACTGATAATGGTACTAACTTGTCCCAAGGGGCGATGCAGGAGTTTTGCCGTCGAGAGCATATCCGGCTTGATATTTCTGCAGTCGCTCACCCACAATCTAATGGGCAGGCGGAGCGGGCGAATCAGGAGGTTTTGTGAGGAATTAAGCCCTGACTCATGGTTCCCCTGGAGAAAACCCCAGGGTGTTGGGTTGAAGAATTACCTTGAGTACTGTGGAGTATTCGGACTACCTCGAACCGGTCCACAAGTTTCACCCCTTTCTTTTTGGTCTACGGAGCAGAAGTCGTCCTTCCCACTGATATAAGGCATGACTCACCTAGAGTCGCCGCATATGTGGAACAAGACAATGAGCTGGGGCGTCAAGACTCTTTGGACGCCTTAGAGGAGGCACGTGACCTGGCTGCGGCCCGTTCAGCTATCTACCAACAGGATCTACGGCGTTATCACAACCGCCTGGTTAAGAGTCGGACCTTTCAGGAAGGCGACTTGGTTCTTCGGTTGATACAAGATTGTGCTGGCATGCATAAGTTATCACCGCCTTGGGAAGGACCATTCGTCGTCAGAAAGAATCTCCGCAATGGCTCTTATTATCTGTTGGATCTTCGGCCTAACCGGCCAACCACGGAGGCTGAGTCAACTCGCCCCTGGAATATTGCCCACCTGCGGCCTTATTACACTTGAGCTCTTGAGCTCTGCATTTTGTAAATTTTTCAGTTTCATTATGAAGTAATAAAGTTAAAAATACTCCCCGACTTGGGGGCTTCTTCATTAAAGAACAATTTTGTCATCCTGTTGCGACCTTATGAGCCGACAGAATCATCATCTTAGGGTGGCGCTTGAGCTTTCTGACTCGCCCCATCCTGTCGCGACCTTATGAGCCGACGAAATCATCATTTAGGGTGGCGCTTGAGCTTTCTGACTCGCCCCATCCTGTCGCGACCTTATGAGCCGACGAAACCATCATCTTAGGGTGGTGCTTGAGCTTTCTGACTCGCCCCATCCTCTCGCGACCTTATGAGCCGACGAAATCATCAGCATTTTAGGGTGTGTGCTCGAGCTTTCTGACTCGCCTCATCCTGTCGCGACCTTATGAGCCGACGAAACCAGCATTTTAGGGCGTGTGCTCGAGCTTTCTAACTCACCTCATCCTGTCGCGACCTTATGAGCCGACGAAATCATCAGCATTTTAGGGTGTGTGCTCGAGCTTTCTGACTCGCCTCATCCTATCGCGACCTTATGAGCCGATGAAATCATCAGCATTTTAGGGTGTGTGCTCGAGCTTTCTGACTCGCCTCATCCTCTCGCGACCTTATGAGCCGACGAAACCAGCATTTTAGGGTGTGTGCTCGAGCTTTCTGACTCGCCTCATCCCGTCGCGACCTTATGAGCCGACGAAATCCTCAGCATTTTAGGGTGTGTGCTCGAGCTTTCTGACTCGCCTCATCCTGTCGCGACCTTATGAGCCGACGAAACCAGCATTTAGGGTGTGTGCTCGAGCTTTCTGACTCGCCTCATCCTGTCGCGACCTTATGGGCCGACGAAATCAGCATTTTAGGGTGTGTGCTCGAGCTTTCTGACTCGCCTCATCCTCTCGCGACCTTATGAGCCGACGAAACCAGCATTTTTGGGTGTGTGCTCGAGCTTTCTGACTCTCCTCATCATGTCGCAACCTTATGAGCCGACGAAATCAGCATTTTAGGGTGTGTGCTTGAGCTTTCTGACTCGCCTCATCCTGTCGCGACCTTATGAGCCGACGAAATCAGCAGTTTAGGGTGTGTGCTCGAGCTTTCTGACTCGCCCCATCCTGTTGCGACCTTATGAGCCGACGAAGCCATCATTTAGGGTGTGTGCTCGAGCTTTCTGACTCGCCCCATCCTGTCGCGACCTTATGAGCCGACGAAGCCATCATTTAGGGTATGTGCTCGAGCTTTTTGACTCGCCCCATCCTGTCGTGATTTTATGAGCCGACGAAACCATCATTTAGGGTGTGCGCTCGAGCTTTCTGACTCGCCCAATCCTGTCGCGACCTTATGAGCCGACGAAATTGCTGTTTTTATTTTCCTTCATGGCATGGCCACGAGGGTTTAAAAATATTTTTCCTGATTTATCTTGAAAATATTTGTTATCATTTATTTTGATTTACGTATGTTGTTTTCAAAGCCTAAGTCAGGTTGATGATCAAAGTCACTTCATCCATGGCGGATTAAGCATTTTAAAGGATTCTCAAATGGCGGATCAAATATTTCAAATCTCCTTAAGGGCGACATAAAGATTCTTTCGAGAGTATCACAAAAGCAGTACCGACTTATGAAAAAGACCAATTACATGGCTCTCAGGCCAAATCAATGAAGTTTACTCTGTTGGCGCCTTCGGATCATTTTGCTGCGAGCTTTGGCCGACCTCAATTTGCAAGTCGCCCAGTACCCAGTTACACTTGGCCAGAGCTGCGAAGTCATCTTCATCGGTCAGGATTGATGCCAGATCTGCTTCCAAGTCAAAAGGGTTCTTGGGTCGCCGAGGAGTTAAACTGGTCGTCACAAAGGTTGGCGGGCTGACCTTCTTGTTCTTGCTGTCATAAGCAGCCTGATACTTTGATAAATCCAGACTTGCTGCGAGTTGGGTTGCCGCCAGCTGGGAGTCCTTGACAACACGTTGATAGTCCTCTTCGACGAATTCTGACCCATCATCTTTGAGTTGAGGAAAGCCTGCCGCTACCTCTTCCGGGTTGATCTCTGGAGCGTACGCCAAACAACGACTGAAGGCAGTCAGAATCCCCTTTCGAGCGGCTGACCGAGTTAAGTCGCCAATCTAAGGGGGAAGCGTGCATAGGCAGCCAAGCATCTTCTTTATGGAAGTTATAGGCTCTTTGGCACCCATCACAGCTTTAACAGTTAAAACACTACCGGTGTATAGTTGCTCTGTCAGCGTGTAAACCGCCTTCAGCATCAGCACGCAATCATCCTGAAGGTTGGCGGCTCTCGGACCTGTGTAAGGGGTCATGATAATCAGCGACTTACAATAAGAGTTATTGATAAAAAAGGGAGAAAAGATCAAAAGTTTGAGTAAGTTTAGCAAAGATGGCTTGCGTCATGTTTGAGATATGACGCTTCAAGCCGAACAATTCTTGCTGCACGGTAGCCAGCCTGGCTTCAGCCTTCTGTGCTCTTTTTGTGGTAGCATCTTGGTCAGCTTGAGCTCTTTTCAAATCGGCTTTGTATTTTTCCAGCTCAGCCAGGACTAATTGATACTTCTCCTCCGACTTAGCTCGGGCATCTTGCTGACCAGATAAGTTTTTCTTTAAATCGCCAAGCGCCGATTCAGTCTCAGCAAGAGTTTCCTGTTGAAAGTACAAAATAAGGGGCAAGTCTCAGAACTATTGCAAGCAATATCCCTGACACTTGGGGGCTAATGTATAATTTTTTCATTTCAGATGAAATTATACAATATCAAGACCTGGCTCATCTTTTTACTGAGGACCCGGCCCTTGGGGGTTACTGGTCGAAAGTTTTTTCTAAATTTATCAAGACCCGACTCATCTTTTTACTGATGACCCGACCCTTGGGGGTTACTGGTCGAAAGTTTTTTCTAAATTTATCAAGACCCGGCTCATCTTTTTACTGATGACCCGGCCCTTGGGGGTTACTGGTCGAAAGTTTTTTCTAAATTTATCAAGACCCATCTTTTTACTGATGACCCGGCCCTTGGGGGTTACTGGTCGAAAGTTTTTTCTAAATTTATCAAGACCGAGCTCATATTTTTACTGATGACCCGGCCCTTGGGGGTTAATGTGAGTAATACAATATAACAAAGCTTACCTCATGTTTGTTTTTTAGCATCCGCAGCAGGGTTTTCTTCATCTCATAACTCGCCTCTAGGCGACTTGCAAAACCAGAGCAGAGTTCCTTGAACTCCAGATTTTCATATTCAAAAAGCCTAGCCTTGGAGAGTCCAGACTCATTAATGGTTTGAGAGGAGGATGCCACATGCTTTGACAAAACCATTGCCGCCGGTTTGGAGAAGCCGGTACCAGTAATAACTACAGCATCCGGGTCTTGTGCTGTTATCAATGGACTTGGCGGCTTAGGGCATCCATTGTTTCCTTGGGCGAGTTTGGAAGATCCATTTGATTTTCGGGCTCACCTTGATCCGGGTTATCTTGGATCTGCACTGACTCTTTGATGGGCTCTGAAATTATGACAGGAGTTGGTCCGCTGGTTTTCCTTTTCTTGGCCTGTGCCCTAAAAGAGGGGAGAAGCGCATAAAGGAACTGAAAGTTTATTACCTTCAGATTCAAAGTAAGATTATCAAAAGACTTACCTAGGGACTCGAATCATTGGCGAAAGTGTCGACATCACTGAGTCGCCAGATGTAGGAGGAGAGTTCTGCAAGAACTATACGTCAAAAATATAGGCGGGTTACAGATGTGATCCAAAGAAACATGAAGAATTGTTATTCATGAGTACCTCATTTGGTTTCCTCTTGTTCGTTGCTCGTAAGCCGGACACCAGATCACCGGAATGACTTCGGGTCTTCCGATTTGAAGTATGTTGTGCTTTCTTTAGTAGGAAATTTGGGTCCAAACAAGCATTTGGGTGTGAGAAGGGAACTTTCCCACAAATTCGCCTGGCCGGCTTAGGTGGAGAAGGAGATGAATCGGAGGAAACAGAAATTACCTCAATAGAGTCCTCCTGGCTTTCGTTGTCTTCATTCTATTCAAGAGAGGCAGAGATATAAATACAAAAGTTAACAGTAGTGGATGGCGAGTGAAAAGAGGATAGGTTTTTACCTCCGAAAGTGCAACGCCGACTTGAGACTCATCGACTTCGGATGCCTCAGCCGCAGCAGCTTTGCCCTTGCCCTTGGTTTTCTTTGGGGGCGGCTTAGCGTGCTTCATGGCTGGCCTTTTGGGTTTCTTGGACCAAAATTTATCACCTTTCTGAAATAGCATATGTTACAAAAGCCACGATACAAGTGAAACATAAGAAGTAAAGACAAAAGGCGGGTTAGATTTGCTCACCTTGGGCGCCGGATTAATTTTGCAGAAAGGCTTGAGGCCGATTTGGCCGCATTTTCCCGCAGGCTCGCCAGTCAGCTTCTTGATGATGGTGACAATATCCTTTTCTGTTAAAGCCATATGGAAATAACATTGAGGGTGATCTAAAGTGGCATCAAATTCGCACATTAGCCCGTCCCGGCGACTCAGAGGGAGGATGCGCCATTCGACCCAGCAGCGGATCAAGTCAACCCCAGTAAGGCCGTTGTTTGTCAAAGATCTTAACTCGGACAATACTGGGATGAAGTCCGATTCCTCCTCCTCGGTGAGCTTGTCTGGAAGTTTGAAATTTGTTGGAAGGCGATCTAACCTGTAGCCCAGAAGCTTGTTTTCGCCTGCAGGTGAGGTCTCTTGACAATAGAACCAAGACTCGCCCAACCTTTGGGATGGCTTGGCATGGCGAGTGAGGGAAACGGGCTATCCCTACGGCGCTGGACATTGACACCGCCGAGTTCTAGGTTGGGGCCATTGTGAAATTCCGTTTGGCGATTCAGATGGAAAAAGTGCCAGAATAAGGGGACTGAGGGTTCAGTCCGCAGATAAGCCTCACAGAACACTTGGAATTGGCATAGGTTACTTATCGAATTAGGTCCCAGATCCTGGAGGCGGACGTTCATGAAAGACATGGCGTCTCTAAGAAACTTCGATCCGGGCGGCTTAAAACCTCGCTCCAGGTGTTCAATGAAAACGACTATCTCCCCTTCTTTGGGGTTGGGGAGATCCTCTCTGAACCCGGTACGCCAGCCGATAACATTCTGAGGGTCCAAGTTGCCCGTTTTCACATAGTATGCTAGTATGGTGTCGTCGACTTTGGTAGGAAGCCAGTCACTTTTGAAGACGGTGCCCATGCTACAAAGAAGTAAAGTACGTATGAATTTACACGCCTCGAACATCTACTGTAAGGGGTGAAATAAGTTCATTTGACTCGCCAAATAATTTGTTCACGGACTGAGGGAAAAAGCTTGACCCGCCATATTAAGAGCCGAGTTGGGTTGCTATGGCGACTTACGAAGTTTGGCTATTCACGAGAGCTGCGTTCTAAAGGTGTCGGAGACGTTCATTCGAAACGGCAAAGTGTGAAGACTACAAACAGCTTTTTGCGAACAGTAGGTAAATTATGGATCTACTGGACAGGTGAAAAAAACATGAGAAAAGTGGCTGGATGCAGCAGTTTATTACCAGGACAAGGTGATGTCCTTCGCTTGATGAAATATTACTCTAGATTCGCAAGTAAGAGTGGATAAATGAAGGTATTCAAAGCATTGGCTATCTCGTCAACATTTGCGTTAATCAGTCAAGGACAGGAAACAAATGCTCGCGAAGAACATCAAGAACATGGCAGTGCTGGAGCTTCGAACGAAGATTAGATCTATCCCTAAATGGGCGGTGGCCTAACCTGATGCTTTCGGTCGGAAGTGGTCGACGGCGACGGAGGCTGTTGGAGAAGCACGGAGGTCCTGTCGAGCGGAGAAACCTTTGACGGAGGTGGAGTTTTTTGCGAACGACGAGGTGGTCGACGGCGACGCGGTGGTCACTGGTGGCGAACGGATCGGCCGCGGTACGAAGCTTGACGACGGCAAAGATCTATGGGCGGCGCCGAAGCCTCTTGGGCGAAGACGGAAAGTGCGGTCAGCGGCGGAGCCCTCGGGGGGCGATGAGACTTCCTCGCTGTGATAATGGGGAGGAGATTGACGAGACTGGTACGTGGGATGCGCCAGTCCTGTTCCCCCCCCATCTATTTAACAGGGCGGGCGCTGGAATCGAGGCGGCGTGAGCGGGAACCGCCGGGGAATAAAAAGATTTGCCATAATGGCGTTCCGAAAATTTTGGGATAACGATGCACCTGGATCCGTTGGGATTATGTGAGTCTTCTCGGAATTCGAGGGATAAGAAAATGCCAACAAGAAATGGTTTGGCGACTTAAAAATTTTCAGTGCCAGATGGCGGGTTACAATTTCTGAAGTATGGCGAAAAATGAGGAATGAATCTCCTTTAACTGAGCAGAAATATTGGCGTGAAAAGAGATCAAGTCAATCTGGGGCCTAATGTTGGAGATATTACCTATTAATAACCCGCCCTAGTTGGGCTGGGTCACCAAATCAGGCGATTCACCTAAACAGCGATTTGGGCCTTGGCCTGGCCAAATCAAGGTCATATGGCAGTTTATGATTTCTGGAAGGTCTCCAAGCTTTGAAGGACGGCGACTTAAAGACCACAGGGCTCACGATTTGTAGAAAGGAAAGTATCCTTGTAAACCCTAAGGGTTCGACCTGTATATAAAGGCGAGTCCTAGGGAAGGAGAGGCAGGTTAGAATTCATCGAGTGCTAGGTCTGGCGATTTACGCCCTCCTTGTAATCGAAACCACATCTATACAAACCAAAGAAGGACGTAGGGCTTTACCTCCTCACGAGGGGCTGAACCTGGGTAAATCGCCGTGTCTCTCCCGCTTAACCCCTTTGAGTCGCCACCAAGGTGCGATGGCTCCAGTACTAAGTCCTTTCACGAGGACATCTGCCGTGACAAAACCACGACAAGCCCCTTATGGAGTAGTGCCTAAAGTGGGATCTAAGTTTCTGTCACTCTTGCAACCCACCCTCTAATTACTAATCCACAATGCATTCCCTTAGGCCCAAAGATGGTGAAGTGTTATGTAGTCGATGTTCACATAACACCACTAAGAGAATCACATCATTCATATCATTAAAATATCAAACGAATATCAACTTCACATGACTACTTGCAACATGACCTCTCCCGTGGCCTCAAGAACAAAAGTAACTAGTCACAAATGATAAAGATGTTCATGATTAGATAGCTATTAAATATCATATTGCATCTAAACATATGATCTTCCACCAAATAAACCATAAGTAATCAACTACAAGATGTAATCAATACTACTAGTCACACCCGAGGTACCAATCTGAGGTTCTGGTACAAGATTAAGCACAAGAGATGAACTAGAGTTTTGAGAGGAGATGGTGATGATGAAGATGTTGCTGAAGATTGTCCTCGCCAAGATGAAAGGGTTGTTGGTGATGATGATGGCATCGATTTCCCTCTCCGGGAGGGATGTTCCTCTGGCGGAATCGCACGGCCGGAGGGCAAAAGTGCTCTTGCCCAGGTTCCGCCTCGATATGGCGGCGCTTCCTCCTGAAATTCATCCTGTCATTTTTTCACGGTAAAAGGGAATTTATACGAGAAGATGATCGCGAGAGGTGGGCTAGGGGGCCAACTAGACATCAGGCCGCTGCAGGGGGGCTAGCGAGCTGTGGTGTCTAGTGGGCGCCACGTAACCCCCCTCTCGTAATTCTTGGCTCCAGTATTTTTTTATTTATTCCAAAATAAATCTCCGTAAAGTTTCAGCCAATTTGGACATGTGCGGAATAGGTATCTCTGGCATAGCTTTCCCAGGTCCAGAATTCCATATGCCGTCATTCTCCCACTTGATGTAAACCATGCATATTATGAGACAAAAGGCATTAGAATTACTCCACCAAGTGGTAAATGCATAAAAACACTATAAATAACAGTAAAAAATTTGATGCAAAATGGACGTATCAACTCCCCCAAGCGAAAGCCGATAACGAAAACCATGACCACATCCTTTGAGAGAGAGGTGTCAATAAAAACAAAATACGGACATAGCACCATCATGCTCATTATTATAATAGCAAATAAAACTTTGTAAAATACTTCATCACAACATTTTCATCATATAACTTTTATCATAAAAGCTTCTTATAAACAAGTAGCAATTCATCACAACATCGAAGTATGAAGCATAAACTCTATTGGAAACTAACAAACTATGTTTTCAATCAACTTTGCAACACAATTCATCATACTTTCACGAAGGGTCACATATCAGAGATTTTAGGAAGGACTACATACTCAACCATCATTTAGTCTTCTTTGATTTCTAACACTCACCGCATATATATGAGCAAAAGGTTTCAACTGGACACATAGAAAGATAGGGGCTTATAGTGTTGCCTCCCAACGTATTCACCTCAAGGGTGATGTCAACAAAAATAACTCATAACCACCCACATTCAGCTGGTTATATATGTCTAGATCTTTCCTGACCACATGATGCTTGCCAAAGAGAAGATAAAGGAAGTAGAGGCAAAAACTTTGACTCTTGGACAAAAGTACATACATATAGGTAAAAGATAGGCACTTTGCATAGGGAAGCAAAGGTTGTCATGCGCTTTTTGGTTATATGCTAAATCTCTTAGTGCAAAGGAACGTTACTTTATATTGCCCCTTGTGATGGCAACCTTTAGTATGGAGTCCGTCGCTTTTATTATTGCCATCACAAGTTTGTACAACACTTAATTTCCCTTACACTAAATGATCACACATGTTTAGAAGCAATTTTTATCTTTGCGCACCGATGACAACTTACTTGAAGGATCTTACTCAATCCATAGGTAGGTATGGAGGACTCTCTAAACATGGATTCGGGTTTAAGGTTTTGGATGCACAAGTAGTATCTCTACTTAGTGCGGAGTTTTGGCTAGCAAAGGTATTGGGAAAGCACCACATGTTAGAGGATCTATAAAAATATAACTTCTTTGTGAATGTGAACAAGCATAAATCATTACGTTGTCTTCCTTGTCCAATGTCAATAGTTTTGGCATATTATAATTAATGGGGGCTCACAATCATAAAAGATTTCAAGGATAGTGTATTTGCATGTAAATCTTATCTTCCCTTATTAATTCTTTCATGTGTTGCATCACTGACTAATGCTAGGTTTGTAAACCTTAAAAAAAATACCACTTATACTTTTCCTTATGTGATGTCACTACTTACAATAATATTAGCATATGATCGTTTTCATTATTTTCCTCTATTTTGATTGCAGCAATAAAGTAAAGAAGCAAAACTCAAACTCAACTTTATTATATAACTCTCACTCGATTATGTAGATAGATAGATAGATGACGAAACTATACTTTTATTTGACTAAGTCACAAAATAACTAAAGATCAAACTAAGATGGACAAAGAAAATAAGAGTGATGGTGATACGATACTGGGGCACCTCCCACAAGCTTGGCACAAGCCAAGGGGAGTGCCCATACCCGTCTACGAAAGTCTCCTTCTTTGGTGATGAAGAGGGAGGTTGTCGTGTGTTTTTCTTCTCAAACTTGCGTCTAAAGATGAAATTACCCTCCCTCAGACCCTCAGACCCTCAAACCTAAGGTCCAATATCTTTTCACATAATGACACTTTGTTCTCCTGTAGAAAACAGGAAGGGACAAATTGGCCCTTAGGTTTGTACTTGTTCGGGAGGCTTGACTTCTTGAATTCCACGTGCATATCTCTGGGTTGAGGCAATGGATCTTCCTCTTCCTCACAACTATCCCCCTTTGCTTCCTTCATATCCTCGTTTTCCTCCTCCTCCATAGTCAAACCATAGTGATCCACCTCTGTGTACACATTAGGTTTTGCGATGAAATCAGCGATGTAGCTCTCTCCCTCTGAATCTTGGGACGACGTAATTTCAGATCTGCCAGGAGAAATAGAGCAAAACAAGAACAGAGGATTTCTCCATGCTATTGTGGTCAAGTTATTGGGAGATATATATAGAGAATTTTTATACAAGGAAATACGTGTCCCACAAGAAAATGGAGCTAGGAAGGTGCCCGGGGGGCCACTAGACATCATGTCGCGCCAGAGGAGGTGGCGTGCCCTGGCACCTGGGTTGCCTTCCCATGTGTTTCTCAATTTCCTAATTTTCTAATATTCCAAAACTGGCATAAAATATTTGTGCGGATTTTTCTGAGTCCGTTTACCTACCGTATCACATACCTATTCCTTTTAAGGGTTCTGGAGTGTTCTCGAAGGTCTCCATAATGTGCTCCTCCAGTGTCATGGTTTGGATAATATTTGTTTCAACATTAATTGGTGTACCTGAGATATAGTGCTTTATTCTTTGTCCATTGACCAGCTCCGAGTTAGTGCCTTTGGATTATTGATCTTAATATCTCCAGACCGGTAAACTTCTTCGATGATGTATGGTCCTTCCTATTTGAAGAGAAGTTTTCCTGCAAAAAATCTAAGACGGGAATTGTACAATAGAACATATTCACCAACTTTCAATTCTAGTTTTTGGATTCTTTTGTCATGTCATCTTTCAACTTTTTCTTTGAATAGTCTGGCATTTTCATAGGCTTGGGTTCTCCATTCATCTAGTGAGCTAATATCAAATAACCTCTTTTCACTAGCAAGTTTGAAATCATAGTTGAGTTCTTTAGTTGCCCAATAAGATTTTTGTTCTAACTCAAGAGGTAAATGACATGCTTTCCCATAAACCATTTTGTAAGGAGACATACCCATAGGATTTTTATAAGTTGTTCTTAAGGCCCACAATGCATCATGTAATTTCTTAGACCAATTCTTTCTAGACCTATTGACAGTCTTTTCCAATATTAATTTTATTTCCCTATTGGTTAATTCTACTTGACCACTAGACTGAGGATGATAGGGAGATGCAATTCTATGGTTAACATCATATCTAGCAAGCAACTTACGAAAAGCACCATGAATAAAATGTGAACCACCATCAGTCATTAAGTATCTAGGGACTCCAAAACATGGGAAATTAACTTTCTTGAGCATTTTAATATAGGTATTATGATGATCACTATTGGTTGGAATAGCTTCTACCCATTTAGCGACATAATCAATGGCAACCAGAATATGTGTATACCCATTGGAGGAAGGAAAAGGTCCCATATAATCAAATCCCCAAACATCAAATGGTTCAATAACAAGTGAATAATTCATAGGCATTTCCTCATGTCTACTTATATTACCAATTCTTTGACATACATCACAAGAGATCTCAAACTTACGAGCATCTTTGAAAAGAGTAGGCCAATAAAATCGAGACTATAATACGTTGTGTGCAGTTCTATCTCCCGCATGGTGTCCTCCATAAGCCTCGGAGAGACACTTCTGAACGATTTGTTCCTCTTCATGCTTAGGTATACAACATCTAATAATACCATCTACTCCCTCTTTATAAATATGTGGGCCACCCCAAAATTAATGTCTTAAATCAAAGAATATTTTTTTTCTTTTGTTGATAGGTGAAACTAGGTGGTATGTATTTAGTAACAATGTAATTAGCATAATCAGCAAACCACGGTGCGTTATGAGAAACATTGACCATAGCTAGTTGTTCATCGGGAAATCTATCATCAATAGGAAGTGGGTCATCAAGAACATTTTCTAACCTAGACAAGTTATGTGTTATGGGGTTCTTAGCTCCTTTCCTATCAATGATATGCAAATCTAATTCTTATAACAAAAGAACCCACCTAATAAGTGTAGGCTTAGCATCTTTCTTTTTCCATAATATATTTAATAGCAGCAAGATCAGTGTGAACAATTACTTTAGAACCAATAATGTAAGATCCGAATTAATCACAAACAAATACAACTGGTAAGAATTCTTTTTTAGTGGTAGCATAATTTTTGTGGGCACTGTCTAGAGTTTTACTAGAATAATGAATGAAATTTAATTTATTATTAATGATTTTTCCTAGAACAGCACCAACAACATAATCACTAGCATCACACATAATTTCAAAAGGCAAGTTCCAATCAGGTGGTTGAACAATAGGTGCAGAAGTTAAGGCTTTCTTGAGTGTTTCAAAGGCTTCTACACAATCATCATCAAAAACAAAAGGAACATTCTTTTGTAATAAATTACTAGGAGGAATAGAAATTTTAGATAACTCTTTAATAAACCTCCTATAGAAACCAGCATGACCAAGGAAACTACGAATACCTTCAATATCTTTAGGACATGGCATCTTCTCAATTGCATCAACTTTAGCCTTATCCACCTCAATACCTCGTTCGGAAATTTTATGGCACAAGACAATACCTTAGTTTACCATAAAGTGGCACTTCTCCCAATTCAAGAAAAGGTTAGTTTGCTAATAGCTCTGCAAAACTCGATCAAGGTTACTTAAGCAATCATTGAAAGAAGTTCCATAAACGGAAAAATCATCCATGAAGACCTTAACAATCTTTTCACAAAAATCAGAGAATATAAGAGTTATACATCTTTGAAAGGTAGCAGGTGCATTGCATAATCCAAAAGGCATACGTATATAAGCATAGGTTCCAAAAGTACAAGTAAAGGTGGTTTTCTGTTGATCATGTTGCAACACGAGTATCTGAGAGAAGCCAGAATAACCATCTAGAAAACAAAAATGTGTGTGCTTCTATAATCTTTCTAGCATTTGGTCTATGAAAGGTAAAGCATAATGATCTTTCCTTGTAGCTTTGTTTAATTTTCTAAAATCCATTACCATTCTATAGCCAGTCACAATTCTTTGTGGAATGAGTTCATTTTTATCATTAGGAACAACTATAATACCTCCTTTCTTAGGAACACAATGAACGGGACTTGCCCATATACCATCGACTATGGGATAAATTATACCTGCTACGAGAAGCTTTAATATTTCATTTCTTACCACTTCTTTCATTTTGGGATTCAGTCTTCGTTGGTGATCAACAATGGGTTTAGCATCTGGTTCCATATTAATCTTGTGCTGACATAGAGTGGGACTAATGCCCTTAAGATCAGGAAGAGTATACCCAATAGCAGCTCGGTGCTTCCTTAGAGTTTTTAACAATATTTCTTCTTCATGCTCTGTAAGGTTAGGACTGATAATAACATGATATATATTCTTTTCATCAAGATAAGCATATTTCAAATTCTCGGGTAATTGCTTTAATTCAAACACAAGATCACCCTTGGGTGGAAGAGGACCTCCTAGAGTTTCAACAGGTAAGTTTTGTTTAAGGATAGGTTTTTTCTCAAAGAACATGTTATCTACTTCATTTCTTTCACGCATATGCATATCATTTTCGTGGTCTAGAAAATATTGCTCTAATGGATCAATAAGAGGAATGGAAATAGAAGCAAGACCAATTACTTCATCTTTACTAGGCAATTCTTTGTCATAAGGTTGCTTACTAAACTAGGAGAAATGAAAGTCATGAGACATACCACCAAAATTAACACTAACAACTTCCTTTTTGCAATCTATTTGAGCATTAAAAGTGTTCGAGAAGGGTCAACCAAATATTATGGGACAAAAAATATCTTGTGGTGAGCCGAGTACTAGCAAAATCAGTAGGGTATTTTACTTTTCCACACAAGACTTCAACATCTCTAACAATCCCAAGTGGTGTGATGGTGTCTCTGTTAGCAAGTTTGATAGTAACATATATCTCTTCTATTTCAATGAGTGATATCTCACGCATAGTTTCTTGATATAAGGTAAAACTAGCAGTCATATCACCTAAACCATGATAGTAATGATCACCTATTTTGACTGAAAGGATAGGCATGCGAACAACAGGTATATTCTTATCTTTAGTATCAGGTTTGGCAATTCTAGCAGCTTCATTACAGAAATAATTAACATGGCCATCAATATTGTCTACCAAGATATCTTTAACCAAAACAGTACTAGGTTCTACCTTGATTTTTTCAAATGGTTTGGTTGTTCAAACATAACTTTTGTCAACCATAGTTGATGCTTTAGCATGTTCCTTTATCCTAACAGGGAAAGGTGGTTTCTCAATACAAGCAGTAGGCACAGCTGGGTCGATATTGTGAATGATAGTTTCATCCTAAACTCTAATTGGTTCTTCAATTTTTTCTTTAATAGATGAATGATATTTAAACCATTTCTCTTTAGGTAGATCAACATGAGCAGCAAAGGTTTCACAGACTGAGGCTACTACCTCAGAGTCAAGTCCATACTTAGTTCTAAAATCATTGAAAGCATTGGTATTCATAAAAGATTTAACACATCAAACTTAAGTTCTATACCTGACTCTTTACCTACGTCGAGTTCCCAATCTGTAGAGTTGCGATTAATTCTTTCTAAAAGATCCCACCTAAATTCCACACTCTTCTTCCTAAAACATGAGAGAAAGAAGTATCAAGCATGGTTTGATCATTACGACAAAGTCGAGCATAAAAAATTTGAATAATAACTTCTCTCGGGAGATCGTGATTGGGGCATGAATATAACATTGAATTCAGGATCCCCCAAGCTACAGTGATACTTTATCCTTCACGAGGCCAAAAATTATAGATAAAATTCGATCACGATGAACAAGATGCATAGGATAATTTTTTTTGGCGAAACTCCAATTGCAATCGATTCTAGTTCCAAGATACTGTATCATCACATAGTATATACCATGTCAATGTTTTTCCCCCAAAATATAAAGGGAAAACCTTCTTCTTGTCTTCATCTCCGGATAAACAAACAACCTTAAATAATCCACAAACTTCATGCACATAGATTAGGTGCATATCGGGCTACTTTGTTCCATCTCCTGCATAAAGAATAGCTAGCAGTTCCTCTATCATACCCGAAGAAATTTCATATCAAACATTTTCAGTAGGTTCAGCAGGTAGGAACAAACCCCACAAAGGATTGCTTTCCATAGTGACAAGTAACAGTAAATTTCAGCACGTAATATAAATTTTCCCTTACCAAATACCCCTTACCAAAGGCGCTTCACTCCCTCACAACGGCGCCAGAAAAGAGTCTTGATGAACCACAAGTATATGAGGCCAATCATAGTCCTTTCTATAAGTAAGAGTGTCGAACCCAACAAGGAGTGGAAGGAAATGACAAGCGGTTTTCAGCAAGGTAATTTCTTTAAGCACTGAAATAGCGGCAACAAGTTGTTTGATAGCAAGATAATTGTAACAAGTGACAAGTAGCAATAGTAACAATAGGTGCAGCAAGGTAGCCCAATCCTTTTGTGGCAAAGGATAGGCCAGAACAGTTTCTTGTAATAGGCAAATCGTTCTTGAGGGCACACGGGAATTTCATCTAGTCACTTCTGTCGTGCTGGGATAATTCGTGTTCGGTACTTGATAATTTGATATGTGGGTGGACTGGTGCTTGGGTGTCGTTCTTTCTTAAAAAAACCTCCCACTTATGATTGACCCTCCCGCAAGCATCCGCAACTACGAGAAAAGTATTAAGAACAAATTCTAACCATGGCATTAAACATAGGGATCCAAATCAGCCCCTTATGGAGTAGTGCATAAACTAAGGTTTAAGTTTCTATCACTCACTCAACACACCCTCTAATTACTACTCCACAATGCATTCCCTTACTCCCAAATATGGTGAAGTGTCATGTAGTCGATGTTCACATAACACCACTAAGAGAATCACAACATTCATGTCATCAAAATATCGAACGAATACCAACTTCAGATGACTACTTGCAACATGATTTCTCCCGTGGCCTCAAGAACAAAAGTAAGTACTCACAAGTGATAAACATGTTCATGATCAGAGAGGTATTAAATAACTAGATCTGAAGATATGATCTTCCACCAAATAAACCATAAAGCATCAACTACAAGATGTAATCAATACTACTTGTCACACCCCACGTACCAATCTGAGGTTCCGATACAAGATTGAGCACAAGATATAAACTAGGGTTCCGAGAGGGCATGGTGCTGATGAAGATGTTGATGAAGATTGGACTCCCAAAGATGAGAGGGTTGTTGGTGATGACGATGGCCTCAATTTCCCCCTCCAGGAGGGAAGTTCCTCTGGCGGAATCGCTCCGCCAGAGGGCAAAAGTGATCCTATCCAGGTTCCGTCTCACGACGGCGGCGCTTCGTCCCAAAACTCCTCCTGTGATTTTTTTTAGGTTAAAAGGGAATTTATACCAGAAGATGATTGCTAGAGGTGGGCCAAGGGGCCACTAGACATGAGGCCGCGCCAGGGGGCTGGCGCACCCTAGTTTCTAGTGGGTGCCTGGTAGCCCCCCTCCGGTACTTCTTCGCTCCGGTATTTTTTATTTATACCAAATAAATCTTTGTAAAGTTTCAGCCCAATTGGAGATGTGCAGAATAGGTATCTCTAAGGTAGCTTTTGCACGTCCAGAATTCCATCAGCAGCATTCTCCCTCTTGATGTAAACCTTGCATATTACGATATAAAAGCATTAGAATTACTCCACCAAGTGGCAAAATGTGTAAAAACACTATATATAACCGTAACAAAACATGATGCAAAATGGACGTATCAGGGTGCAAGTTGTTTGTTCTTTTGTGTGCAGCCGCTGAAGACGGTTGTGGATTGATATTCCTATTAGTTTGATAAACCTTGGTTTCATAACTGAGGGAAATACTTACCCACTTTGTGTTACGATTACCCGATCCTCTTCACGGAAAACCCAACGCAGATCATGAGTATGAGGAAGGATTCCTGGCACCATTGTCGGGGAATATCATCACCCACTTTCAAGTAACTCCACACAAAAATTCATCCACTTTTTACTCTTTTTATTTGCTGGTATATTTAGTTTGTCACCTATAAAAAATAAAAATACAAAAATATTTACCCTTGCTTGTTACTAGTCTTCTTGTTTGGAGTCATGGCTAGTCCTTCTTTTGTTTGCGTTCTCCCAATAATGATATTGTCAACTTTAAACAAAGGGGAGGAGAAAGTTTGAAAGATTCATGGTATATGATTTGTTACACTCAAAATAAAGCTACTAATAAGCTATCCACCACCACCTTGCTTCGTAATTTTTGTGTTGGTATAACCACTTGGTATAGTTTCATCCTAGATACTATCACCGGTGGGAACATTAAGATGTGTCACACTTTGGATGCATATAATGCCATTGAAAATCTTGTTGGGACACCGCCCATTATCATTAATGAAACCAATTTAACCTTGGAACATGATATGGAAAGACTTGATGCTATTGAAAGAAAAATAATTACTCACAAACCCATTGAGGAATTAGATACAAAATTTCACAATCACATCACTCAACTTGGGTCACGTGTAGGAATGTCTCTGAAATAATTAAAATAAAAGTATATTATCATTGATGAGAGTGTGGAACAAGGTTTGAGTAGAATTGATAAAATGAAGGAGGTGATTGACAAAGTAGGTTCCACTTTTACACCTTCCAAAACCAGTGCTAGTACTTCTCAAAGTAAAAGTCCTAAATTCATTTACATTCCTAAGAGCATTAGTACACCTCCTACCAAAAGAAACAAAGACCTTAAACTGATTACTGTCGACCCCGACTTTGTCAACCTGATAAAAGAACGTATTTTCAAGTCTCCTATTGTACCAACTTGCACTATAGAGGAGCTAAATGCAAAGATGACAACACTTGAAACTAAGCATTATGCCTAGCTAGGGGCATAAAACAATAACGCTTGTTGCGAGGCAACCGAATAGTTATTTTAATATATTTTTTCCTTTACTTCCTGTTAGTGTGTAATAACATGATTATTTCGGTTGTAATGATTGTGTTTTTCTGTTTTAATTAGTGTTTCTGCCAAGTAAAGCCTTTGAGGTGATTTTCTTACTGAGTAGAATTGATACGGTACAAAAACAGAAACTTTGACGCCCAGTGCATAATTTCTATGATTTTACTGGAGCGTATTTTTAATATGAATTTTTTACACAGTACTGATACACAAATTCCCAACGTCTACCTAAGTTTTCAGAATTTTTGGAGTTAAATAAATATGACAATTAAATATATTACTACAGACTCTTCTATTTTAAACAGATTCTGTTTTTGCATGCATAGGTTGCTTGTTTTGATAATGCTATGGATTATATCAGGGGTTACAAGCCATGGAGAAGTTAGAATATAGTACCTTATGCTAAAATATAATAATAATCAATTTATAACAGTGCCTAAAAGTGTTTATTATATTGCCTATACTAACGGATCTCCTGAAGTTTTGTTGAGTTTTGTGTGATTGAAGTTTTCAAGTTTTGGGTATTATTTCGATGGACAAAGGAATGAGAAGTAGCAAGAGCCTAATCTTGGGTATGCCCAAGGCATCCCAAGGCAATATTTTAGGAAGACTCGAGTGTCTAAGCTTGGGAATGCCCCGGGAAGGCATCCCCTCTTTCATCTCAATCCATCGGTATGTTACTTGGAGCTATATTTTTATTCATCACATTATATGAGTTTTGCTTGGAGCCGCATTTGCTTTTGTTTACTTTTACTTTAAGTTTGCCACAATCATTGTTTTTTGTACACACCTATTTGAGGGAGGGACACCATCATCATGATTTGTTAGAATACTCTATGTGCTTCACTTATATCTTTTGAGGATAGCAGTGGCTCTAGTACTATACTTATATTTTTCTGAGCACGATGACGTGTAGATTTTGTAGAAATAATATGCTCTCATTGTTCTCTTATATTTGTTTGAGATCTGGACAAATAGTGATGGTAATTTGCATGGTTCATAATACTAGATCAAAAACAATGAGTGTTCAATAAACGATAATTGAAACCATCATGTAGCACATATAAAGAAATTGTGGTTAATGAATATTGATATGGTGATATGAAAAAGTGTGAGTGCATAACTATTAATCCAGAGAGGTGTTGTTATTAAGAGATGTTAAAACTTTTTGAATATCTGAAAAATTTAAAAGGCATGGTGATGATGTGGGATCATTTCTATTCCTCGTTGAAAACTTGGTGTTGTTTCGAGTCGGAGTCGCGCGATGGTTAACTCCTACCAACCTTATCCCTCATGGCATGCGAGTAGTACTTTGATTTGTGATAAGACTAATAAAACTTTGCAACAAGTATATGAGTTCTTTATGACTAATGTGACATAATGGACATACGCAATCTCACATCCTCATATTTTCTAGCCTCTCTAGTACCGCACATAGCGCATTCTCACCTCAAGGATTGGTGCGACTTTTGCGGCTGCATCCAAACCCCGTGACATGATACGCTGTGCTGCACAAAATTCTTATTATATCCTCCTCAAAATAGCCACCACACCTACCTATTATGGCATTTCCAAAGCCATTCCGAGATATGTTGCCATGCAAATTCCATCGTCACTTCACAAGACTAGTTCGTTCATCATCATATTGCTTTGCATGATCATATAGAGCTGACATAGTGTTAGAGCATATATCTTCATATGTGGTTTTGGTAATTGATGACAATTCCTATGGGCTAATGGTTGCCTTAAGTTATATTTATAGGATTTTTCCATAGGCACTTCTTGAAGTCCATCTGTTGGGTTCAAGGAGTTTATATGATAACCAAGATGGTATTCAAGGTATTATCCAAAGAATGGTCATAGACACACTAGGTTGATAAAGATCTCAGACAAAGAGTAAGTCAAGATGATCAACACACAAAGCGTATAAGATGTACCGAGACGGATCAAGTGATCCCATGGTACGGTAAGCATTGTCCATTACGTGTTTGTGTACTAACCCATGGTCTTTGTGAGAGTCCTATGTGGGGGTTAGGTGTGCTTCCATGGGCTTGCGTCAAAAGGAAGATCTCATACAACCCATGAAGGATGACGTCAAGTGGTGATCGTCATCAAGATTGTGGTGTGCAAGTTCAAGTGGATCAGCACGAATATATCATTGAAACTATTGTTAATGATCATGTGTTGATAAGGACAAGCTCATGTGCTAACAAGGACAAGATCAAGATAAGCATTCCTGAGCACTACATGCTTGATTCTTGTGGATGTTCACATGGTGGACAAATGAAGATGAATACATAAGCTAGGCTTTCCACATTGTGTATGGGAGAGCTGCTTGAAGACTTCATCATGTCTTGCTTTCCACTTGAGCCAAGAAGGAACAACAACATCAAGCTCAAGTGAAAGGGCTAACTCAAAGGTATCAGTTCCTTGGACGTTAGTGGTGCGGAGTGATGATCAGCGAATAAAAGTATACACTCAAGTATGGATCATTGGTACCCCTTTTATAATTCTTGAGTCTTTAGGGATCCCGCACTATTAAGAGGGGATCACAGGTTTTGTGTTGAACTTGCTCAAACTAGATATCCACTATTCTCCTCTTACCACATCTCCACTGATCTACTGTTATCAGAAAACAGGACCAGTGCCGCGGACATCCGGCCTCCTCCGGATGTCCGAGGCCCGGACATCCGGCCTCCTCCGGACGTCCGAGGCCTGGACGTCCCACCAGCTTCGGAAATCCGGAACTATGCACCAGAGAAACTTGAGCCATATAACTCGGACTTCCGGCTCCCTTCGGACGTCCGAGGGCCGGACGTCCGACCAGCTTCGGAAATCCGGAACTATGCACGAGAGAAACTTGAGCCATATAACTCAGACTTCCGGCTCCCTCCGGACGTCCGACCAGCTTCGGAAATCCGGACCTTTGCACCAGTGAAGTTTGAGTCCAATAACTCGGACTTCCGGCCTTCTCAGGACGTCCGGTCCCTGTTCAACTCCTCAGTGGTTCCAGATACATTTACAGCCCTCGGACGTCCGACCCCTTGTGGACGCCCGGACATCCGTGAACTGCCGGATGTCCGACCCCTGTGTGACTTAAAATGTCCCCAACAGCTGTTTTTCTCTCCCCACTATAAATACCCCCCTCCCACTTCGTGAGAGGGCGCCCCAACACATACTTATCCTCATAAGAACTCATTTCTACCTCACACACATTTGGTCACACAAAATCTTAGATCCCAAGAGCATTTGTGAGCCCCTTTGAGAGTTGTTCCAATCAAAAGATAGATCGTCTCCCTCTCCTTCTCTCAACCCAAGCTATTTGAGATTTGAGAAACTTTTGAGCATTCCCCGTGATCTTGTTACTCTTGGAGGTTGGGGACTCCTAGGCGGTAGGAGTTCTTAAGAGAGGAATCAATCCGTGTGATTACCCCCCGGAAAAGTTTGTGAGGGTTTGGACGCCACCTCAAAGGCTTACCACTAGTGGTTGAGAAACGCCTTCGTGGTTTTATATCAAAGGGAGAATAGGGTGAGCCTTCGTGACGTTGGTGTGCCTTCGTGGTAACATCCACCTCTCTAACGGTGACTAGCTTCCCTCCAAGGAAGTGAACATCGGGATACATCTTCGTCTCAGTGACCTTGGTTATCCTTAACCCTAACTCCTTACTTGTGGTTTACTTGTGTTACTTGAGCATACATACATTGCATATTGTTTGTGCTCATTATATTGTGTTGGCTATTTCTTTTACAAGATTAATCATTCAAGGATACCTTCTATATCCACACGTTCACACTTGCAGCTTTTGATATATCGTGTGCTAGTGTGATCTAGTATCTTGTGTCGTTCACCTACTTGTCGTGTGATATAGCTCAAATAAGTTTGTGTAACTTACTTGTGCTTGTTAGTAACTATATTGTGTCCATCTTGGTAGATCGTGTTGTTGATACATGTTGCAGTGCCTAGTGCATTTAGGATTTGTGCTTGACAAGTATCCTCTTAGTTTATTTCCGCATTAGATTTAAGCCAAATCCGAAGAAGTTTTTAAATAGCCTATTCACCCCCCTCTAGGCGTCATCGAGGTCTTTTGAATTGGTATCAGAGCTAGGTCCTCTTTAACTAGGTTTCACGACCTAGAGAGTATCGATGTCGACTATTGGATTAGTGCACAATGGCACCTTTGACTTTGATGGCACAAATTATACCCTATGGAGAATTTGTATGCTTCATCACTTTCGAGCCATGGGCCCAAATACTTTACGAATTGTTCTTGTAGGGATTGCCGACAAAAAGGATGATGCATCTTCATCTACTAATGAAATGTATCTTGATTGTGAGGCTTTTCTTGCCATTCATCGAACCATAAGTCCTGAAGTGTCTAAGTCTATCTCGACTTGCAAGTCAGCTCATGAAGTTTGGACTAAACTTGAAGATATATATGGTGGGTCCAATCTTTATGAAGACGATATTATGATGAAGGAGTTGGTGCATGAGCTCTTCACTCTTTTTGATCATAAAGAGTCCACCACTACTTCCATATCTGATTCCTTTTACACCTTAGCATCTGCAATCTCACAAGGTAATGACATAGTGAGTGAAGAAATATATGTTGATGAAAATGTCATAGCCTCTATGGACATGAGCATATCTAGCACCACACATAGTGTAAATTATTGTGCTGATAGGTCATGCATTTCACCTAAAGATCCCTCGACAAATGTCGGTGGTGATATGCCTGCTCTCCCATGTCCTCTTGATCAAAATATCTTGTTTCTCCCTAGTTGTTCTATGACTAATCATTTAGGGGAAATCAAGAAATATGAAGTACTTTTGACTAATGAAGAATCTGATTCACCAAAAGAATCATCATCAACTCCTCCAGTTCACATGTGCCTCATGGCGAGAGGTAATAATGAGGTATCATCTTCCCTGTGCAATAACGATGATATTTGCGATGAGGATGATGACGATGATGACTTGACTGAAAATATCTATGTGATCAGTAAAATTCTTCATAAAGCTAAAAATAACGCTCTTCAAATGTTCCAAGATGTTCTTGCTTACTTTGAAAATTGTAATGATTCACTTAATCATGAACAAGCTAAAAGTGAACAACTTGAACATGAACTTGAGAAGAGTCATCAAGCATGTAGAGACTTAAGATCTTCAAAAGGAGAGATTGAAGTTACTCATGATAAACTTAAAAGGGATTTTGAGGTTCTTCTCCTTGAATGCAAGAATATCAAGGGAGAGCTCGTCAAAACCTCTAAGATCTATGAGGAGCTTCAATCTACTCATGAGAAGTCTCTAATCGCTACTTACTCCTCTCATATTGTTGATGATACTTGTACATCTAACCGTATCTCTTTTGAAGTATCAACATTGAAGGAGAATGTTGAGCTACGTGCTCAACTTGATTTACTAACTAGCAATTATGGGACGTTGGAAGAAAACCATGTAATGCTCACAAGCTCTCATGCCGATCTTCTAACATCCCATAATGTGCAAAAGTTAGCTCATGAGGCTATCATCACCAAGGTAAAATCAAGTGAGCCTCATGTGGACAATGGCACTACTTCTAGTCAAAGTACTATATTTCCATGTCTTAGTCCTCGTAATTCGTCTACTCATAATGTTGCTACCTCGTGTGATGAATTATTTTCCTTGCCTTGTTGCTCTAACATTGAAGCTTACACTTCCTCTAGTACTTGCATTGATACTAACCATGCAGAGGAAATCGAAGAGCTCAAGGCCCAAGCCACTTCTTTGAAGAAAGACTTGGAACAGTGTCATGAAGGGATGTCCACACTCAACAACGTCTTGTGTGAGCAAACATCTTTGAATGACAAAAATGATGTTGGAGTAAACTCAAACAAGAACAAGAGGGGCCTAGAACAAGTCAAGAATTCGGCCAAAATCATTTGCTTCAAGTGCAAAGTTAAAGGACACCATGTTAGATCTTGCCCTCTGAAGACGAAGTCTCAAAGTCACAAGCAACAAGGGAAGCGGCCACAAACTCAATCACATATTCAGCTACAAGTGGAAGGAAGGCCTCTTCCCAATAAGACCCAAGCCAACACAGCCCGAGGTGAGAAATCAACTGGGAAGAAAGCAAAGGGTAGATGTTGCTACTTATGTCGTGAGAAGGGTCACGTTGCTTCGTGTTGCACAAGAGGTAACTTATCCAACCCAATCAATATTGATGATATCTATTCCCTTGGGAATGATAAGGTTGGCAATGGGTTTGCCAAGTTTGTTGGTACTCAAAATGGTGTCGAGAAAAGAACCATTTGGGTTGCCAAGCCTATTGTGATTAACCTCTTAGGACCCAACGTAGTTTGGGACCAACAAGCTCAAACTTGATCAATAGGTGACTATGGAGGACATTAGAGACCTGGATACATAATGAAGAATTAAGGGGTCTTCATCATTCATATTATCTCAAGCCAAGTCAGTTGGATTATCGAGTTTCTATCTTATATCCAATGTGCCTCCTTACGGTAACTTGTACTTAAACTGTTTATATTGTTAGGTGCTTGCCCCTTTGCATGTTGTGGTTTTGTACCTTGCATACATTTGTATATGCTGTGCTTCCAACTTGCTTATCTTGAGTAATCGAGTATGTGTATGTTGGTTTGCATATCATGTACATGTGCGTCTTGTATTGAGCCTTTTGCATCTTGTTTGTATTTTTGTTGGATCTTGTGAGAGACTAATGGATTATCCCATTGTGGGGGAGTGATGTGCTTTGCACACCTCACAATCCTATAAATGTGTATACATGGGGAATACCACTTAGTTTTGATATTTCAAGATTATCTAGTTTCTATGTGGTATGTCTTACTCATGAGAAATTCAAATTCTATATGGTCCATTAATTATCTCTTGTTGGTTTCAATTTGCCACTTGTTAATATTGTTGGTTTATCACATTATGGGGGAGTAATATGCTATGTGCATATTACAAACCTAGAAAATGTGTACATTTGAGGTGTTGCCACTTAGTGTTGATATTGTAAATTATCTTGTTCCTAGGTGGCATGTTAGCTCTACAAGTGTCATTTGCTTGCATTTTATGGGTAAAGTTGATCTTGGATATATTTGCGATCTACCAATGAGTATCACTTCCAAAATACTTCTTGTCCTTGACAATTGGTATTCCCATTATGTGATAGGAATTGCTAATCGTCTTTACATTGGATTTTGTGTTTCGTTTGTCTTCCTTGCCTCTTATGGATCTAATTTAACATGTCTAGTGTTTTTATAGATATAGAGAACGTGATGATCCCATCGTGTGCATTTTGTATTTAAATGCAAATTCTATATAATGCACGTCCCTTGGGGGATCTATCCTATTTTCTTTAGAACACTCTCTTTATTCACCCATCATAAAATCTTTTGATCCCCACCAAGTGTGTGTTGATGGGAGGCAAGTCTTGCACTTTAGGATGCTTTGTGCCATCATGAAAATTTGTCGAGGGCTTGGTTTGTTGGAACCTAGCTCTCTTTTCGAAATTAGATACCTCGTGTTTGTTTTCCTTCAATTGGTTTCTTGTTTCCTTTTATTTGGCATGTGTCGGTGGATATCTCATTCCTTGAGGTATCTTTTAATTGATATCCTTCAAGTGATAGTTGCTTTTTTTTGTTTAAGATCTTATTATCACTTGATACCTTGTCTTTTGGTAACTTATCAACTTTGTGTTGAGTTGATTCTTGAGAGTCTTGAGCATGCATATCTACTATATACAACTTCTTTTGCTTTCTTTCCTTCCTTGACCCAATATATAGGGGAAACTCCACCTTGTCATAAATTGGCTAAAGTGTGCATGAAATTCAAATTCATATCTATATGCACATATGTATATGGAGTTTGTCCTATGTATTGCTGGTTTTCTAACTCTTTGGTCCCAATGAGTTTGGGCACCATTTTGTTTGTTTTTGCTGTTCCAGGAACAACTGGAGATGCATTGGATGCTGGGCTCACCTATAAGGATGGTGTTGAGACCATATGATTATTGGAGCCAAGTTAGGATGATCGAAGAACAACTATCTACTACATCAATCCAATGTTGTCTCGGTAACAAGTATCCACTTCATGCATTCTTTTCTTGCAAAGGCCCCAACCTGTCTTTTCTTTTCCAGGTTGCATCATGGCATGAATCTCTTGATTCGTTCTTGTAGTACTTGTTTGCTGTCTCAAAGCATCCGAACGATGATGTCTTACTACTAGTTGTTATGTCTTTGATGTTCGTATGTTGGAAGTTCATATTGTACAATAAGAAAATATTAGGCCAAGTGCTATGCTTCCAAGTAACAGATCTCATTGATATATTTATGACTTCCTTTTGGATATCTAGTTTGTTCCTTCTTGTAACCATTTCGTGTGTACATCCTTCTTTGTGGATATATATCATCATGATTGTCTTCTACTTAGAATCTTTTACACGTGAGAGAAGTTACATCTCTAATGGATACCCTCTTTTCTTTCACGTCCATCGTTGCATTTCCTTTTTCAGTTTTTGGTGGCTTCGTGAAAGGATTTGTTTTGAGTGCGTATCTTATTTTCCTACATCTTGTTGCACTCTTTGGCCGTGAAGATTATTTTTCCTCATGCTTGTCTTGATGAGGGTTTTTCCATTTCAATTAGTATCCCTCCTCTTGACAAGGTTCTTACTTCCTAGCTTCACAATGGGTTGTCACAAGCGTTGGTTCTTATTTTGTTTATTAGTAAGCTTGTGAACCCATTTTCTAGTATGTGTGTGGGGGAATGATATGTCTTGCACTTTGTATCTCATTTCATCAAGACTATGTTGATGAGTAACGCTCATCCTTATCTTAATCTTCTCAAGTGCTTTGCCATGACTCACACACATTACTTTGGTTGAGCCTAATCTTAAGTTGCTTCTTTTACATGTTTCTCAACCATTTGTTTTGTGCAATTGATATGCTTATTGTCTCATCTATCTTCTTGCACTCATTGTGTGTTTTTATTCATTTTGGGGGAGCAAAGATCCTATTTTGTGCACCTGTATCAAATACAAAAATCTCATATTAGTGCACAAATCATGGGGAGCTTCTCTAGTTTTTGATAAAACACTATGTTGCCTTTATCATAATATCTTTTATTCATGTGGTTCGAAGGACCATATGATTGTTTGTTCCATCTGGAATCTTTTGATTGCTTGCCTCTATTTTTGTATGTCTTTGTGGCATACGATCGTTATATTTGCAATCTTTGGGTCCTCAATATAGTTTGTTTTCCTCCAACTACTTATCATTGTATTTGTGTATTTCTCTGCACTCATGTGCTGAGAAGTACACACTTTTTGGAGGACCACCTACTATATTGGCTTTCTAAACTTTTCGTCCATTTTGGCAATCGATGCCAATGGGGGAGAAGTTTAGAGAGTTTACTTTGGATATGTTTAGAGGGTTTTGCTTTTATTGCGTAAGCATTTACATCTTGCACGCATGCATTATTACCTTGTATGTGTGCTTATTTCCTTATATAAACTCTCTTGAAGTGGTTGTCTTCAATTACCAAAATGGGGGAGATTGTTAGAGCATATATCTCCATATGTGGTTTTGGTAATTGATGACAATTCCTATGGGCTAATGGTTTCCTTAAGTTATATTTATAGGATTTGTCCATAGGCACTTCTTGAAGTCGATCTGTTGGGTTCAAGGAGTTTATATGATGACCAAGATGGTATTCAAGGTATTATCCAAAGAATGGTCATAGAGAAACTAGGTTGATCAAGATCTCAGACAAAGAGTAAATCAAGATGATCAACACACAAAGCGTATAAGATGTACCGAGAGGGATCAAGTGATCCCATGGTACGGTAAGCATTGTCCATTACGTGTTTGTGTACTAACCCATGGTCTTTGTGAGAGTCCTATGTGGGGGTTAGGTGTGCTTCCATGGGCTTGCGTCAAAAGGAAGATCTCATACAACCCATGAAGGATGACACCAAGTGGTGATCGTCATCAAGATTGTGGTGTGCAAGTTCAAGTGGATCAGCACGAATATATCATTGAAACTATTGTTAATGATCATGTGTTGATAAGGACAAGCTCATGTGCTAACAAGGACAAGATCAAGATAAGCATTCCTGAGCACTACATGCTTGATTCTTGTGGATGTTCACATGGTGGACAAATGAAGATGAATACATAAGCTAGGCTTTCCACATTGTGTATGGGAGAGCTGCTTGAAGACTTCATCATATGTTGCTTTCAACTTGAGCCAAGAAGGAACAACAACATCAAGCTCAAGTGAAAGGGCTAACTCAAAGGTATCAGTTCCTTGGACGTTAGTGGTGCAGAGTGATGATCAGCGAATAAAAGTATACACTCAAGTATGGATCATCGGTACCCCTTTTATAATTCTTGAGTCTTTAGGGATCCCGCACTATTAAGAGGGAATCACAGGTTTTGTGTTGAACTTGGTCAAACTAGATATCCACTGTTTTGCTCTTATCACATCTCCACTGATCTGCTGTTATCAGAAAACAGGACCAGTGCCTCGGACATCCGGCCTCCTCTGGACGTTCGAGGCCCGGACATCCGGTCTCCTCCGGACGTCCGAGGCCCGGACGCCCGACCAGCTTCGGAAATCCGGAACTATGCACCCGAGAAACTTGAACCATACAACTCGGACTTCTGGCTCCCTCCGGACGTTCGACCAGCTTCGACAATCCGGAACTATGCACTAGAGAAACTTGAGCCATATAACTCGGACTTCCGGCTCCCTCCGGACGTCCGAGGGCCGGACGTCCGACCAGTTTCGGAAATCCGGAGGTTTGCACCAGTGAAGTTTGAGTCGAATAACTCGGACTTCCGGCCTTCTCCGGACGTCCGGTCGCTGTTCAACTCCTCAGTGGTTCCAGATATATTTACAACCCTCGGACGTCCGACCCCTTGTGGACGTCCGGACATTCGTGAACTGTCGGATGTCCGACCCCTGTGTGACTTAAAGTGTCCCCAACGGCTGTTTTTCTCTCCCCACTATAAATACCCCCCTCCCACTTCGTGAGAGGGCGCACCAACACAGCCTTATCCTCATAAGAACTCATTTCTACCTCACACACATGTGCTCACACCAAATCTTAGATCCCAAGAGCATTTGTGAGCCCCTTTGAGAGTTGTTCCAATCAAAAGATAGATCGTCTCCCTCTCCTTCTCTCAACCCAAGCTATTTGAGAATTGAGCAAGTTTTGAGCATTCCCCGTGATCTTGTTACTCTTGGTGGTTGGAGACTCCTAGGCGGTAGGAGTTCTTCAGAGAGGAATCAATCCGTGTGATTACCCCCCGGAAAAGTTTGTGAGGGTTTGGAAGCCACCTCAAAGGCTTACCACTAGTGGTTGAGAAACGCCTTCGTGGTGTTATCTCAAAGGGAGAATAAGGTGAGCCTTCGTGGCGTTGGTGTGCCTTCGTGGTAACATCCACCTCTCTAACGGTGACTAGCTTCCCTCCAAGGAAGTGAACATCGGGATACATCTTCGTCTCAGTGACCTTGGTTATCCTTAACCCTAACTCCTTACTTGTAGTTTACTTGTGTTACTTGAGCATACATACATTGCATATTGTTTGTGCTCATTATATTGTGTTGGCTATTTCTTGTACAAGATTAATCATTCAAGCATACCTTCTATATCCACACATTCACACTTGCAGCTTTTGATATATTGTGTGCTAGTGTGATCTAGTATCTTGTGTCGTTCACCTACTTGTCGTGTGATATAGCTCAAGTAAGTTTGTGTAACTTACTTGTGCTTGTTAGTAACTATATTGTGTCCATCTTGGTAGATCGTGTTGTTGATACATGTTGCAGTGCCTAGTGCATTTAGGATTTGTGCTTGACAAGTATCCTCTTAGTTTATTTCCGCATTAGGTTTAAGCCATATCCGAAGAAGTTTTTAAATAGCCTATTCACCCCCCTTCTAGGCATCATCGAGGTCTTTTCACATAGTATTTGTGGCAAAGCCACCAAAATTCATATGCTGAATACATGTCATGCTAGATCATTGTATATCCTGGTACACTGCGAGAGGCATTCATATTGGAGTCATGTTGCTTCATTCAACATATCAAGTTAGCCATGAGTTGTAAGTAAATAAAAGTGTGATGATCATCACTGTTAGAGCATTGTACCATATATATAAAAAATGAATGAGAGAAAAAGAGAGAAGGGACTTTGCTACTATCCTTTACCACACGTGTGCCTCAATGTGGCACTATGTACATCATGTAGAGAGTATCATGCTATATCATTCATATGCTAGTGCGAATCAAAAAAAACTTGGCTTGTATATTTCGATGACGGACGTCCTTAAATGCCTGATGTCTTCATGAGCAAACAAGTTGGATGCACATCCCACTTAGCTTCAATGGAGCTTTACTATTCTTATAGGTCTAGTGCATCATTTGCATGGCAATCCCTACTACTTGTATCAATATCTATCAATGGGTATCTCCATAACCCATTGGTACGCCTAGTTGATACAAGACTATCTTCTTCACTTTTCAAACCCCTTTGAAACCTACCACCTTACTCTATTCCACCAATATGATATGCCCAATAGTTCACACTCATGTATTGCGTGAAGAATAAAAAGTTGATAAATATTGAGAAAGTGTGATCCAATTTCCCGACTTGGGCACTATGGTGCTTAACATTTGTAGTTTTTTTATGAAGATGGAGCCATGCCTTGCTAATGTAATAAAGATGGAAACGGTTGAAACAATATTTGTGGATCGTACACTTTGAAAGAGTAATTATTTTTCTGCTTATACTTATAAATATTGGTGTGTTAATACTTTTTAATTCACTCAGTGAGCATGCATGCAACATAATACATCATGGATAGCATGTCACATAAACAATTTTGCTTTTATCATTGACCTACTCGAGGACGAGCAACAATTAAGCTTGGGGATGCTTGATACGGCTCCAATGTATCTATAATTTTTGATTGTTCCATCCTATTATGTTATCATTTTAGAACACTTTTTAGGCACTTATCTACCAATTTATATTATTTTTTAGCACTAATCTATTGACCCAGTGCCCAGTGCGAGTTGCTGTTTTCTGCATGTTTTTTCACTTTTCAGGTTCCAATACAAAACGAAGCCCAATGGACGAGAAACGTTTTGTGAATTTTTCTAGAACAAAAGAACACCGTGGAGCATCGGAAGAAGACGAGGAGGCACACGAGCCTCTCACAAGCCATCTGGCCGTGGCCTGGGGGCCGCGGCCTAATAGCTTGTGGCTGCCTCGTGGCTCTCCTGACCCTGTTCACTGGTCTATAAATTCTTATTTACCCTCAAAACATCAGAGAAGGTCCCAGAAACACTTTTTACGTCGCTGTAAGTCTCTATTCTGAGAGGGGGCCATCTAGAGCTCCGTGGCGGCACTTTGTCGGGGGGGGGGGGCTCGATCACGGAGGGCTTCTTCATCAACCTTGATGCCCTCATGATGATGATGTGTGAGTATTTCACCAGAGATCTACGGGTCCATGGCAGTACCTAGATGGCATATCTCTCTCTCTCTCTCTCTCTCTCTCTCTTTGATCTTCAATACAATGATCATCGCATCTTCACTTTGATCCATATGATGTAACTCTTTTATACGATGCGTTTGTTGGGATCTGATAAATTGTGGGTTTATGTTCAGATTATTCATGAGTCTCCTCTGATATATAATATGATTCTTATGTGCATGATTATTGATCTAATTGTGGGATCTGATCTATTGAAATAATTGTGGGATCTGATTATTGATCTAATTGTGGGATCTGATCTATTGAAATAATTTGGCCAACTAGATCGATATTTCTTCGATGAGAGAAGTGTGTTGTAGTAGGTTCAACGTGGTGAGTTTCTATATCCCAGTGATAGAAGGGGACAAGTTGTGTCTTTGTGTTGCTTCTACTAAAGGTAGAACGATGGGTTTATTCATATTGGTTGAGGTTACTTTGTCTACATCATGTCATCTTACTCCAAGCATTACTTTGTTTGTCATGAAATTAATATGTAGAGAGGCAAGCATAGAAACGCTCTTGAAGTGAAGTAATAGTAATAGGTGCAGGCATGAGTCAGCCTATTTATTTATGGACATGATGCATATATTTACATAATCATTACCGTGAAAACTGCATAACTATTATCAATTTCCCAATAGTAATTTGTTTACCCATCGTATGACTATTTTCATGAGAGATGCCACTAGGAAAAGCTATGGCCCCTAGGTTTATTCACAACATATTGCTAAAACCTACAATACCTTGCTGCCATTTATAAACTTTTATTTTATTTTGCATTTTATAATTACCTACAATTATCTACACACCTCATTCGCTTGCAAATAACGAGATCAAGGGGATTGACAACCTTCTTGCCACGTTAGGTGCAAGCTGTTTGTTCTTTTGTGTGCAGCCGCTGAAGACGGTTGTGGATTGATATTCCTATTGGTTCGATAAACCTTGGTTTCATAGCCGAGGGAAATACTTACCCACTTTGTGTTGCGATTACCCGTTCCTCTTCACGGAAAACCCAACGCAGATCACGAGTATCAGAAGCACAATCATTATAGATTCAATAATCATGTCATCACACCAAAACATAAAGAAAAAAGAAAAAAATTAAGATAACTATTGGGTTGCCTCCCAACAAGCGTTATTGTTTTATGCCCCTAGCTAGGCATAATTCATACGATCAAGTGTTGTAATATTTGACACTCAACCCATAAACAACGCTCATAATGGATTCATAAGGTGGCTTGACTCTGTTTCTAGGTAAGTGTCCCATCACTTTCTTTAATTGAAATTGGAACCTTATGTTTCCTTCTTTCATATCAATAATCACACCTATAGTTCGTAGGAAAGGTCTTCCAAGTATTATTGGACAAGTAGGATTGCAATCAATATCAAGCACAATGAAATCTAGAGGCACATAATTTTTATTTGCAATAATTGGAACATCATTCATTCTACCTAAGGGTTTCTTAATGGTAGAATCAGCAAGATGCAAGTTTAGGGAACAATTCTCAATATTAGTCACAAAGGGATTTAGGTATTGTTAAAACACTAGCACCAAGTTCACACAAAGCATTGCATTCATATTTATTTATCTTTATATTGATAGTAGGTTCCCACTCATCATGCAATTTTCTAGGAATAGAAACTTCAAGTTCAAGTTTCTCATCATATGCCTTTTTCATCATTTTCACTATATGACTAGTGAAGGCCTTGTTTTGTTCATCGCCATGGGTTAGATAATAATGGTTTGTAACAAGTAAATACATTCTACTAAATAGCACCTTTCATAGCTAAACTCCTTGTAATCCAAGATAGTGGGCACATCACTACATAAAGTTTTGACCTCTCCAAACCCACCTTTTCGAGTTTTAGGCTTAGAGTCATCACCTTCAAGCAAATGGGATGCTCTATACTAAAGTTGATTCATCTCCAGTACCTTTATCATTTATATTCAAAGAACTAAATAAAGGTTCAATAGGAGAAGTGCTAATCATTTTAAGATCTTCATCCTGATTTTGGTAAAAAAACCCGAGTGGGAGAGCTTTTTCTAGGTATTCCCGCCTGGCTTTCAACTTAGCGGTCCTCTCCTTGTTTTCATTCATATATATTTGGATAGATTTCATAGTCTCATTAAAATCATGATTGGTTGGAAAAGCTTTACTTTTAAGAGTTTCTACATCAAGAGCAATTATATCCATGTTTTTAGCCAAAGTATCGATCGTATGCAGCGCTTGCTCTACCATAGTATTGAAAGCTTTTTAAGAATTAATAAAATATTTAATGGTATTTTCAAGATCAGAGGAGAACTTATTATTATTGGTAGAAGGATTTCCATAAGAATTACCATAAGTTTTTCCATAACCACTAGAGGGATTACCGGGATATGGCCTAGCATTGAAATTACCCATATAAGCAATGTTGTTAAAAAAATCACGAGGTGAATTCACATTAATGGAATTATCATTTTTATCAATCAAATTATACAAGGGCATGTCATTGGAATCAACATTAGCATTTTTATTAGCAACCAAATTAATAAGAGGATCCACTTTTTCACTCAAAGTAGTGATTTCCTCAGTAGAATTTACCTTCTTACCAGTTGGAGCTCTTTCGGTATGCCATTGAGAATAGTTGGCCATGATGTTGTCCAGAATTTTGGTGTCCTCTCCTAAGGTCACCTCCATGGAGGTACCACCTGCGGCATAATCTAGAAGATTTCTAAATACAAAGTTTAGTCCAACATAGAAGTTTTGGATAATCATCCAGGAGTTTAAACCATGCGTAGGGCAATTTCTAATCATTAATTTCATACTCTCCCAATATTGTGCAACATGTTCATGATCTTGTTGTTTAAAATTCATTATTTGATTTCTAAGGGAGATAATGTAATGCCCAAGATGCGATCCTATCCTTATTTAGGCTCGAGGGCATCGATGGGGATAGAAGCGTATCTCGTCGTTTCGCAAGAATGTATATCATTACAAGTACATGTAAAGAAGAGATGAGTATATGTAATTAGCTTACACTCGCCACAAGCTTCAACATGAACATCTCAATACAACAATATATTCAATCATCGTATAGAAGAGCATGGTCCGACTACGGACGAAAACAAACGATAAAAGTGACATCCATCCTTGCTAATCCCAGGATGCCGGCGTGGAACCTATCCTAGATCGATGAAGAATAATAAGAAGAACTCCAAATCGAACAAGCATCGCTCTCACGTCAAATCATCGCATTAACTGTACGTGCAACTGTTTTTGTGGTAATCTGTGAGCCACAGGGACTCAACAATCTCATTTCCAAAGGTTTCAAGACTAGCAAAGAATAATGGGTGAGGCATGGTTAAGTGGTGAGGCTGCAGCAAACAACTAAGCATTTATTTGAGAAGCTAACTTACGAGTACCAGAATAAAACTGGGAGGGTGTGATCTATGCGTAAATGGACGTGACCTAATAATGATCAAGAAGTGATCCTGAACATCACCCCACTATGTCCTCTCTCGGATCAGAACTCACGAGAACAGACAGTCACGGTTACACACACAGTTGATGTATTTTAGTTGAATTTACTTCAAGTTTGTTATGGCCGGGTGTTAAACAAAATTTCCAAGCTTCCACATAACCGCAGGCACGACTCTCAGAAAGATTTAACCCTCCAGGATGCTCCAATCCATCCATCACAAAGTAGCCATAAGCTGCATGGAAAACCTCAACCAGGGAAAACCCATAGTATCCTCAGAATCCTGGTGGAAAACCTCAAACTCGAGTAGCCCAAAGTATCTTCGAAATCCCGATGCACAAGACGTTCGAGAAAGGTAAAACAATCAAGGCTGCCCCACGTGTCAATGAACCCGATAGGAGCCACGTATCTTGTTCTCAGGATACGACCGGATGAGCGCTGTGTATAGTGGCTTGATAGAAATCCCTTGAGTTGCCACGAGGTGGCCCCGCATACAACTCTGTTTAGGACCAGCACCATCAGCACTGGCCCTCCCTGTGTTATGTTGAATTAATCCCTGGGTTCATGGCGCCCTATGCTTTAATAATGGTGTTCAGTATTATTATGTTGGGAAAATATAGTATCAATGTTGGGCCTTGCCGAAAGAGTTTTATCCCAAAACAAAATTCAAGGGGGTTCCCATTACAACCCCAAGCATGTTAGGAGCGCTTAGTATATAACATAACACCGGTACACAAGTAACTAGGGTGGGAAAGGTGGAACAAAACACCGAGCCAAAAGGCCAAGCCTTCCACCTTTTACCAGGTACATATGTGCATTAAATTAAATAGAAACAATATGGTGATATCTTAAGAATCCATGTGGTCACATGGAAACAACTTGCACTTGCAATTAGCAACACTATAAGAAGGGCTGAGCAACCGGTAACACAGGCAAACAAAGGTTTGCTAGGATGTGGAGGGGTAGAGGATTTTCATGGCAATGTTGGGAGGCTTGCCATACAAGTGGTAGGTAACAAGACATAATGATAGAAGCGAGACAGCTACCATAGCAATGATAGTAGTGGTATCCAGGGAACTGGTGACCTTGCCTGAGATCCCGCTTGGAAGAAGAACGAATGTGTGAAGTAGATGAACCAACGTAGTCAAACAAATCCTCACACTCCGAATCAGTTTCGGAACTCTATCGATAAGAAACAATCCGGAAACAACAATTAACACACGATAAACACCACAACATATGCATGATATGATGTGCAATCAAGTATGATGCCTGTCCATTTAATTATGCATGGCATGTCAAGCACAACAATCAACTTCTACACATTAAGTGAAGCTCAATATGCAACAAGTTGCTTATTGACGAAACTCCATATTTGGATATTTAGTTCACTCCCATTTAGGTACACAACAATATTAAATGTTGTTAAACATGACAAGTGGTGAAGCATAATTAAACTATCCATCTAGGAATTTTAAATGAGGCCTGAAACAACATATAGTATTTTCGAAACAACCCCATATGTTAATTTCTAAATTAGTCTAGATCTTAATTAAACATATTTTATAATTATTAAACAGGAAAACTAAGTGCACCATGTTATCCTACAAGTTTTTCTAAGCAAGTTACATATATGGATCATTTGCATCGGAGCTACGATTAATTAGTTATGAAATAAATCATTTTAGCATGTTATCCACGCATCTTAATGCAAACATTATTTTAATGTTGTTATCATGCATGAGGATGACATTTTTAGGTTAGATGCATTTGTTTATGAAAATGTTGACACGGATCATAATATAGAATTTGTCGCCATGACGGAAAGAATTGGGTGCCATGGTGGCACGACAATATTTAGGTGATCCGACAACTCGTACAGAGACCGGTGCAAAAGAAACATAGGATGTGTAAACACGCAAGAAATGGTGGGGTGATCCTGGTTACTGTGTTCTCACGTGTAGGTGGCATGGCAAATGAGATACAAGAAACTAACGATCGCATACGATCATGACATCACATGTTCATTGCATCGGGCGGCATCTCGATTTTATACCTTCGAAGTGTGCAATTGGGACGGTTTAAGTCGATGCAGTGTAGATGTACATGGGTCGTCATGGCGGTAGTCGTCCTTGCGACGGTAGTGGAAGTGGTGGTACACGAGTCCTCGGGAATGGTATTCGTACACGAGTCTTGTCATATCCATGGCGATGGTAGTTGTACATGAATTGGAGAGTAACTTGATAAATTTGTGTTCTTTGGGTCGGTCATGGCAGTTCGGACGTGTCATGAACGTGTTGCCGAGATGTGGCTGCTATAGCCACATCAACAGGGGCATGGCGATGGAGTCACGGCAACAACAAGGATCCGGGTATGATGGAAAACGGTGATGGAGTTGTTGGCCTTTTCGACCACGACAACAGGCAAGAGCAGGAGCCGCATCAACTTGTGTGGGACAACAGCGGCATTAGCGAGGCAGCGGCTCCATGGCATTCATATCCGGCAAGCGGGCAGAGCAACTATAGCAAGACGTGGGGATGGGCTCACACTCGTGGCAACGGCAGCCCAAAGGCCATGGATGCTGTGGCCGATGAGCGGGATGCGCTAGCAGCGAGGCAAGAAAGACGATGACGAGAGGCGAGGCACTCGCGAGGAAAGTGCAAGAGGTGGGCGGCTCATGGGCGCTGAACATAGGAGAGGCGCGGGAGGTCAGGGTAGGGCAGCGAGGTTGCAACGGCTGAGGGCGCCGACGGGCAAGGCGGAGGCGCAGGAAGGTCTCCCAGCTCGCCGGACGATGGGCTCCATGGCTCGAGGGCCAAGTCAGGGCAGGCAGGGCACTGTTGGGAAGAGGGAGATGGGGATCTGGAGGTGGAGGCCTTGGTTTAGCACCTGTTCGGACTGTCTCCGCTCTCTAACACCGCTCCGGAGCAGAACAACATTCAGTTCAAATTTGGGGAGTGGCTGAAAGGGCGCTCCGCCTGCTCCACTCCGTAGAGGGTTACCGAACAAGTCTTTAGTATGGTGGTGAACAGGAGGGAGACATGGAGTGGATGGCGGCGCACAGGTGTGGAGGGATGGATTGGCGGCGCACAGGTGTGGAGGGATGGATTCCTAGGCTAGGGTTTCATCTGAATCCATGTATAAATAGCAAGGTTTTATTAGATTAGGACCCTTCGATTTGATCAGACAGTCAAGAATATAGGTTATGGAGTCCAACTGAGAAATGGGCAATGGTTTGGGGTATTACGGGGGTGATCTCGGTCCAACTGTCACGACCGTATGTTTCGGGCTCGGGGAAGCTATCGGACGGGCACGAGGGTTCTTTGCACTATGCAGACAAAACGGTCAGCCCGGTAGCAGGTTTTTCAAAATCAAAAAACATCTACGATCTCATCGACAATAATCCCGCTATAAGCTTAATGTTTGGGGTATCAAACGGACTCCGAATGCGATGAAATTTGGCAGGAGGTCTACCTACACAATATTGAGACTGTACGCCAACTTTCAACCGATTCCGAGAACATTTTATACACACTTTAAAAATAATATTTTAACGATGTCGCGGGCGCACACACACGTGTGGTTGGTATCAAAATGGTCGACCACAAAAATGGGAAGGACCAACAACTAAGAATGGATGCAAGTTTTGGAAAAAAGGATGGCAAAGGAGTGCCAATGCAATGCTTGTGATGTCAATGATGCGATGATGAATGTGATACGTCCATTTTGCATCATGTTTTGTTACAGTTATTTATAATGTTTTTATGCATTTTGCCACTTTGTCGAGTAATTCTAATGCATTTTCTCTCATAATATGCAAGGTCTACATCAAGTGGGAGAATACCGGCACATGGAATTCTAGACCTGAAAAAGCTACGTTAGAGATACCTATTCTACACATCTCCAATTGGGCTAAAAAGATATCGAGATACCTATTCTACACATCTCTAATCCTTTTTCACAATGTCATTATCCATATCCTTTTTCTTTCGCATATCACAAGTTCAACAAAAGTATTGAGATGAGCAGCGAGATCCTCATTAGGACTTCCCGAAAATTGTTCTTTCATGACAAGATTCAGCAATGCAACATTAATATCATAGGAATCTGCACTAGTGGTAGGTTGTATAGGATTACTAATAAAATCATTATTATTAGTATTTTATAAGTCACACAACTTAGTAGTATCTTGAAACATAGTGACCGAGCAAGCAAAGTGAAAAGGAGGACAAGTAAACTAGCGAGCAAAGATGCAAACTAGTGACAAGCAAAGGTAAAAAAATGTATTTTTTATTTTTTAAGCAATCAAAATATAACAAAAAATAAAAAGAAGAAGAAAGGAATAATAATTCATGCGAAGTTACATGATAGTTCGTAATGATATTCCCTGGCAACGGCGTGAGAAATCCTTCTTAATACTTGTGATCCGCGTTAGGTTTTCCATGAAAAGGGACGGGTAATTGCGGCATAATACGGGTAAGTATTTCCCTCGGTTAAGAAACCAAGGTTTATCGAACCAAGAGGAATATTAATCCTCAACTGTCTTCAACGGTTGCACACAAAAGAGCAAATAACTTGCACCCAACGCGGGCAAGAGGGTTGTCAATCCCCTTGATCTCATTATTTGCAAGCAAATGAGATGTGTAGATAATTATAGATAATTTAAAATTTCAAAATAAAATAAAAAACAAATAAGAACAACAAGGAAATTATAATTTTTCTGAATATATAAGTGAATAGACATGGGGCCATGGTGTTCTCTAGTGGCATCTCTCATGAAAGCAACATATGGTGGGTAAACAAATTATTGTTGGGCAATTGACAGAAAAGCGGATAGTTATGTGATTTTGACGGCAATGATCATGTGTATATGGGCATCACGTCCATAAGAAAATAGGCCGACTTGTGCATCTACCTACTACTATTACTCCACTTCAAGGGCGCTACTATGATTGCCTCTCTATGGATTAAGTTCATGACAAATAGAGTAGTGCTTGGAGAATGATGACATGGTGTAGACAAAGTAAACTCAATCAGTATGAATAAACCCCATCATTTTATCCTTAGTGGCAGCAGTACAAAGAGATAACTTGTCCCCTTATATCACTGGGATATAGAAACTCATGAGGTTGAACCCACTACAACGCACCCCTCTCATCGAAGAAATACCAAACTACTTGGCCAAAGCAATTCAATAGATTAGAGAGAGTTACAAAGCTATGATAATTTCAGAGAAGACTCAAATATTTTTCATCAATAATCTAAACAAAAACCCACAATTCATCGGATCCCAACAAACACACCATACAAAAGAACTACATCGGATCGATCAAAGCGAAGATGGATGATCATTGTATTGAAGATCAAGAGAGAGAGAGAGAGGGAGATGGCCATCTAGATACTAACTACGGATCCGTATGTTTGTGGTGAACTACTCACACATCATCACTTGAGCAGAAAGGTTGTTGAAGAGGCCTTCCGTGATCGATCCCCACTCAGACAGAGTGCCGAAACGAAAATCCATAAGGGGTCGCCGTGGAACAGAGACTTGCGGCGGCGTAAAAAGTGTTTCTCTCTGACATTTAGGGTTTTTGGAATATATGTGAATTTATAGGCCAGATATTGGAGGTAGTGGGGCAACCATGAAGGGACAAGCCATCAGGGCGGCCCACCCCCCTGGTCGTTCCCTATTGGCTTGTGCCTCCCTCGTGTGGCTTCCGGCATCCTCTGTGAGCTTCAAGATATTCTTTTGGTCCAGAAAAAATCATAAAAAAGTTTTGGGGCAATTGGACCTCGTTTGCTACAGTAAACCTAAAAAGTAAAAAACACGCAGAAAACAACAACCGACACTGGCACTGGGTCAATAGGTTAGTGCTCAAAAGTAATATAAATTGGTAAATTGCGACCCAAAAAGTATCCTAGGATGATAATATATCAGCATGGAAAAATCAAAAATTATAGATACATTGGAGACGTATCAATCACCTGGATTCAAGGGGAACTTATGCTCGATAGTGAATCTATTCCTAACAGTCCACAAAGCCAAAAGGAGAGCCCCAACACAACGCCACAAAACCCTGGTTGTGGCACCCTGGTGCACACGCATGATGACAAGAAGATCCATGCCCGACTTAGGATCCCAGTTCTAGCCAATTTCTTTTCGCATGACGCTCCAACCAAAGCGAGCTAAGTGACATTTGAAGAAGACGTGGTTAGCATCCTCTTTCAAAGAACATAGGGCACAACTACCATTCGTCGGGTTGTTTCTTTTGGCAACATTCTCAAAGGCAGTGAGGCATTTACAGAACATTTGCCACAAGAAAATTTTAATGTTGAGGGGGATAGCAGCCTTCCACATCCTCCTGGCTATGTCCAGCATCACGCCCTCCGTTAGTTTAGCATATAACGACTTAACCAAAAATATCCCAAATCCCGTGAGGCTCGAGGACACTGCATCCACGATCGGGGAGAGCAGAATGCTAGCTAGTTGGGAAGACAGGCCCGCCCAGCTCTGCCTTTGGGCTTCTAATAGAGTACACATGAAGGAAACTGTCGGAGGGTACATACACAACACATCGGCCACTAGAATTTACATGATTGTAGCTAGTTGGAACAACACCTTGTGGCTATGCCATAGCGGTTCAGAACTAAACCACGTATCGAACCAAAACCAAGCGGATTTGACGTTATTTATCTCAAACTGAGCCCCCATCATAAAAGTGGTTTAACCGCTAGGATCCCATTACAAAAGGTCAAACCTTTCACCCTAGAAGTAAGGAAATCCCCGTGGGGAAGTATTTGGACATCAAGATGTCAACCCAGAGCCCCGATTCATTTTGGGTGAGCTGCAAAATCCACTTGGATAGAAGGGCCAAGTTCATTAATTTTGAGTTGAGGATTATAAGTCGTCCGTATTTTTTGGTCCGACAAACCGCAACCTGTTTAACCAGGTGGTATTTGTGGCAGGGGAGGAACCCTAGCCGCCGCCAGCCCACAGACCTCCTCTCCCCCTATCTCCTTGCGACTGTCGAGGTGTACTAGCGGGCGAAGCCTTGCCAGCATTAGCGGCGATGGGGCACCATCTCCCTCTTGCATAGTGTGGGTAGGCATGGGCTAATCTAGCCATGCCAAAGAATATCGTGGGAAGGACACAGCGACGCAGGAGTTCTGACCGATGGTCATGCTCATGATCAAAACTATGGTCGGGAGGGCTACACGGCGCGCGTGGTGGGTGCTAGTGATGGCGGGGGCGGCTCTGGCTCCTGGTCGACTGGATTTGGATGGCATGGGGGTGGAGGTGCTTCATATGGTTTTGTGACGGGTTGAAAGCACAATTGCTCCCTAAGGTGGTTTTGGTAATTAATCACAACATATGTATCATTGAACTAATGATTTTATCCAAGTATATTTCAAAAAAATTCAAATATGCATTGGCTAAAGGATTATGAGGAGAAACTTGTTGCTGCAAGGAAAGGAATAGGATTGGCTCAAGCTTCAAGCAAGAGGACTCTACATTTTACATTTGTGAGAAATCACTTTTGAGTCTGTAGGAAAGCCAATACTATTAGAAGGGGGGAGGTATTACGATGAATTGGTTAGTCAAGTTCTTAGAGATAGCCAAAAATAATAATCAATCATTCTCCCACAAATATCTGTTTCCCAAGCCAAAACAGCAAAATCGGTGCCACCAACTTTTTCCACTCGACCCTACCGATTTTCTAGTGACAAATCCTTTACCAAACCCTAATACCTCAGTATCACCAAGTTTCATATCATTGCCACCGAAAGCATGTGACCAACTTTTTGTTTAGAAGATTTCAAGAATTGGAATTTCTGAGTTTGAAATCAATCTCACTGAGATTTGGATACTACCTCAGGTCATCGTATTGGTACCACCGAGATTCATGTATCGGTCTCACCGAGAATTCAAAAGTTGCCACATTTAGTGGAACTCGGTACCACCGAGATTTATTTCGGTGTCACCAAGTTGGGCAATAATGTTGTAACGGTTGGATTTTGGGGGATGCATATATATACCCATCCACCTCCTCTCATTCGTAGAGGAAGCACTCAGAACACACACACACACACACACACACACTTGCCAGATCCATTTTTTGAGAGAGAGAGTCACCTACTGATGTGTTGGGATCAAGATATTCCAATCCAACCATTTGAAACTTGATATCTAGTCTCCCCAAGCTGCTTTCCACAAAATCAATCTCTCGTACCCATGCCAAATCTGTGAGAGAGTGATTCAGTGTTGAGGAGACTATCTTTTGAAGCACAAGAGTAAGGAGTTCATCATTCTAACGCATCTATTACCTTTTGGAGGGTGGTGCCTCCTAGATTGGTTAGGTGTCATTTGGGAGCCTCCTACTTCGTGTTGTGAAGTTGAACAAAGAAGTTTGTAAGGGCAAGGAGACCGCCTACTTCGTGAAGATATACCATGAGTGAGGTTAGTCATGTGTGGGCGTAATCCATGGTGGAATAGACAAGGCCGCTTCTTCGTGGACCCTGATACGTCTCCATCGTATCTACTTTTCCAAACTCTTTTGCCCTTGTTTTGGACTCTAATTTGCATGATCCGAATGGAATTAACCCGGACTAACGCTGTTTTCAGCAGAATTGCCATGGTGTTGTTTTTGCGCAGAAATAAAAGTTCTCGGAATGACCTGAAAATTTACGAAGAATTTTTGTGGAATATTTAAAAAATATTGGCGCAAGAATCAGCGGAGGAAGTGGAGCGTGGGGCCCACAAGCCCACCAGGCGCGACCCCCTTGGCCGCGCCTGGCAGGCTTGTGGGGCCTACAAAACTCCACTGCCTCCAAATCCAGCACTATTTAGTCCGTTTCGCCCAAAAAAATCAAGGAGAAGAGTTCATCGCGTTTTACAATACGGAGGCGCCGCCACCTCTTGTTCTTCATCTAGAGGGCAGATCTGGAGTTCGTTCTGGGCTCCAGAGAGGGGAGATCATCGCCATCGTCATCACCAACCTTCCTTCATCGCCACTTCCATGATGCTCTTCACCGTTCGTGAGTAATCACATCGTAGGCTTGCTGGACGGTGATGGGTTGGATGAGATCTATCATGTAATCGTGTTAGTTTTGACGGGGATTGATCCCTAGTATCCACTATGTTCTGAGATTGATGTTGCTACTACTTTGCCATGCTTAATGCTTGTCACTAGGGCCCGAGTGCCATGATTTCAGATCTGAACCTATTATGTTCTCGTCAATACATGTGTGTTCGTGATCCTATCTTGCAAGTTGTAGTCACCTACTATGTGTTATGACCCGACAACCCCGGAGTGACATTAGCCGGAACCACTCCCGGAGATGACCATAGTATGAGGAGTTCATGTATTCACCAAGTGTTAATGCGTTGGTCCGGTTCTTTATTAAAAGGAGAACCTTAATATCCCTTAGTTTCCATTAGGACCCCGCTGCCATGGGAGGGATGGACAATAGATGTCATGCAAGTTCTTTTCCCTAAGCATGTATGACTACATACGGAATACATGCCTACATTACATTGACGAACCGGAGCTAGTTACATATCTCTCCATGTTATAGTTGTTACATGATGAATAGCATCCGGCATAATCATCCATCACCGATCCAATGCCTACGAGTCTTTTCCTACTGGTCCTTGCTACGTTACTTTGCCGCTACTGCTGTCACTGCTGCTACTGCTAGTCTGTTGCTACTGCTGTTACTTTGCTGCTACTCCTGTCACTTGGCTGCTACTGGTTACTGTTGCTACTGCTGCTATCACAGTACCTTGCTACTGATACTTTGCTTCAGATACTAAATATTTCAGGTGTGGTTGAATTGACAACTCAACTGCTAATACTTGAGAATATTCTTTGGCTTCCCCTTGAGTCGAATCAATAAATTTGGGTTGAATACTCTACCCTCAAAAACTGTTGCGATCCCGTATACTTGTTGGTTATCAAGACTATTTTCTAGCGCCGTTGCCGGGGAAGCACAACTGTATTCTCTGGGTCACTTGGGATTTACGTCTGCTGGTCACTATGAGGAATCGGATAGATCCAAGAACTAAAGTCTTGCCCTCAACTACGAGGACAGGTAAGGAACTGCCATCTAGCTCTGCACTTGATTCAACCTCAGTTATGAGTAAGTTTGCGACACCACCTCCTGCTAGTAATCTTGATGTGTCGCCTGTGCTTGATGATGCTACTTCTGCTGCCCATGATGCTTATGATGATGCTATGCTTGATACTGCTTTGCCACTAGGTGCATTCCTTGATGCACAAATTGCTAGAGTTGCTGCTAGATGTGATGATACTTCTAAAACTGCTGATACTATTGAAGTACAACCTGCTATTTTGCCTGCTAGAACTAGCTCTCCTAGATATGAATTGCCTGATATGCCTGAGTGTTATGTTATGGAGGGAGAGATAGCTGAGGAATTTCTTGCCTGTAAGGATAGCTATGATGTTGAGAAATTACTGCTCAGGTGGAAAGAAAAATCTCTGAACGCTAGGATGAAATACGATCCGAAGTTTGCTACTTCACCTATCTTTGTGAACGATAAGGATTATGAATTCTCTGTCGATCCTGAGTTAATCACTCTGGTCGAATCTGATCCTTTTCACGGTTATGAGTCTGAAACGGTTGTAGCCCAACTTACCAAACTGCACGATATAGCCACCCTATTCACGAATGGGCAAAAGATCCGCCACTACTATATCCTCAAGCTGTTTCCTTTCTCGCTAAAGGATGATGCTAAGACCTGGTTCACTTCTCTTGCTCCTAGTTGTGTGCGTAGCCCCCAGGATATGGTCTACTACTTCTCTGAAAAATATTTCCCTGCCCATATGAAGCAAGCTGCCTTGCAGGAAATATACAACCTTGCACAAGTTGAAGAAGAGAGTCTCCCACAAGCTTGGGGGAGGCTCGTCCAGCTACTGAATGCTTTGCCTGATCACCCTCTTGAGAAGAATGAAATACTTGATATCTTCTATAATGGACTCACCGATGCTTCTAAAGACCACCTTGATAGTTGTGTCGGTTGTTTTTTTAGGGAACGAACTGTAGAACAAGCTGAGATCCTATTGAATAGTATCTTGTGCAATGAGAATGCTTGGACTATTCCCGAACCACCTCCTAAGCCAACTCTGGATAAAAGAGGTGTTCTATTCCCCAGCCCCGAAGATATGCAAGAAGCTAAGAAGTCTATGAAAGAGAAAGGCATTAAATCTGATGATGTCAAAAATCTACCACCTATCAAAGAGATCCATGGTCTTGATAACCTGATACAAGTAGTAGAAGTAAATTATCTTCGTAGATTCAATGAGAGTGATATTCCTTTTGATAAACCTGCTAGCTTATGCGTGGATGAATTTGATAACTTTGTTGTCAAACAAAAAGTTTCAATGATTATGTTAGCAAAAAATTCGAACAGAATGCTCGTATGCTTAGTCATTTAAGTGCTTGTGTGGACAGAAATGTCAATGATCTTAAGCTTCTGAGTAAACATGCCTCTATGGTTACTACTCAAGTAGAACAAGTACTTAAGGCTCAGAATAACTTGCTCAATGAGTTGAATGCTAATTCTGTTGGAGTCGTCACTAGAGGCGGTAGAATGACTCAGGAACCTTTGTATCCTGAGGGTCATCCTAAGAGAATTGAACAAGATTCTCAAGGAGTTAGCACTGATGCACCTAGTCATCCTAGGAAGAAGAAGAAAGATGATAGGGATTTGCATGCTAGCAACCCTGTTGCTGCTACATCTGAGATTCCAAACGATGTCTCTGTCTCTGATGCTGAAACGCAATCTGGTGATGAACATGAGCCTAATGATAATATCGATAGTGATGTTCATGATGATGCTCAACCTAGCAATGATAAGGATGTGGAGAATGAACCTGTTGATCTTGATAACCCACAGCCAAAGAATAGAAGACACGATAAGAATGACTTTGCTGCTAGGAAGCATGGTAAAGAAAGGGAACCATGGGTTCATAAACCCATGCCCTTTCCTCCCGAACCATCCAAGAAAAAGGATGATGAGTATTTTGAGCGATTTGTTGAAATGATTAGACCTGTCTTCCTGCAAATGTGTTTGACAGATATGCTCAAAATGTCTCTGTATGCTAAGTACATGAAGGATGTTGTGACTAATAAGAGGAGGATACCTGAGGTTGAGATTTCCACCATGCTTGCTAATTACACCTTCAAGGGTGGAACTCCTAATAAACTAGGTGATCCCGGAGTGCCCACTATTCCTTGCTCCATTAAAGGCAACTACGTTAGAACTACTTTATGCGATCTTGGAGCCGGTGTTAGTGTTATGCCTCTCTCTCTCTCTTTATCGTAGGCTTGAACTGGATAAGTTGACACCCACTGAAATCCCTCTGCAAATGGCCGAGAAATCAACTGCTTTCCCGATCGGCATTTGCGAGGATGTGCCAGTTGTGGTTGCAAATGTCACTATCTTAACAGACTTTGTTATTCTGGATATCCCCGAGGATGATGCCATGGTGGTCATTCTTGGAAGACCCTTTTTAAACACTGTAGGGGCTGTTATAGATTGCAGCAAAGGCAATGTCACTTTCCATGTCAATGGTAATGAGCATACGGTGCACTTTCCAAAGAAATGATATCGAGTACATTGCATCAATGCTATCGAAAAAACTTCATCAATTCTTATTGGGAGCTTTGAATGCCCTATACCTGCTGTTAAGATGAAGTATGATTTAATTGTCGGGGATATGCACATCCCCATTGAGGTTACCAAGTGACTATTCGAAAATTCTTCGTTCTCTTTTGCAATTCGAAAAAGTTTGTCAAGGAGACTTGATCAACCTCATTGACGGATTTCTTTTGATGACCATGAGATGGATGAATCGAGGAGTCACAAACCTCTGTTCCGAGCTTTCAACTTCGGTTGCTTAGAAGAAAAATGATAGATTTAGTTTAGTTTTCCCTATTTTCTGTCTTAGCGTCCCGTAGAAAAGTACCCCGAAAATAAAAGTTCTCTGAATGTCCTGGAAATCAAGTATTATTTTTTCTGGATTTTTTGAAAAATACTGAGATGAAGAGCTAGTCAGGGGGGTGCACCAGTTGGCCACAAGCCCTGGAGGTGTGGGCACCCCCCTGGCCGCGCCTACCAGGCTTGTGGGGCCCACGTGCACCCCCTCCACTCATTCTAGCTCCCATCTGCTTCTCCTACCTCGATAAAAAATCGTTTCGCAGATCAAACCCGTGTTCTTGCTCTTGCTGGGATTTTCGATCTCCTTGTGCAAAGCACCATTCACCAAACTGTTTTGGGGAAATTTGTTGGGGAACGTCGCGTGGGAAACGAAAATTTTCCTACGCGCACGAAGACCTATCATGGTGATGTCCATCTACGACAGGGGATGTGTGATCTACGTACCCTTGTAGACCGTACAGCAGAAGCGTTAGTGAACACGGCTGATTTAGTGGAACGTCCTCACGTCCCTTGATCCGCCCCGCGAACCATCCCGTGATCAGTCCCACGATCTACTGCCGAACGGACGGCACCTCCGCGTTCAGCACACGTACAGCTCGACGATGATCTTGGCCTTCTTGATCCAGCAAGAGAGACGGAGAGGTAGAAGAGTTCTCCGGCAGCGTGACGGCGCTCCGGAGGTTGGTGATGATCTCGTCTCAGCAGGGCTCCGCCCGAGCTCCGCAGAAACGCGATCTAGAGGTAAAACCGTGGAGATATGTGGTCGGGCTGCCGTGGCAAAGTTGTGTCAAATCAGCCCTAAAACCTCCGTATATATAGGGGGGAGAGGGGGAGCCTTGCCTTGGGGTCCAAGGACCCCTAAGGGCTTCGGCCGAGCCAAGGGGGGCAGCCCTCCCCTTCCAAACCGAGTCCAACTAGGTTTGGAAGGAGGAGTCCTTCCCCCTTTTCCCACCTCCTCTTTTTTTTCTGTTTGATTTTCTTCCTATGGCGCATAGGGCCTTCTTGGGCTGTCCCGCCAGCCCACTAAGGGCTGGTGCGCCACCCCCAAGGCCTATGGGCTTCCCCGGGGTGGGTTCCCCCCCCCCCCACGGTGAACTCCCGGAACCCATTCGTCATTCCCGGTACATTCCCGGTAACTCCGAAAACCATCCGGTAATCAAATGAGGTCATCCTATATATCAATCTTCGTTTCCGGACCATTTCGGAAACCCTCGTGACGTCCGTGATCTCATCCGGGAATCCGAACAACATTCGCTAACCAACCATATAACTCAAATACGCATAAAACAACGTTGAATCTTAAGTGTGCAGACCCTGCGGGTTCGAGAACTATGTAGACATGACTCGAGAGACTCCTCGGTCAATATCCAATAGCGGGACCTGGATGCCCATATTGGATCCTACATATTCTATGAAGATCTTATCGTTTGAACCTCAGTGCCAAGGATTCATATAGTCCCGTATATCATTCCCTTTGTCCTTCGGTATGTTACTTGCCCGAGATTCTTTCGTCAGTATCCATATACCTATTTCAATCTCGTTTACCGGCAAGTCTCTTTACTCGTTCCGTAATACAAGATCCCGCAACTTACACTAAGTCACATTGCTTGCAAGGCTTGTGGGTGATGTTGTATTACCGAGTGGGCCCCGAGATACCTCTCCATCACACGGAGTGACAAATCCCAGTCTCGATCCATACTAACTCAACGAACACCTTCGGAGATACCTATAGAGCATCTTTATAGTCACCCAGTTAAGTTGCGACGTTTGATACACAGAAAGTATTCCTCCGGTGTTTGTGAGTTATATGATCTCATGGTCATAGGAACAAATACTTGACACGCAGAAAACAGTAGCAATAAAAAGACACGATCAACATGCTACGTCTATTAGTTTGGGTCTAGTCCATCACGTGATTCTCCTAATGACGTGATCCAGTTATCAAGCAACAACACCTTGTTCATAATCAGAAGACACTGACTATCTTTGATCAACTGGCTAGCCAACTAGAGGCTTGCCAGGGACAGTGTTTTGTCTATGTATCCACACATGTATATAAGTCTTCATTCAATACAATTATAGCATGGATAATAAACTATTATGTTGATACAGGAATTATAATAATAACTATATCTATTATTGCCTCTAGGGCATAATTCCAACAGTCTCCCACTTGCACTAGAGTCAATAATCTAGCCCTCACATCATCATGCGAATTACATTGTAATAAATCTAACACCCATACAGTTCTGGTGTTGATCATGCTTTGCCCGTGGAAGAGGTTTAGTCAGCGGGTCTGCTACATTCAGATCCGTGTGCACTTTGCATATATTTACGTCCTCCCCTTCGACGTAGTCGCGGATGAGGTTGAAGCGTCGTTTGATGTGTCTAGACTTCTTGTGAAACCATGGTTCCTTTGCTAGGGCAATGGCACCCGTGTTGTCACAGAACAAGGTTATTGGATTCAGTGCGCTTGGCACCACTCCAAGATCCGTCATGAACTGCTTCATCCAGACACCCTCGTTAGCCGCCTCCGAGGCAGCCATGTACTCCGCTTCACATGTAGAATCTGCTACGACGCTCTGTTTGGAACTGCACCAGCTTACCGCATCCCCATTAAGAATAAATACGTATCCGGTTTGCGACTTAGAGTCGTCCGGATCTGTGTCAAAGCTTGCATCGACGTAACCTTTTACGGCGAGCTCTTCGTCACCTCCATACACGAGAAACATCTCCTTAGTCGTTTTCAGGTACTTCAGGATATTCTTGACCGCCGTCTAGTGATCCACTCCTGGATTACTCTGGAACCTACCTGCCATACTTATGGCCAGGCTAACGTCCGGTCTAGTGCACAGCATTGCATACATGATAGAACCTATGGCTGAAGCATAGGGGACGGTGCGCATATGCTCTCTATCCTCATCAGTTGCTGGGCACTGAGTCTTACTCAATCTCGTACCTTGTAAAACTGGCAAGAACCCTTTCTTGGACTGTTCCATTTTGAACCTCTTCAAAACTTTATCAAGGTATGTGCTTTGTGAAAGTCCTATCAGGCGTTTTGATCTATCCCTGTAGATCTTAATGCCTAGAATGTAAGCAGCTTCTCCTAGGTCCTTCATAGAGAAACTTTTATTCAAGTAATACTTTATGCTCTCCAAAAACTCTACGTTGTTTCCAATCAGCAATATGTCATCCACATATAATATTAGAAACGCCACAGAGCTCCCACTCACTTTCTTGTAAATACAAGATTCTCTAACCACTTGTATAAACCCAAATGCTTTGATCACCTCATCAAAGCGTTTGTTCCAACTCCGAGATGCTTGCACCAGTCCATAAATGGATCGCTGGAGCTTGCACACCTTGTTAGCATTCTTAGGATCGACAAAACCTTCGGGTTGCATCATATACAACTCTTCCTTAAGTAAACCGTTAAGGAACGCCGTTTTGACATCCATCTGCCAGATTTCATAATCGAAAAATGCAGCTATTGCTAACATGATTCTGACGGACTTAAGCATTGCTACGGGTGAGAATGTCTCATCGTAGTCAACTCCTTGAACTTCTGAAAAACCCTTTGCCACAAGTCGAGCTTTATAAACGGTCACATTGCCGTCAGCGTCCGTCTTCCTCTTAAAGATCCATTTGTTCTGAATAGCCTTGCGGCCCTTAGGCAGTACTTCCAAAGTCCACACTTTGTTCTCATACATGGATCCTATCTCGGACTTCATGGCTTCTAGCCATTTGTTGGAATCTGGGCCCACCATTGCTTCTTCATAATTTGCAGGTTCATTGTTGTCCAACAACATGATTGATAAGACGGGATTACCGTACCACTCTGGAGCAGCACGTGGTCTCGTCGACCTGCGTGGTTCGACAGTAACTTGAATCGGAGTTTCATGATCATCATCATTAACTTCCTCCTCAACCGGCGTCGCAACGACAGAGTTTTCCCCTTGCCCCGCGCCACCATCCAGAGGGATGAGAGGTTCGACAACCTCATCAAGTTCTATCTTCCTCCCACTCAATTCTCTCGAGAGAAACTCCTTCTCGAGAAAAGCTCCGTTTTTAGCAACAAACACTTTGCCCTCGGATTTGAGATAGAAGGTGTACCCAACTGTCTCTTTTGGGTAACCTATGAAGATGCACTTTTCCGCTTTGGGTTCCAGCTTTTCACGCTGAAACTTTTTGACATAAGCATCACATCCCCAAACTTTAAGAAACGACAACTTTGGCCTTTTGCCATACCACAGTTCGTATGGTGTCGTCTCAACGGATTTTGATGGTGCCCAATTTAAAGTGAATGCAGCTGTTTCTAATGCATAACCCCAAAATGATAATGGCAAATCGGTAACAGACATCATAGATCGCACCGTCTCTAATAAAGTACGAGTACGACGTTCGGACACACCATTACGCTGTGGTGTTCCAGGCGGTGTCAACTGTGAAACAATTCCACATTGTCTTAAGTGAGCACCAAACTCGAAACTCAGATATTCACCCCCACGATCAGACCGTAGGAACTTGATCTTCTTGTTACGATGATTTTCAACTTCACTCTGAAATTGCTTGAACTTTTCAAAAGTTTCAGACTTATGCTTCATTAAGTAGACATAACCATATCTACTCAAATCGTCAGTGAAGGTGAGAAAATAACGATATCCACCGCGTGGCTCTACGCTCATCGGACCACACACATCGGTATGTATGATTTCCAACAAGTCACTTGCACGCTCCATTGTTCCAGAGAACGGAGTTTTAGTCATCTTGCCCATGAGGCATGGTTCGCACGTGTCAAGTGAATCAAAGTCAAGTGACTCCAAAAGTCCATCGGCATGGAGTTTCTTCATGCGCTTTACACCAATATGACCTAAGCGGCAGTGCCACAAAAATATGGCGCTATCATTGTTAACTCTAACTCTTTTGGTCTCAATGTTATGTATGTGTGTATCACTATCAAGATTCAATATGAACAATCCTCTCACATTGGGTGCATGACCATAAAAGATGTTACTCATAGAAATAGAACAACCATTATTCTCTGACTTAAAAGAGTAACCGTATCGCAATAAACAAGATCCAGATATAATGTTCATGCTCAACGCAAGCACTAAATAACAATGATTCAAGTTCATAACTAATCCTGATGGTAACTGAAGTGAAACTGTGCCGACGGCGATTGCATCAACCTTGGAACCATTTCCTACGCGCATCGTCACTTCATCTTTCGCCAGCCTTCGTCTATTCCGCGGTTCTTGTTTCGAGTTGCAAATATGAGCAACAGAACCGGTATCGAATACCCAGGCACTACTACGAGAGCCGGTTAAGTACACATCAATAACATGTATATCAAATATACCTGATTTTTCTTTGGCCGCCTTCTTATCAGCTAGATACTTGGGGCAATTGCGCTTCCAGTGACCCATACCCTTGCAATAGTAACACTCTGTTTCAGGCTTAGGTCCAGCTTTGGGTTTCTTCGTCGGATTGGCAACAGGCTTGCCGCTCTTCTTTGAATTACCCTTCTTGCCTTTGCCGTTTCTCTTGAAACTAGTGGTCTTATTCACCATCAACACTTGATGCTCTTTACGGAGTTCAGACTCTGCGACTTTCAGCATCGCAAACAACTCGCCGGGAGACTTGTTCATCCCTTGCATGTTGTAGTTCAACATAAAGCCTTTATAGCTTGGCGGCAGTGATTGAAGGATTCTGTCAGTGATAGCTTCTTGCAGGAGTTCAATCCCCAGCTCAGCTAGACGGTTTGAGTACCCAGACATTTTGAGCACATGTTCACTAACAGACGAGTTCTCCTCCATCTTGCAAGCATAGAATTTATCGGAGGTCTCATACCTCTCGATTCGGGCGTTCTTCTGAAAGATAAACTTCAACTCCTGGAACATCTCAAATGCTCCATGACGCTCAAAGCGACGTTGAAGTCCCGGTTCTAAGCCATACAAGACTGCACATTGAACTACTGAGTAGTCCTCCTTACGTGCTAACCAAGCGTTCTTATCATCCTGATCAGCCATAGCGGGTGGTTCATCTCCTAGCGCAGCATTAAGGACATAATCCTTCTTCCCAGCTTGTAAGATTAGCTTAAGATTACGAGCCCAGTCTACAAAGTTGCTTCCATCATCTTTCAACTTAGCTTTCTCTAGGAACGTATTAAAATTCAGGGTGACTGTCGCATGTGCCATGATCTACAACACAAATATATTCAAAGTGGACTTAGACTATGTTCAAGATAATTAGAGTTTAACTTAATCAAATTACTCGCTAAACTCCCACTCAAAAAGTACATCTCTCGAGTCATTTGAGTGGTTCATGATCCACTTACACTAGCTCAAGTCCGATCATCACGTGAGTTGAGCATAGTTTCAGTGGTAAGCATCCCCATGCTAATCATATCATCTATATGATTCATGATCGACCTTTCGGTCTCATGTGTTCCGAGGCCATGTCTGCACATGCTAGGCTCGTCAAGCTTAACCTGAGTGTTCCGCGTGCGCAACTGTTTTGCACCCGTTGTATGTGAATGTTGAGTCTATCACACCCGATCATCACGTGGTGTCTCGAAACGACGAACTGTAGCAACGGTGCACAGTCGGGGAGAACACAATTTCGTCTTGAAATTTTAGTGAGAGATCACCTCATAATGCTACTGTCGTTCTAAGAAAAATAAGGTGCATAAAAGGATTAACATCACATGCAATTCATAAGTGACATGATATGGCCATCATCATGTGCTCCTTGATCTCCATCACCAAAGCACCGGCACGATCTTCTTGTCACCGGCGCCACACCATGATCTCCATCAACGTGTCGCCATCGGGGTTGTCGTGCTACTCATGCTATTACTACTAAAGCTACATCCTAGCAAAATAGTAAACGCATCTGCAAGCACAAATGTTAGTATAAAGACAACCCTATGGCTCCTGCCGGTTGCCGTACCATCGATGTGCAAGTCGATATTATCTATTACAACATGATCATCTCATACATCCAATATATCACATCACATCATTGGCCATATCACATCACAAGCATACCCTGCAAAAACAAGTTAGACGTCCTCTAATTTTGTTGTTGCATGTTTTACGTGGTGACCATGGGTATCTAGTAGGATCGCATCTTACTTACGCAAACACCACAATGGAGATATACAAGTTGCTATTTATCCTCATCCAAGGACCTCCTCGGTCAAATCCGATTCAACTAAAGTTGGAGAAACTGACACTTGCCAGTCATCTTTGAGCAACGGGGTTACTCGTAGCGATGAAACCAGTCTCTCGTAAGCGTACGAGTAATGTCGGTCCAAGCCGCTTCAATCCAACAATACCGCGGAATCAAGAAAAGACTAAGGAGGGCAGCAAAACGCACATCACCGCCCACAAAAACTTTTGTGTTCTACTCGAGAAGACATCTACGCATGAACCTAGCTCATGATGCCACTGTTGGGGAACGTCACATGGGAAACGAAAATTTTCCTACGCGCACGAAGACCTATCATGGTGATGTCCATCTACGAGAGGGGATGTGTGATCTACGTACCCTTGTAGACCGTACAGCAAAAGCGTTAGTGAACGCGGTTGATGTAGTGGAACGTCCTCACGTCCCTCGATCCGCCCCGCGAACCGTCCCGCGATCAGTCCCACGATCTAGTGCCGAACGGACAGCACCTCCGCGTACAGCACACGTACAACTCGACGATGATCTCGGCCTTCTTGATCCAGCAAGAGCGACGGAGAGGTAGAAGAGTTCTTCGGCAGCATGACGGCGCTCCGGAGGTTGGTGATGATCTCGTCTCAGCAGGGCTCCGCCCGAGCTCCGCAGAAACGCGATCTAGAGGTAAAACCGTGGAGATATGTGGTCGGGCTGCCGTGGCAAAGTTGTGTCAAATCAGCCCTAAAACCTCCGTATATATAGGGGGAATAGGGGGAGCCTTGCCTTGGAGTCCAAGGACCCCTAAGGGCTTCGGCCGAGCCAAGGGGGGCAGCCCTCCCCTTCCAAACCGAGTCCAACTAGGTTTGGAAGGAGGAGTCCTTCCCCCTTTTCCCACCTCCTCTTTTTTTTCTCTTTGATTTTCTTCCTATGGCGCATAGGGCCTTCTTGGGCTGTCCCGCCAGCCCACTAAGGGCTGGTGCGCCACCCCCAAGGCCTATGGGCTTCCCCGGGGTGGGTTGCCCCCCCCCCCCCCCCCACGGTGAACTCCCGGAACCCATTCGTCATTCCCGGTAACTCCAAAAACCTTCCGGTAATCAAATGAGGTCATCCTATATATCAATCTTCGTTTCCGGACCATTTCGGAAACCCTCGTGACGTCCGTGATCTCATCCGGGAATCCGAACAACATTCGCTAACCAACCATATAACTCAAATACGCATAAAACAACGTCGAACCTTAAGTGTGCAGACCCTGCGGGTTCGAGAACTATGTAGACATGACTCGAGAGACTCCTCGGTCAATATCCAATAGCGGGACCTGGATGCCCATATTGGATCCTACATATTCTACGAAGATCTTATTGTTTGAACATCAGTGCCAAGGATTCATATAGTCCCGTATGTCATTCCCTTTGTCCTTCGGGATGTTACTTGCCCGAGATTCGATCGGCAGTATCCATATACCTATTTCAATCTCGTTTACCGGCAAGTCTCTTTACTCGTTCCGTAATACAAGATCCCGCAACTTACACTAAGTCACATTGCTTGCAAGGCTTGTGTGTGATGTTGTATTACCGAGTGGGCCCCGAGATACCTCTCCGTTACACGGAGTGACAAATCCCAGTCTCGATCCATACTAACTCAACGAACACCTTCGGAGATACCTGTAGAGCATCTTTATAGTCACCCAGTTAAGTTGTGACGTTTGATACACAGAAAGTATTCCTCCGGTGTTTGTGAGTTATATGATCTCATGGTCATAGGAATAAATACTTGACACGCAGAAAACAGTAGCAATAAAAAGACACGATCAACATGCTACGTCTATTAGTTTGGGTCTAGTCCATCACGTGATTCTCCTAATGACGTGATCCAGTTATCAAGCAACAACACCTTGTTCATAATCAGAAGACACTGACTATCTTTGATCAACTGGCTAGCCAACTAGAGGCTTGATAGGGACAGTGTTTTGTCTATGTATCCACACATGTATATAAGTCTTCATTCAATACAATTATAGCATGGATAATAAACGATTATCTTGATACAGGAATTATAATAATAACTATATTTATTATTGCCTCTAGGGCATAATTCCAACAAAATTGCTCCTTGGTAAGTGACTCCTCCATTGGCCCAATTAGTTTTTGCTCTAGTGCCTTATACATCGCGTATTTTTGCTGCCTTGGTGACCATGTTCTTGAGCTTTGCATGCTAATTTTAGCTGGTCCCAAGTAGTTTTGATGCGTAATATGGCTTCTAGGCACTTGTGGGAGTATTTGCTACGAGTTTCGTTGGGCCTTATTCACTTTTCCTTAGAGTCACTAAAATTTCAGAAATTTTCAGAGATAGAAAAGGGAAAAGATGAGGAGGTTCTTAAGTGGCTCTTCAAGCCGTGACCCCAAGGATGATGGAAGTGAGAAGAAGAAGCCCAAGTATCCGGTCCCTCGAGTTGCAGAAGTTTGAGCGTGCGAGTGGCCAAGCGATGTGTTCTTACGCGCCGCCAGACTTTATGAGGACTTTTATTACTTGGTGGAGAACGCAGGCCTTACCGCCTTCATTGAAGATAAGTGTCCGCAATACCTCCTCCTCACTAATATCTTCGTGCAAAGCTTTAACTTCTATCCGAGGAAGAATCCTCCTATGGTTGAGTTCAAATTATATGATATCCCCCAGCGCATGTCATTCCAGGATTTTTGCAATGTTTGCAAATTGCCTTTTGTTCGGATATTCATGAACCTCGTCCACGGGACTTGGAGGCTTTCATAGATACTATTGTTGTAGGAGATGAGAGAGGAGTGTCTTGCGCTAGAGCTGCTAGCATACATTTTCCCGTGCTTCGGTACTTCTCACTATTCGTGGGAAAATGTTTGATTGGTCGTGGGAAAGTTGGGTCCCTTAGCTCCCCAGATCTTGCGCGAAGCCCTTTATAATGACAAAACTTATAGCTTGGGCGCTATAGTAGCTCAACGGTTGAACACGAACCATTCTAAAGGTGTTGTCTATGGAGGTATCTATGCTACTCGTCTTGCTAGACATTTTGAGATACCTATTAGACTGGACGAGGAAGAAGAGGATCTTCTTCCCGAGAGATATCTAGATTATGATAGCATGGTTCGCCATGACTTTCCTGATAGAGATATAAATAGAAGGATGATTTATAACCTGGTATTTAGTCAGGGTACTCGTGAGACTATTACTTTGCCTGCTCCTTCTTTGTTCAATCTTCATGCAGGTAGGTACATTATTATGCCCTCGGACATCTACGCATATTGGGGCATAGCCCAACCATAGGTGCCCGTGCCTGATCCAACAGTTGAGTACCAGACGCCAATTTATCAGTGGGAGCTAGAGGAGCTCACACAGCAGTGGCACTCTCAGTCCACTCCGGAGTACCCCGGAGCTGGTTATTTCCCTCCTTGGTAGTAGACCAACTTAGGCTAAAAGCCTAAGCTTGGGGGAGTACGTGTTTCTCACCGACTTTACATTCTTGCTTATGCTTTTACTTTGTTTGTTGGTGTTCACACTTTGCCACTTTATCATCAATGCTAGTTTATTTTCTTGTTCTCGTTTTCTTTTCGTGTGTCTGTCTATTTTGAGAAAACCCAAAAATATTTTCTTGTTTTTGTTTGCTTGTTGGGAGCTTTCCCGTGTAAACAGTTTTCTTTTTCTTTGGGCCAAGGTAGAAGACCATGGTTACAATGTTTAGTGGCTCTCGCATGCATATCTGTTTATCTATCAAAGAGCCATATTACTTTGTCTTCTCCTTTGTGTTTGCCTGCAGATTCTAGCTTAGCCCAATGCACGAGCACTCTTATTATTGTTCACATCATTCAGTCGTGCAAGTGAAAGGCAATAATGATGATATATGATGAAGTGACAGAGCCTGGAAAAGCTGGTATGAACTCGATCTATTTTGTTTTTGTAAATATGACTAGCTCATCGTTCCTGATTCAGCTTTGTTGTGAGATAAACATGTTTGCAATGACAACTTAGGGATCATAGTTTCTGATGCCATGCTTAATTAGCTAGGAGCTTATAATGGTTTGTCTTGGATGCCAACATGAATTTTGAGATGACTATGATGTAGTATGATAGGATGGTATCCTCCTTTGAATGATTCAAGTGGCTTGACTTGGCGCATGTTTACGCATGTAGTTGAAACAAAATCAACATAGCCTCTATGATATTCATGTTCATGGTGATTTATGTCCTACTCATGCTTGCACTCAATGTTGGTTAATCTCAATGCATTTTGATGACTGTTGTCGCTCTCTAGTTGGTCGCTTCCCAGTCTTTTGCTAGCCTTCACTTGTACTAAGCGGGAATACTGCTTGTGCATCCACTTCCATAAACCCAAAGTTGTTTCATATGAGTCCACCATACCTACCTATATGCGGTATCTACCTGCCGTTCCAAGTAAATTTGCATGTGCCATTCTCTAAATCTTCAAGAAATAATCTGTTTTGCATGCCCGAACCGCTCATGTGGTGACAAGGGGCTATCAGTATCTTCCATGCTAGGCGTATTATCGTTGATATGTGTTTATTCAGTATCATTCACGAGAAAGGGGCCGGTAATTGGAATGCCCAGTTCCATGCTCAAATCGAAAAGATAATTGCAAACAAAACTCCCCCTGGATTGATGTTGGTATGGACGGCACCCGAGTATTTGGCTAGTCGTGGAGTGTGATTGATCGGTGGTGGGGGAGTCAAAACTTTACTTTTCTGTTTGGGAACCGCCTATAGCATGTGTCGCATGGAAGATGGTGAAAACTCTTAGTCATTGCGTTGACAATGAAAGCATGCCACCCAAAATTATTATCTTTGTATTAAAAGCTCGAGCTCTGGCACCTCTGCAAATCAATGCTTCCTGTTGAGTCATCTTCCTCTTATAAAAGCACCAATCAGAGAGCACCTCTGTCATTGTTATGCTTTGCTTTTAATTGTGATTGAGTATGTCTGTGACTGGATCTTCTTTGCCATGAATTACAATGTTTAGTCAGCCCTTGGTCTTTGAAGGTGCTCTGCATTTATGTTTTGCGGTCTCAGAAAGAGCTAGCAAGATACCATCTGTTCGTACCGCTTCATGATTGTTTTGATTGAAGTGTTGACGTTTGAGACTTATTATTATTTGCTCGCTAGTTGATTATGACATTGATATGAGTTTACCGTGAGACCTAGATGTCATTTAATTATGTGGTTAGCTTGTGATCTTGCTGAAATTCTGGTTATGAGTTAGACATAGTTGCAACAAGATCAAACATAGTTTGTAAAAGTTTTTCTTTTGTCTCTTTCAGTTTGTCAACTGAATTGCTTGAGGACAAGCAAGGTTTTAAGCTTGGGGGAGTTGATACATTTCCATCGTATCTACTTTTCCAAACTCTGTTGCCCTTGTTTTGGACTCTAATTTGCATGATTTGAATGGAACTAAGCCGGATTAACGCTGTTTTCACTAGAATTGCCATGGTGTTGTTTTAGCGCAAAAATAAAAGTTCTCGGAATGACTTGAAAATTTATGGAGAATTTTTCTGGAATATATAAAAAATACTGGCACAAGAACCAGCGGAGGAAGTGGAGCACGGGCCCACAATCCCACCAGGTGCGCCCCCCTGGCCGCGCTTGGCAGGCTTGTGGGGCCCACAAAACTCCACCGCCTCCAAATCCAGCTCTATTTAGTCCATTTCGCCCGAAAAAAAAATCAAGGAGAAGAGTTCATCGCGTTTTACGATACGGAGGCGCCGCCACCTCCTGTTCTTCATCTGGAGGGCAGATCTGGAGTCCGTTTTGGGCTCCGGAGAGGGGAGATCGTCGCCATCGTCATTACCAACCTTCCTTCATCGCCAATTCCATGATGCTATTCACCGTTCGTGAGTAATCTCATCGTAGGCTTGCTGGACGGTTATGGGTTGGATGAGATCTATCATGTAATCGAGTTAGTTTTGACGGGGATTGATCCCTAGTACCCACTATGTTCTGAGATTGATGTTGCTACTACTTTGCCATGCTTAATGCTTGTCACTAGGGCCCAAGTGCCATGATTTCAGATCTGAACCTATTATGTTCTCGTCAATATATGTGTGTTCTTGGTCCTATCTTGCAATTTGTAGTCACCTACTATGTGTTATGACCCGGCAACCCCGGATTGACAATAGTCGGAACCACTCCCAGAGATGACCATAGTATGAGGAGTTCATGTATTCACCAAGTGTTAGTGCGTTGGTCCGGTTCTTTATTAAAAGGAGAACCTTAATATCCCGTAGTTTCCATTAGGACCCCGCTGCCACGGGAGGGATGGACAATAGATGTCATGCAAGTTCTTTTCCCTAAGCATGTATGACTACACACGGAATACATGTCTACATTACATTGACGAACTGGAGCTAGTTACATATCTCTCCGTGTTATAACTGTTGCATGATGAATAGCATCCGACATAATCATCCATCACGATCCAATGCCTAAGAGTCTTTTCCTACTAGTCCTTGCTATGTTACTTTGCCGCTACTGCTGACACTGCTACTACTGTTACTCTGTTGCTACTCCTGTTACTTTGCTGCTACTGTTGTCACTTTGCTGCTACTTGTTACTGTTGCTACTGCTGCTATCACACTAGCTACGGATACTTTGCTGCAGATACGAAATATTTTAGGTGTGGTTGAATTGACAACTCAACTGCTAATACTTGAGAATATTCTTTGGCTTCCCCTTGAGTCGAATCAATAAATTTGGGTTGAATACTCTACCCTCGAAAACTGTTGCGATCCCCTATACTTGTGGGTTATCAGACCCCTTGTGGGTGGAGCCCTCTGTGGAGTCTCACAACCGTTACCCTCCATGGGTTGAAGTCTCCGCTAACATGGACGTACGATAGCACCACCTATGGGAACCACGCCAAAAATTGCCTTGTAAACCTTTGCGTTTGATCTTTCTTCCCTACCCTCTACATTACATTTCATGTCTTCACTTTCCGCTGCTATACTCTTAGATGTGCGTGTGTAGGGTGAACTTGACTAGTCATAATTGCTAAAATAGGCCCTCAACTAAAATTGGGAAAAGTCTAAGTTTTTATTTGGTCAAGTAGTCTAATCACCCCCCTCTAGACATACTTTGGATCCTACAAGTGGTATCATAGCTTTGGTCTCCATTGCATTGTTTTCACCCCCCCCCCTCTAGACATACTTTGGATCCTATAATTATCACCGTATAGGTCCATATTTTGATGGTACAAACTTTGATAGTTGGAAGCATAATATGAAAATGCATATTCTTGGTCATAACTGTGCCATTTGGGATGTTGTTCGTGTTGGTGTGCAAGGTGATTTCTTCAAAGAAGGAAGAGAACCGGATCGTGATGCGACAGCGGAATAATTGAAGATGTTGCAATACAATGCTCAAGCCTCCGACATCCTATTCAACTACTTGTCCCCCAAAGAATTAAACAAAATCAGCTTCCTTGAGAATGCAAAGGAAATTTGGGATACTTTGGTTAATATGCATGAAGGTACCGAATCTGTCACGGAATCTAAGTTGGATGTGCTTCAAAGTCAGCTTGATAAGTTCAAGATGAAGGATGGTGAAGGAGTCACTGAGATGTAGTCTAGGGTAGCTCTCATCACAAATGAGATTGTCGGCTTAGGAAGTGAAGAGATGACCGACAAATTCATCATCAAGAAATACTTAGAGCCTTTAATGGAAGATACGACACCGTGTGCACATTGATCCGGATGATGCCAAACTACAAGGATCTCAAGAAAACGGGAGTCATTGGAAGGATTGTTGCTCATGAAATGTCACTCAAGGACCAATATGAATTGCACAACAAGTCAAGCGGTGCTTACAAAGCTTAAAGTGATGCTCCCACTACTTCAAATGACAATCTTGTTACCAATGAAGAGATAAGCCTCATGGTTAGGAAATTCAACAAGTTCTACAAGAGTAGAGGCAAAGAGAGAAGGTTAAGTTCAAGATATGATGAGAAGCATTCATCTAGTCATGATAGAAACTGCTACAATTGTGGAAAGCCCTGACACTATTCCAATGAGTGCTCGGCTCCCCACAAACAACGAGAAGAATCACCAAGAAGACGAAGCTCAAGAGATGAGTCCCCTCACAGAGAGAGAAGGAGTAGAGAAGATCCTTATGAACGAAGACACTCCCGGAGAGGCAAGGAATCGGAGAAGAAGGACAAGTACACCAAGAGCAGATCAAGAAGAAGAAATCAAGCTCAGTTGGTGAATGGGTATCTGGCTCCGAGTCTGACAACAAATCCGAGAGAAGATACCACTCCGACTCCGAATATAGTTAAGATGAAGGTGTTGCTGGTCTTGCACTCGTTTCCTCCAACTCCAACAACTTATTTGATTCACCAAATGAAGGGATTGGAAACTGATTCATGGCAAAAGTCCCCAAGGTATCCCCGAGCATTTTGACTTTCGTAGTGATGAGGATAACTTGTGAGGAGAGGATGACTTTCTCTTTGATAGGACTAGTGATAACATTGAAAATGAACTTGATAATGATTATGCTAGTCAAGAGAAGTCGAATGATGATGATAAAAAAGAGATTGAAAGACTAACTAAAGAATTAAACACTCTTAAGTTAGCTCATGAAACTACTCTAGAAGATCATAGAGAGCTTGCAAGAACTCATGAGAAGCTACGCTTTGAGAAGCTAAATTTAGAGCAAGACGTGAGCTTCTAAAAGCAAGCAATGTTGACCTTCGAAAGAGGATTTCTTCTTATCTAGCCAAACGATTAGTCTTGTCTACTTTTGTTCCACAAATTAAACCTAAGAACACTAGTAACAAAGGCAAGAAAGTTTCTTCATCTAGTAACAACAATGCTAAAGTTAAATCAAATGATGTTGTTGCTAGTAGCTCTCTTGATTCCACTAATGATTCTCTTAGCCAAGTTACACTTGAGCAAGAAAACAATTTATTGAAAGGAATTATTGAGAGAGGTGTATTCAAGAGTCTTGCGAGAATAAGCAATTGAAGGAAATTATGCGCAAGCAAGGAGGACATCGGAAGAAGCAAGGTGTTGGCTACTTCAATGCCAATGGAGTAGACTGGGATGAAGGTCAATATCCCATCCCGAAGTTTGTTCCTCAAAAGGAGAAGTATGATCCTACTCTCCCCAAGGGGACAAGCTCTCAAGATGACCTTCTACCACAAGACCACAAGGGAAAGGGCAAGCTTCAAGAGGAGATTGAATCATTTGAGGAAGAACCCCAAGCCAAGGTCAAGTGGATTCCCAAGGTCATTTCTAGATCTATTTCATCTAGTGCTACCACAACTCCAAGGATCCCCATCAAGTTGGTGTGGGTGCCCAAGAAGAACTAGATAAGTTCTTGAGGGCTGACTCCTCCAATGAAATTAACTCTTATTCATTTTGGCAAGAACTATATGCAATCAACTCCAACCATATGCATTAGTTCAAGGAGTCACACAATCCCTCAAAGGTAAGCAAGGGACAAGGAAACTAATGTATCTTTGGACATCACATCACATGCATTTCATTCCATGTCCATAGATATCCTTGCATATGTTCCTCGTGCTTTAGAAGTAGCCCATGTAGGTGAGAAGAGTAAGAAACAACAACGATTGCTCCCAACTCAAGATGATCTTCATCAACAATGAGCATCCTCCACTACTACACCTACATGAAGTCTTCTATGACAAAACCCAAGGTTAGTTTATACCTCTTAGGGGGGATGTCACATCAAGGGGGAGCTTTGTTCTAAGACTCGAGTATAAGCATCTCTTAAAGATGTGAACACATTGAAAGCTTTATGTAAAATTGGTAACCCCACTTGTGCTTAAACAATGAGTATGACATATGATCAAGTATTCTTGTCTGGCTCCTAAGTCAATATACTCATATATAGATGACTTCGTCATCGCCAAAGTGCTTGGTAGATACTAGAGTGTTTGTGCACGTTCACCATGTTTTATTTGACATCTTATGTGAGCATGTTGTTATGCATATTTTGATCATTCGAGGATGTCCAATTGTTGTTATTTGGCTTTCTATTTTATTTGGCCAATTGGATATACATGAATGTCTAAGTACCTCTCTCTAGCTATCTATGCTTTCTCGTCTCAAATTCTATTCATGCTACATCAGAAAATTTGAACAAGCACTTTAGGGACACTCTGTGTGAGGAGCACTCAAAGATCCGTCTTGACAAGGGCTGACTTCCAAAACCTCCCAAAAACATCTCAGTGTGACCAATCTCAAAAACTCGGTCCCACCGAAGCCTAGGGTTGATCAGGTTTTTCATTCTCGATACGACCAATTTGTTATTTTTGGCCTCACTGAGTTTCACTATCAACTGGCAGTTATGGAACTCGGTAGCATCGAAAATTCCATCTCGGTGTCACTGATAGCCAGGGGGTATATATTGGTCACAGACCTGATATTTGAAATATTTATTCGAACTTCGCCTCCTGCACCTCCTCGCTGGTGGGCCCTCGTCCCTAGGACTTCATCGACTTTCTCCCGTGCACACTCGCCACCGGAGTCTTCGTTCTCGGCGAAAATCTCCACTGCTGTCGTTGTTGTAGTGGACCCGTCACCAAGCTAGGGTATGGATCCCGCCCCTATTTGTGCTCCCATCTCCGATTCATGCACAAATAGGCTTTGACAAAATCTGTCCTCGTTTGCAATGACTCCATCCAGAAAACAATTCTCGTAGATTAGAGAACGAAGAAGAACTTAGGGTTAGCAGTCCGCAAAACTGAATCGACTCAGAAAACATGGTCTTATTGGGTTTGGTTTTTGGGCTACTGAGAACATTCTCGGTAAACCGAGTTTCTCATCATATGCCTTTTTCATCGTTTTCACTATATGACTAGTGAAGGCCTTGTTTTGTTCATCACCATGGGTTAGATAATAATGGTTTGTAACAAGTAAATACATTCTACTAAATAGCACCTTTCATAGCTAAACTCCTTGTAATCCAAGATAGTGGGCACATCACTACATAAAGTTTTGACCTCTCCAAACCCACCTTTTCGAGTTTTAGGCTTAGAGTCATCACCTTCAAGCAAATGGGATGCTCTATACTAAAGTTGATTCATCTCCAGTACCTTTATCATTTATATTCAAAGAACTAAATAAAGGTTCAATAGGAGAAGTGCTAATCATTTTAAGATCTTCATCCTGATTTTGGTAAAAAAACCCGAGTGGGAGAGCTTTTTCTAGGTATTCCCGCCTGGCTTTCAACTTAGCGGTCCTCTCCTTGTTTTCATTCATATATATTTGGATAGATTTCATAGTCTCATTAAAATCATGATTGGTTGGAAAAGCTTTACTTTTAAGAGTTTCTACATCAAGAGCAATTATATCCATGTTTTTAGCCAAAGTATCGATCGTATGCAGCGCTTGCTCTACCATAGTATTGAAAGCTTTTTAAGAATTAATAAAATATTTAATGGTATTTTCAAGATCAGAGGAGAACTTATTATTATTGGTAGAAGGATTTCCATAATAATTACCATAAGTTTTTCCATAACCACTAGAGGGATTACCGGGATATGGCCTAGCATTGAAATTACCCATATAAGCAATGTTGTTAAAAAAATCACGAGGTGAATTCACATTAATGGAATTATCATTTTTATCAATCAAATTATACAAGGGCATGTCATTGGAATCAACATTAGCATTTTTATTAGCAACCAAATTAATAAGAGGATCCACTTTTTCACTCAAAGTAGTGATTTCCTCAGTAGAATTTACCTTCTTACCAGTTGGAGCTCTTTCGGTATGCCATTGAGAATAGTTGGCCATGATGTTGTCCAGAATTTTGGTGTCCTCTCCTAAGGTCACCTCCATGGAGGTACCACCTGCGGCATAATCTAGAAGATTTCTAAATACAAAGTTTAGTCCAACATAGAAGTTTTGGATAATCATCCAGGAGTTTAAACCATGCGTAGGGCAATTTCTAATCATTAATTTCATACTCTCCCAATATTGTGCAACATGTTCATGATCTTGTTGTTTAAAATTCATTATTTGATTTCTAAGGGAGATAATGTAATGCCCAAGATGCGATCCTATCCTTATTTAGGCTCGAGGGCATCGATGGGGATAGAAGCGTATCTCGTCGTTTCGCAAGAATGTATATCATTACAAGTACATGTAAAGAAGAGATGAGTATATGTAATTAGCTTACACTCGCCACAAGCTTCAACATGAACATCTCAATACAACAATATATTCAATCATCGTATAGAAGAGCAGGGTCCGACTACGGACGAAAACAAACGATAAAAGTGACATCCATCCTTGCTAATCCCAGGATGCCGGCGTGGAACCTATCCTAGATCGATGAAGAATAATAAGAAGAACTCCAAATCGAACAAGCATCGCTCTCACGTCAAATCATCGCATTAACTGTACGTGCAACTGTTTTTGTGGTAATCTGTGAGCCACAGGGACTCAACAATCTCATTTCCAAAGGTTTCAAGACTAGCAAAGAATAATGGGTGAGGCATGGTTAAGTGGTGAGGCTGCAGCAAACAACTAAGCATTTATTTGAGAAGCTAACTTACGAGTACCAGAATAAAACTGGGAGGGTGTGATCTATGCGTAAATGGACGTGACCTAATAATGATCAAGAAGTGATCCTGAACATCACCCCACTATGTCCTCTCTCGGATCAGAACTCACGAGAACAGACAGTCACGGTTACACACACAGTTGATGTATTTTAGTTGAATTTACTTCAAGTTTGTTATGGCCGGGTGTTAAACAAAATTTCCAAGCTTCCACATAACCGCAGGCACGACTCTCAGAAAGATTTAACCCTCCAGGATGCTCCAATCCATCCATCACAAAGTAGCCATAAGCTGCATGGAAAACCTCAACCAGGGAAAACCCATAGTATCCTCAGAATCCTGGTGGAAAACCTCAAACTCGAGTAGCCCAAAGTATCTTCGAAATCCCGATGCACAAGACGTTCGAGAAAGGTAAAACAATCAAGGCTGCCCCACGTGTCAATGAACCCGATAGGAGCCACGTATCTTGTTCTCAGGATACGACCGGATGAGCGCTGTGTATAGTGGCTTGATAGAAATCCCTTGAGTTGCCACGAGGTGGCCCCGCATACAACTCTGTTTAGGACCAGCACCATCAGCACTGGCCCTCCCTGTGTTATGTTGAATTAATCCCTGGGTTCATGGCGCCCTATGCTTTAATAATGGTGTTCAGTATTATTATGTTGGGAAAATATAGTATCAATGTTGGGCCTTGCCGAAAGAGTTTTATCCCAAAACAAAATTCAAGGGGGTTCCCATTACAACCCCAAGCATGTTAGGAGCGCTTAGTATATAACATAACACCGGTACACAAGTAACTAGGGTGGGAAAGGTGGAACAAAACACTGAGCCAAAAGGCCAAGCCTTCCACCTTTTACCAGGTACATATGTGCATTAAATTAAATAGAAACAATATGGTGATATCTTAAGAATCCATGTGGTCACATGGAAACAACTTGCACTTGCAATTAGCAACACTATAAGAAGGGCTGAGCAACCGGTAACACAGGCAAACAAAGGTTTGCTAGGATGTGGAGGGGTAGAGGATTTTCATGGCAATGTTGGGAGGCTTGCCATACAAGTGGTAGGTAACAAGACATAATGATAGAAGCGAGACAGCTACCATAGCAATGATAGTAGTGGTATCCAGGGAACTGGTGACCTTGCCTGAGATCCCGCTTGGAAGAAGAACGAATGTGTGAAGTAGATGAACCAACGTAGTCAAACAAATCCTCACACTCCGAATCAGTTTCGGAACTCTATCGATAAGAAACAATCCGGAAACAACAATTAACACACGATAAACACCACAACATATGCATGATATGATGTGCAATCAAGTATGATGCCTGTCCATTTAATTATGCATGGCATGTCAAGCACAACAATCAACTTCTACACATTAAGTGAAGCTCAATATGCAACAAGTTGCTTATTGACGAAACTCCATATTTGGATATTTAGTTCACTCCCATTTAGGTACACAACAATATTAAATGTTGTTAAACATGACAAGTGGTGAAGCATAATTAAACTATCCATCTAGGAATTTTAAATGAGGCCTGAAACAACATATAGTATTTTCGAAACAACCCCATATGTTAATTTCTAAATTAGTCTAGATCTTAATTAAACATATTTTATAATTATTAAACAGGAAAACTAAGTGCACCATGTTATCCTACAAGTTTTTCTAAGCAAGTTACATATATGGATCATTTGCATCGGAGCTACGATTAATTAGTTATGAAATAAATCATTTTAGCATGTTATCCACGCATCTTAATGCAAACATTATTTTAATGTTGTTATCATGCATGAGGATGACATTTTTAGGTTAGATGCATTTGTTTATGAAAATGTTGACACGGATCATAATATAGAATTTGTGGCCATGACGGAAAGAATTGGGTGCCATGGTGGCACGACAATATTTAGGTGATCCGACAACTCGTACAGAGACCGGTGCAAAAGAAACATAGGATGTGTAAACACGCAAGAAATGGTGGGGTGATCCTGGTTACTGTGTTCTCACGTGTAGGTGGCATGGCAAATGAGATACAAGAAACTAACGATCGCATACGATCATGACATCACATGTTCATTGCATCGGGCGGCATCTCGATTTTATACCTTCGAAGTGTGCAATTGGGACGGTTTAAGTCGATGCAGTGTAGATGTACATGGGTCGTCATGGCGGTAGTCGTCCTTGCGACGGTAGTGGAAGTGGTGGTACACGAGTCCTCGGGAATGGTATTCGTACACGAGTCTTGTCATATCCATGGCGATGGTAGTTGTACATGAATTGGAGAGTAACTTGATAAATTTGTGTTCTTTGGGTCGGTCATGGCAGTTCGGACGTGTCATGAACGTGTTGCCGAGATGTGGCTGCTATAGCCACATCAACAGGGGCATGGCGATGGAGTCACGGCAACAACAAGGATCCGGGTATGATGGAAAACGGTGATGGAGTTGTTGGCCTTTTCGACCACGACAACAGGCAAGAGCAGGAGCCGCATCAACTTGTGTGGGACAACAGCGGCATTAGCGAGGCAGCGGCTCCATGGCATTCATATCCGGCAAGCGGGCAGAGCAACTATAGCAAGACGTGGGGATGGGCTCACACTCGTGGCAACGGCAGCCCAAAGGCCATGGATGCTGTGGCCGATGAGCGGGATGCGCTAGCAGCGAGGCAAGAAAGACGATGACGAGAGGCGAGGCACTCGCGAGGAAAGTGCAAGAGGTGGGCGGCTCATGGGCGCTGAACATAGGAGAGGCGCGGGAGGTCAGGGTAGGGCAGCGAGGTTGCAACGGCTGAGGGCGCCGACGGGCAAGGCGGAGGCGCGGGAAGGTCTCCCAGCTCGCCGGACGATGGGCTCCATGGCTCGAGGGCCAAGTCAGGGCAGGCAGGGCACTGTTGGGAAGAGGGAGATGGGGATCTGGAGGTGGAGGCCTTGGTTTAGCACCTGTTCGGACTGTCTCCGCTCTCTAACACCGCTCCGGAGCAGAACAACATTCAGTTCAAATTTGGGGAGTGGCTGAAAGGGCGCTCCGCCTGCTCCACTCCGTAGAGGGTTACCGAACAAGTCTTTAGTATGGTGGTGAACAGGAGGGAGACATGGAGTGGATGGCGGCGCACAGGTGTGGAGGGATGGATTGGCGGCGCACAGGTGTGGAGGGATGGATTCCTAGGCTAGGGTTTCATCTGAATCCATGTATAAATAGCAAGGTTTTATTAGATTAGGACCCTTCGATTTGATCAGACAGTCAAGAATATAGGTTATGGAGTCCAACTGAGAAATGGGCAATGGTTTGGGGTATTACGGGGGTGATCTCGGTCCAACTGTCACGACCGTATGTTTCGGGCTCGGGGAAGCTATCGGACGGGCACGAGGGTTCTTTGCACTATGCAGACAAAACGGTCAGCCCGGTAGCAGGTTTTTCAAAATCAAAAAACATCTACGATCTCATCGACAATAATCCCGCTATAAGCTTAATGTTTGGGGTATCAAACGGACTCCGAATGCGATGAAATTTGGCAGGAGGTCTACCTACACAATATTGAGACTGTACGCCAACTTTCAACCGATTCCGAGAACATTTTATACACACTTTAAAAATAATATTTTAACGATGTCGCGGGCGCACACACACGTGTGGTTGGTATCAAAATGGTCGACCACAAAAATGGGAAGGACCAACAACTAAGATGGATGCAAGTTTTGGAAAAAAGGATGGCAAAGGAGTGCCAATGCAATGCTTGTGATGTCAATGATGCGATGATGAATGTGATACGTCCATTTTGCATCATGTTTTGTTACAGTTATTTATAATGTTTTTATGCATTTTGCCACTTTGTCGAGTAATTCTAATGCATTTTCTCTCATAATATGCAAGGTCTACATCAAGTGGGAGAATACCGGCACATGGAATTCTAGACCTGAAAAAGCTACGTTAGAGATACCTATTCTACACATCTCCAATTGGGCTAAAAAGATATCGAGATACCTATTCTACACATCTCTAATCCTTTTTCACAATGTCATTATCCATATCCTTTTTCTTTCGCATATCACAAGTTCAACAAAAGTATTGAGATGAGCAGCGAGATCCTCATTAGGACTTCCCGAAAATTGTTCTTTCATGACAAGATTCAGCAATGCAACATTAATATCATAGGAATCCGCACTAGTGGTAGGTTGTATAGGATTACTAATAAAATCATTATTATTAGTATTTTATAAGTCACACAACTTAGTAGTATCTTGAAACATAGTGACCGAGCAAGCAAAGTGAAAAGGAGGACAAGTAAACTAGCGAGCAAAGATGCAAACTAGTGACAAGCAAAGGTAAAAAAAATGTATTTTTTATTTTTTAAGCAATCAAAATATAACAAAAAATAAAAAGAAGAAGAAAGGAATAATAATTCATGCGAAGTTACATGATAGTTCGTAATGATATTCCCTGGCAACGGCGTGAGAAATCCTTCTTAATACTTGTGATCCGCGTTAGGTTTTCCATGAAAAGGGACGGGTAATTGCGGCATAATACGGGTAAGTATTTCCCTCGGTTAAGAAACCAAGGTTTATCGAACCAAGAGGAATATTAATCCTCAACTGTCTTCAACGGTTGCACACAAAAGAGCAAATAACTTGCACCCAACGCGGGCAAGAGGGTTGTCAATCCCCTTGATCTCATTATTTGCAAGCAAATGAGATGTGTAGATAATTATAGATAATTTAAAATTTCAAAATAAAATAAAAAACAAATAAGAACAACAAGGAAATTATAATTTTTCTGAATATATAAGTGAATAGACATGGGGCCATGGTGTTCTCTAGTGGCATCTCTCATGAAAGCAACATATGGTGGGTAAACAAATTATTGTTGGGCAATTGACAGAAAAGCGGATAGTTATGTGATTTTGACGGCAATGATCATGTGTATATGGGCATCACGTCCATAAGAAAATAGGCCGACTTGTGCATCTACCTACTACTATTACTCCACTTCAAGGGCGCTACTATGATTGCCTCTCTATGGATTAAGTTCATGACAAATAGAGTAGTGCTTGGAGAATGATGACATGGTGTAGACAAAGTAAACTCAATCAGTATGAATAAACCCCATCATTTTATCCTTAGTGGCAGCAGTACAAAGAGATAACTTGTCCCCTTATATCACTGGGATATAGAAACTCATGAGGTTGAACCCACTACAACGCACCCCTCTCATCGAAGAAATACCAAACTACTTGGCCAAAGCAATTCAATAGATTAGAGAGAGTTACAAAGCTATGATAATTTCAGAGAAGACTCAAATATTTTTCATCAATAATCTAAACAAAAACCCACAATTCATCGGATCCCAACAAACACACCATACAAAAGAACTACATCGGATCGATCAAAGCGAAGATGGATGATCATTGTATTGAAGATCAAGAGAGAGAGAGAGAGGGAGATGGCCATCTAGATACTAACTACGGATCCGTATGTTTGTGGTGAACTACTCACACATCATCACTTGAGCAGAAAGGTTGTTGAAGAGGCCTTCCGTGATCGATCCCCACTCAGACAGAGTGCCGAAACGAAAATCCATAAGGGGTCGCCGTGGAACAGAGACTTGCGGCGGCGTAAAAAGTGTTTCTCTCTGACATTTAGGGTTTTTGGAATATATGTGAATTTATAGGCCAGATATTGGAGGTAGTGGGGCAACCATGAAGGGACAAGCCATCAGGGCGGCCCACCCCCCTGGTCGTTCCCTATTGGCTTGTGCCTCCCTCGTGTGGCTTCCGGCATCCTCTGTGAGCTTCAAGATATTCTTTTGGTCCAGAAAAAATCATAAAAAAGTTTTGGGGCAATTGGACCTCGTTTGCTACAGTAAACCTAAAAAGTAAAAAACACGCAGAAAACAACAACCGACACTGGCACTGGGTCAATAGGTTAGTGCTCAAAAGTAATATAAATTGGTAAATTGCGACCCAAAAAGTATCCTAGGATGATAATATATCAGCATGGAAAAATCAAAAATTATAGATACATTGGAGACGTATCAATCACCTGGATTCAAGGGGAACTTATGCTCGATAGTGAATCTATTCCTAACAGTCCACAAAGCCAAAAGGAGAGCCCCAACACAACGCCACAAAACCCTGGTTGTGGCACCCTGGTGCACACGCATGATGACAAGAAGATCCATGCCCGACTTAGGATCCCAGTTCTAGCCAATTTCTTTTCGCATGACGCTCCAACCAAAGCGAGCTAAGTGACATTTGAAGAAGACGTGGTTAGCATCCTCTTTCAAAGAACATAGGGCACAACTACCATTCGTCGGGTTGTTTCTTTTGGCAACATTCTCAAAGGCAGTGAGGCATTTACAGAACATTTGCCACAAGAAAATTTTAATGTTGAGGGGGATAGCAGCCTTCCACATCCTCCTGGCTATGTCCAGCATCACGCCCTCCGTTAGTTTAGCATATAACGACTTAACCAAAAATATCCCAAATCCCGTGAGGCTCGAGGACACTGCATCCACGATCGGGGAGAGCAGAATGCTAGCTAGTTGGGAAGACAGGCCCGCCCAGCTCTGCCTTTGGGCTTCTAATAGAGTACACATGAAGGAAACTGTCGGAGGGTACATACACAACACATCGGCCACTAGAATTTACATGATTGTAGCTAGTTGGAACAACACCTTGTGGCTATGCCATAGCGGTTCAGAACTAAACCAGGTATCGAACCAAAACCAAGCGGATTTGACGTTATTTATCTCAAACTGAGCCCCCATCATAAAAGTGGTTTAACCGCTAGGATCCCATTACAAAAGGTCAAACCTTTCACCCTAGAAGTAAGGAAATCCCCGTGGGGAAGTATTTGGACATCAAGATGTCAACCCAGAGCCCCGATTCATTTTGGGTGAGCTGCAAAATCCACTTGGATAGAAGGGCCAAGTTCATTAATTTTGAGTTGAGGATTATAAGTCGTCCGTATTTTTTGGTCCGACAAACCGCAACCTGTTTAACCAGGTGGTATTTGTGGCAGGGGAGGAACCCTAGCCGCCGCCAGCCCACAGACCTCCTCTCCCCCTATCTCCTTGCGACTGTCGAGGTGTACTAGCGGGCGAAGCCTTGCCAGCATTAGCGGCGATGGGGCACCATCTCCCTCTTGCATAGTGTGGGTAGGCATGGGCTAATCTAGCCATGCCAAAGAATATCGTGGGAAGGACACAGCGACGCAGGAGTTCTGACCGATGGTCATGCTCATGATCAAAACTATGGTCGGGAGGGCTACACGGCGCGCGTGGTGGGTGCTAGTGATGGCGGGGGCGGCTCTGGCTCCTGGTCGACTGGATTTGGATGGCATGGGGGTGGAGGTGCTTCATATGGTTTTGTGACGGGTTGAAAGCACAATTGCTCCCTAAGGTGGTTTTGGTAATTAATCACAACATATGTATCATTGAACTAATGATTTTATCCAAGTATATTTCAAAAAAATTCAAATATGCATTGGCTAAAGGATTATGAGGAGAAACTTGTTGCTGCAAGGAAAGGAATAGGATTGGCTCAAGCTTCAAGCAAGAGGACTCTACATTTTACATTTGTGAGAAATCACTTTTGAGTCTGTAGGAAAGCCAATACTATTAGAAGGGGGGAGGTATTACGATGAATTGGTTAGTCAAGTTCTTAGAGATAGCCAAAAATAATAATCAATCATTCTCCCACAAATATCTGTTTCCCAAGCCAAAACAGCAAAATCGGTGCCACCAACTTTTTCCACTCGACCCTACCGATTTTCTAGTGACAAATCCTTTACCAAACCCTAATACCTCAGTATCACCAAGTTTCATATCATTGCCACCGAAAGCATGTGACCAACTTTTTGTTTAGAAGATTTCAAGAATTGGAATTTCTGAGTTTGAAATCAATCTCACTGAGATTTGGATACTACCTCAGGTCATCGTATTGGTACCACCGAGATTCATGTATCGGTCTCACCGAGAATTCAAAAGTTGCCACATTTAGTGGAACTCGGTACCACCGAGATTTATTTCGGTGTCACCAAGTTGGGCAATAATGTTGTAACGGTTGGATTTTGGGGGATGCATATATATACCCATCCACCTCCTCTCATTCGTAGAGGAAGCACTCAGAACACACACACACACACACACACACACACTTGCCAGATCCATTTTTTGAGAGAGAGAGTCACCTACTGATGTGTTGGGATCAAGATATTCCAATCCAACCATTTGAAACTTGATATCTAGTCTCCCCAAGCTGCTTTCCACAAAATCAATCTCTCGTACCCATGCCAAATCTGTGAGAGAGTGATTCAGTGTTGAGGAGACTATCTTTTGAAGCACAAGAGTAAGGAGTTCATCATTCTAACGCATCTATTACCTTTTGGAGGGTGGTGCCTCCTAGATTGGTTAGGTGTCATTTGGGAGCCTCCTACTTCGTGTTGTGAAGTTGAACAAAGAAGTTTGTAAGGGCAAGGAGACCGCCTACTTCGTGAAGATATACCATGAGTGAGGTTAGTCATGTGTGGGCGTAATCCATGGTGGAATAGACAAGGCCGCTTCTTCGTGGACCCTGATACGTCTCCATCGTATCTACTTTTCCAAACTCTTTTGCCCTTGTTTTGGACTCTAATTTGCATGATCCGAATGGAATTAACCCGGACTAACGCTGTTTTCAGCAGAATTGCCATGGTGTTGTTTTTGCGCAGAAATAAAAGTTCTCGGAATGACCTGAAAATTTACGAAGAATTTTTGTGGAATATATAAAAAATATTGGCGCAAGAATCAGCGGAGGAAGTGGAGCGTGGGGCCCACAAGCCCACCAGGCGCGACCCCCTTGGCCGCGCCTGGCAGGCTTGTGGGGCCTACAAAACTCCACTGCCTCCAAATCCAGCACTATTTAGTCCGTTTCGCCCAAAAAAAATCAAGGAGAAGAGTTCATCGCGTTTTACAATACGGAGGCGCCGCCACCTCTTGTTCTTCATCTAGAGGGCAGATCTGGAGTTCGTTCTGGGCTCCAGAGAGGGGAGATCATCGCCATCGTCATCACCAACCTTCCTTCATCGCCACTTCCATGATGCTCTTCACCGTTCGTGAGTAATCACATCGTAGGCTTGCTGGACGGTGATGGGTTGGATGAGATCTATCATGTAATCGTGTTAGTTTTGACGGGGATTGATCCCTAGTATCCACTATGTTCTGAGATTGATGTTGCTACTACTTTGCCATGCTTAATGCTTGTCACTAGGGCCCGAGTGCCATGATTTCAGATCTGAACCTATTATGTTCTCGTCAATACATGTGTGTTCGTGATCCTATCTTGCAAGTTGTAGTCACCTACTATGTGTTATGACCCGACAACCCCGGAGTGACATTAGCCGGAACCACTCCCGGAGATGACCATAGTATGAGGAGTTCATGTATTCACCAAGTGTTAATGCGTTGGTCCGGTTCTTTATTAAAAGGAGAACCTTAATATCCCTTAGTTTCCATTAGGACCCCGCTGCCATGGGAGGGATGGACAATAGATGTCATGCAAGTTCTTTTCCCTAAGCATGTGTGACTACATATGGAATACATGCCTACATTACATTGACGAACCGGAGCTAGTTACATATCTCTCCATGTTATAGTTGTTACATGATGAATAGCATCCGGCATAATCATCCATCACCGATCCAATGCCTACGAGTCTTTTCCTACTGGTCCTTGCTACGTTACTTTGCCGCTACTGCTGTCACTGCTGCTACTGCTAGTCTGTTGCTACTGCTGTTACTTTGCTGCTACTGCTGTCACTTGGCTGCTACTGGTTACTGTTGCTACTGCTGCTATCACAGTACCTTGCTACTGATACTTTGCTTCAGATACTAAATATTTCAGGTGTGGTTGAATTGACAACTCAACTGCTAATACTTGAGAATATTCTTTGGCTTCCCCTTGAGTCGAATCAATAAATTTGGGTTGAATACTCTACCCTCAAAAACTGTTGCGATCCCGTATACTTGTTGGTTATCAAGACTATTTTCTGGCGCCGTTGCCGGGGAAGCACAACTGTATTCTCTGGGTCACTTGGGATTTACGTCTGCTGGTCACTATGAGGAATCGGATAGATCCAAGAACTAAAGTCTTGCCCTCAACTACGAGGACAGGTAAGGAACTGCCATCTAGCTCTGCACTTGATTCAACCTCAGTTATGAGTAAGTTTGCGACACCACCTCCTGCTAGTAATCTTGATGTGTCGCCTGTGCTTGATGATGCTACTTCTGCTGCCCATGATGCTTATGATGATGCTATGCTTGATACTGCTTTGCCACTAGGTGCATTCCTTGATGCACAAATTGCTAGAGTTGTTGCTAGATGTGATGATACTTCTAAAACTGCTGATACTATTGAAGTACAACCTGCTATTTTGCCTGCTAGAACTAGCTCTCCTAGATATGAATTGCCTGATATGCCTGAGTGTTATGTTATGGAGGGAGAGATAGCTGAGGAATTTCTTGCCTGTAAGGATAGCTATGATGTTGAGAAATTACTGCTCAGGTGGAAAGAAAAATCTCTGAACGCTAGGATGAAATACGATCCGAAGTTTGCTACTTCACCTATCTTTGTGAACGATAAGGATTATGAATTCTCTGTCGATCCTGAGTTAATCACTCTGGTCGAATCTGATCCTTTTCACGGTTATGAGTCTGAAACGGTTGTAGCCCATCTTACCAAACTGCACGATATAGCCACCCTATTCACGAATGGGCAAAAGATCCGCCACTACTATATCCTCAAGCTGTTTCCTTTCTCGCTAAAGGATGATGCTAAGACCTGGTTCACTTCTCTTGCTCCTAGTTGTGTGCGTAGCCCCCAGGATATGGTCTACTACTTCTCTGAAAAATATTTCCCTGCCCATATGAAGCAAGCTGCCTTGCAGGAAATATACAACCTTGCACAAGTTGAAGAAGAGAGTCTCCCACAAGCTTGGGGGAGGCTCGTCCAGCTACTGAATGCTTTGCCTGATCACCCTCTTGAGAAGAATGAAATACTTGATATCTTCTATAATGGACTCACCGATGCTTCTAAAGACCACCTTGATAGTTGTGTCGGTTGTTTTTTTAGGGAACGAACTGTAGAACAAGCTGAGATCCTATTGAATAGTATCTTGTGCAATGAGAATGCTTGGACTATTCCCGAACCACCTCCTAAGCCAACTCTGGATAAAAGAGGTGTTCTATTCCCCAGCCCCGAAGATATGCAAGAAGCTAAGAAGTCTATGAAAGAGAAAGGCATTAAATCTGATGATGTCAAAAATCTACCACCTATCAAAGAGATCCATGGTCTTGATAACCTGATACAAGTAGTAGAAGTAAATTATCTTCGTAGATTCAATGAGAGTGATATTCCTTTTGATAAACCTGCTAGCTTATGCGTGGATGAATTTGATAACTTTGTTGTCAAACAAAAAGTTTCAATGATTATGTTAGCAAAAAATTCGAACAGAATGCTCGTATGCTTAGTCATTTAAGTGCTTGTGTGGACAGAAATGTCAATGATCTTAAGCTTCTGAGTAAACATGCCTCTATGGTTACTACTCAAGTAGAACAAGTACTTAAGGCTCAGAATAACTTGCTCAATGAGTTGAATGCTAATTCTGTTGGAGTCGTCACTAGAGGCGGTAGAATGACTCAGGAACCTTTGTATCCTGAGGGTCATCCTAAGAGAATTGAACAAGATTCTCAAGGAGTTAGCACTGATGCACCTAGTCATCCTAGGAAGAAGAAGAAAGATGATAGGGATTTGCATGCTAGCAACCCTGTTGCTGCTACATCTGAGATTCCAAACGATGTCTCTGTCTCTGATGCTGAAACGCAATCTGGTGATGAACATGAGCCTAATGATAATATCGATAGTGATGTTCATGATGATGCTCAACCTAGCAATGATAAGGATGTGGAGAATGAACCTGTTGATCTTGATAACCCACAGCCAAAGAATAGAAGACACGATAAGAATGACTTTGCTGCTAGGAAGCATGGTAAAGAAAGGGAACCATGGGTTCATAAACCCATGCCCTTTCCTCCCGAACCATCCAAGAAAAAGGATGATGAGTATTTTGAGCGATTTGTTGAAATGATTAGACCTGTCTTCCTGCAAATGTGTTTGACAGATATGCTCAAAATGTCTCTGTATGCTAAGTACATGAAGGATGTTGTGACTAATAAGAGGAGGATACCTGAGGTTGAGATTTCCACCATGCTTGCTAATTACACCTTCAAGGGTGGAACTCCTAATAAACTAGGTGATCCCGGAGTGCCCACTATTCCTTGCTCCATTAAAGGCAACTACGTTAGAACTACTTTATGCGATCTTGGAGCCGGTGTTAGTGTTATGCCTCTCTCTCTCTCTTTATCGTAGGCTTGAACTGGATAAGTTGACACCCACTGAAATCCCTCTGCAAATGGCCGAGAAATCAACTGCTTTCCCGATCGGCATTTGCGAGGATGTGCCAGTTGTGGTTGCAAATGTCACTATCTTAACAGACTTTGTTATTCTGGATATCCCCGAGGATGATGCCATGGTGGTCATTCTTGGAAGACCCTTTTTAAACACTGCAGGGGCTGTTATAGATTGCAGCAAAGGCAATGTCACTTTCCATGTCAATGGTAATGAGCATACGGTGCACTTTCCAAAGAAATGATATCGAGTACATTGCATCAATGCTATCGAAAAAACTTCATCAATTCTTATTGGGAGCTTTGAATGCCCTATACCTGCTGTTAAGATGAAGTATGATTTAATTGTCGGGGATATGCACATCCCCATTGAGGTTACCAAGTGACTATTCGAAAATTCTTCGTTCTCTTTTGCAATTCGAAAAAGTTTGTCAAGGAGACTTGATCAACCTCATTGACGGATTTCTTTTGATGACCATGAGATGGATGAATCGAGGAGTCACAAACCTCTGTTCCGAGCTTTCAACTTCGGTTGCTTAGAAGAAAAATGATAGATTTAGTTTAGTTTTCCCTATTTTCTGTCTTAGCGTCCCGTAGAAAAGTACCCCGAAAATAAAAGTTCTCTGAATGTCCTGGAAATCAAGTATTATTTTTTCTGGATTTTTTGAAAAATACTGAGATGAAGAGCTAGTCAGGGGGGTGCACCAGTTGGCCACAAGCCCTGGAGGTGTGGGCACCCCCCTGGCCGCGCCTACCAGGCTTGTGGGGCCCACGTGCACCCCCTCCACTCATTCTAGCTCCCATCTGCTTCTCCTACCTCGATAAAAAATCGTTTCGCAGATCAAACCCGTGTTCTTGCTCTTGCTGGGATTTTCGATCTCCTTGTGCAAAGCACCATTCACCAAACTGTTTTGGGGAAATTTGTTGGGGAACGTCGCGTGGGAAACGAAAATTTTCCTACGCGCACGAAGACCTATCATGGTGATGTCCATCTACGACAGGGGATGTGTGATCTACGTACCCTTGTAGACCGTACAGCAGAAGCGTTAGTGAACACGGCTGATTTAGTGGAACGTCCTCACGTCCCTCGATCCGCCCCGCGAACCATCCCGTGATCAGTCCCACGATCTACTGCCGAACGGACGGCACCTCCGCGTTCAGCACACGTACAGCTCGACGATGATCTTGGCCTTCTTGATCCAGCAAGAGAGACGGAGAGGTAGAAGAGTTCTCCGGCAGCGTGACGGCGCTCCGGAGGTTGGTGATGATCTCGTCTCAGCAGGGCTCCGCCCGAGCTCCGCAGAAACGCGATCTAGAGGTAAAACCGTGGAGATATGTGGTCGGGCTGCCGTGGCAAAGTTGTGTCAAATCAGCCCTAAAACCTCCGTATATATAGGGGGGAGAGGGGGAGCCTTGCCTTGGGGTCCAAGGACCCCTAAGGGCTTCGGCCGAGCCAAGGGGGGCAGCCCTCCCCTTCCAAACCGAGTCCAACTAGGTTTGGAAGGAGGAGTCCTTCCCCCTTTTCCCACCTCCTCTTTTTTTTCTGTTTGATTTTCTTCCTATGGCGCATAGGGCCTTCTTGGGCTGTCCCGCCAGCCCACTAAGGGCTGGTGCGCCACCCCCAAGGCCTATGGGCTTCCCCGGGGTGGGTTCCCCCCCCCCCCCCCACGGTGAACTCCCGGAACCCATTCGTCATTCCCGGTACATTCCCGGTAACTCCGAAAACCATCCGGTAATCAAATGAGGTCATCCTATATATCAATCTTCGTTTCCGGACCATTTCGGAAACCCTCGTGACGTCCGTGATCTCATCCGGGAATCCGAACAACATTCGCTAACCAACCATATAACTCAAATACGCATAAAACAACGTTGAATCTTAAGTGTGCAGACCCTGCGGGTTCGAGAACTATGTAGACATGACTCGAGAGACTCCTCGGTCAATATCCAATAGCGGGACCTGGATGCCCATATTGGATCCTACATATTCTATGAAGATCTTATCGTTTGAACCTCAGTGCCAAGGATTCATATAGTCCCGTATATCATTCCCTTTGTCCTTCGGTATGTTACTTGCCCGAGATTCTTTCGTCAGTATCCATATACCTATTTCAATCTCGTTTACCGGCAAGTCTCTTTACTCGTTCCGTAATACAAGATCCCGCAACTTACACTAAGTCACATTGCTTGCAAGGCTTGTGGGTGATGTTGTATTACCGAGTGGGCCCCGAGATACCTCTCCATCACACGGAGTGACAAATCCCAGTCTCGATCCATACTAACTCAACGAACACCTTCGGAGATACCTGTAGAGCATCTTTATAGTCACCCAGTTAAGTTGCGACGTTTGATACACAGAAAGTATTCCTCCGGTGTTTGTGAGTTATATGATCTCATGGTCATAGGAACAAATACTTGACACGCAGAAAACAGTAGCAATAAAAAGACACGATCAACATGCTACGTCTATTAGTTTGGGTCTAGTCCATCACGTGATTCTCCTAATGACGTGATCCAGTTATCAAGCAACAACACCTTGTTCATAATCAGAAGACACTGACTATCTTTGATCAACTGGCTAGCCAACTAGAGGCTTGCCAGGGACAGTGTTTTGTCTATGTATCCACACATGTATATAAGTCTTCATTCAATACAATTATAGCATGGATAATAAACTATTATGTTGATACAGGAATTATAATAATAACTATATCTATTATTGCCTCTAGGGCATAATTCCAACAGTCTCCCACTTGCACTAGAGTCAATAATCTAGCCCTCACATCATCATGCGAATTACATTGTAATAAATCTAACACCCATACAGTTCTGGTGTTGATCATGCTTTGCCCGTGGAAGAGGTTTAGTCAGCGGGTCTGCTACATTCAGATCCGTGTGCACTTTGCATATATTTACGTCCTCCCCTTCGACGTAGTCGCGGATGAGGTTGAAGCGTCGTTTGATGTGTCTAGACTTCTTGTGAAACCATGGTTCCTTTGCTAGGGCAATGGCACCCGTGTTGTCACAGAACAAGGTTATTGGATTCAGTGCGCTTGGCACCACTCCAAGATCCGTCATGAACTGCTTCATCCAGACACCCTCGTTAGCCGCCTCCGAGGCAGCCATGTACTCCGCTTCACATGTAGAATCTGCTACGACGCTCTGTTTGGAACTGCACCAGCTTACCGCATCCCCATTAAGAATAAATACGTATCCGGTTTGCGACTTAGAGTCGTCCGGATCTGTGTCAAAGCTTGCATCGACGTAACCTTTTACGGCGAGCTCTTCGTCACCTCCATACACGAGAAACATCTCCTTAGTCGTTTTCAGGTACTTCAGGATATTCTTGACCGCCGTCTAGTGATCCACTCCTGGATTACTCTGGAACCTACCTGCCATACTTATGGCCAGGCTAACGTCCGGTCTAGTGCACAGCATTGCATACATGATAGAACCTATGGCTGAAGCATAGGGGACGGTGCGCATATGCTCTCTATCCTCATCAGTTGCTGGGCACTGAGTCTTACTCAATCTCGTACCTTGTAAAACTGGCAAGAACCCTTTCTTGGACTGTTCCATTTTGAACCTCTTCAAAACTTTATCAAGGTATGTGCTTTGTGAAAGTCCTATCAGGCGTTTTGATCTATCCCTGTAGATCTTAATGCCTAGAATGTAAGCAGCTTCTCCTAGGTCCTTCATAGAGAAACTTTTATTCAAGTAATACTTTATGCTCTCCAAAAACTCTACGTTGTTTCCAATCAGCAATATGTCATCCACATATAATATTAGAAACGCCACAGAGCTCCCACTCACTTTCTTGTAAATACAAGATTCTCTAACCACTTGTATAAACCCAAATGCTTTGATCACCTCATCAAAGCGTTTGTTCCAACTCCGAGATGCTTGCACCAGTCCATAAATGGATCGCTGGAGCTTGCACACCTTGTTAGCATTCTTAGGATCGACAAAACCTTCGGGTTGCATCATATACAACTCTTCCTTAAGTAAACCGTTAAGGAATGCCGTTTTGACATCCATCTGCCAGATTTCATAATCGAAAAATGCAGCTATTGCTAACATGATTCTGACGGACTTAAGCATTGCTACGGGTGAGAATGTCTCATCGTAGTCAACTCCTTGAACTTCTGAAAAACCCTTTGCCACAAGTCGAGCTTTATAAACGGTCACATTGCCGTCAGCGTCCGTCTTCCTCTTAAAGATCCATTTGTTCTGAATAGCCTTGCGGCCCTTAGGCAGTACTTCCAAAGTCCACACTTTGTTCTCATACATGGATCCTATCTCGGACTTCATGGCTTCTAGCCATTTGTTGGAATCTGGGCCCACCATTGCTTCTTCATAATTTGCAGGTTCATTGTTGTCCAACAACATGATTGATAAGACGGGATTACCGTACCACTCTGGAGCAGCACGTGGTCTCGTCGACCTGCGTGGTTCGACAGTAACTTGAATCGGAGTTTCATGATCATCATCATTAACTTCCTCCTCAACCGGCGTCGCAACGACAGAGTTTTCCCCTTGCCCCGCGCCACCATCCAGAGGGATGAGAGGTTCGACAACCTCATCAAGTTCTATCTTCCTCCCACTCAATTCTCTCGAGAGAAACTCCTTCTCGAGAAAAGCTCCGTTTTTAGCAACAAACACTTTGCCCTCGGATTTGAGATAGAAGGTGTACCCAACTGTCTCTTTTGGGTAACCTATGAAGATGCACTTTTCCGCTTTGGGTTCCAGCTTTTCACGCTGAAACTTTTTGACATAAGCATCACATCCCCAAACTTTAAGAAACGACAACTTTGGCCTTTTGCCATACCACAGTTCGTATGGTGTCGTCTCAACGGATTTTGATGGTGCCCAATTTAAAGTGAATGCAGCTGTTTCTAATGCATAACCCCAAAATGATAATGGCAAATCGGTAACAGACATCATAGATCGCACCGTCTCTAATAAAGTACGAGTACGACGTTCGGACACACCATTACGCTGTGGTGTTCCAGGCGGTGTCAACTGTGAAACAATTCCACATTGTCTTAAGTGAGCACCAAACTCGAAACTCAGATATTCACCCCCACGATCAGACCGTAGGAACTTGATCTTCTTGTTACGATGATTTTCAACTTCACTCTGAAATTGCTTGAACTTTTCAAAAGTTTCAGACTTATGCTTCATTAAGTAGACATAACCATATCTACTCAAATCGTCAGTGAAGGTGAGAAAATAACGATATCCACCGCGTGGCTCTACGCTCATCGGACCACACACATCGGTATGTATGATTTCCAACAAGTCACTTGCACGCTCCATTGTTCCAGAGAACGGAGTTTTAGTCATCTTGCCCATCAGGCATGGTTCGCACGTGTCAAGTGAATCAAAGTCAAGTGACTCCAAAAGTCCATCGGCATGGAGTTTCTTCATGCGCTTTACACCAATATGACCTAAGCGGCAGTGCCACAAAAATATGGCGCTATCATTGTTAACTCTAACTCTTTTGGTCTCAATGTTATGTATGTGTGTATCACTATCAAGATTCAATATGAACAATCCTCTCACATTGGGTGCATGACCATAAAAGATGTTACTCATAGAAATAGAACAACCATTATTCTCTGACTTAAAAGAGTAACCGTATCGCAATAAACAAGATCCAGATATAATGTTCATGCTCAACGCAAGCACTAAATAACAATGATTCAAGTTCATAACTAATCCTGATGGTAACTGAAGTGAAACTGTGCCGACGGCGATTGCATCAACCTTGGAACCATTTCCTACGCGCATCGTCACTTCATCTTTCGCCAGCCTTCGTCTATTCCGCGGTTCTTGTTTCGAGTTGCAAATATGAGCAACAGAACCGGTATCGAATACCCAGGCACTACTACGAGAGCCGGTTAAGTACACATCAATAACATGTATATCAAATATACCTGATTTTTCTTTGGCCGCCTTCTTATCAGCTAGATACTTGGGGCAATTGCGCTTCCAGTGACCCATACCCTTGCAATAGTAACACTCTGTTTCAGGCTTAGGTCCAGCTTTGGGTTTCTTCGTCGGATTGGCAACAGGCTTGCCGCTCTTCTTTGAATTACCCTTCTTGCCTTTGCCGTTTCTCTTGAAACTAGTGGTCTTATTCACCATCAACACTTGATGCTCTTTACGGAGTTCAGACTCTGCGACTTTCAGCATCGCAAACAACTCGCCGGGAGACTTGTTCATCCCTTGCATGTTGTAGTTCAACATAAAGCCTTTATAGCTTGGCGGCAGTGATTGAAGGATTCTGTCAGTGATAGCTTCTTGCAGGAGTTCAATCCCCAGCTCAGCTAGACGGTTTGAGTACCCAGACATTTTGAGCACATGTTCACTAACAGACGAGTTCTCCTCCATCTTGCAAGCATAGAATTTATCGGAGGTCTCATACCTCTCGATTCGGGCGTTCTTCTGAAAGATAAACTTCAACTCCTGGAACATCTCAAATGCTCCATGACGCTCAAAGCGACGTTGAAGTCCCGGTTCTAAGCCATACAAGACTGCACATTGAACTACTGAGTAGTCCTCCTTACGTGCTAACCAAGCGTTCTTATCATCCTGATCAGCCATAGCGGGTGGTTCATCTCCTAGCGCAGCATTAAGGACATAATCCTTCTTCCCAGCTTGTAAGATTAGCTTAAGATTACGAGCCCAGTCTACAAAGTTGCTTCCATCATCTTTCAACTTAGCTTTCTCTAGGAACGTATTAAAATTCAGGGTGACTGTCGCATGTGCCATGATCTACAACACAAATATATTCAAAGTGGACTTAGACTATGTTCAAGATAATTAGAGTTTAACTTAATCAAATTACTCGCTAAACTCCCACTCAAAAAGTACATCTCTCGAGTCATTTGAGTGGTTCATGATCCACTTACACTAGCTCAAGTCCGATCATCACGTGAGTTGAGCATAGTTTCAGTGGTAAGCATCCCCATGCTAATCATATCATCTATATGATTCATGATCGACCTTTCGGTCTCATGTGTTCCGAGGCCATGTCTGCACATGCTAGGCTCGTCAAGCTTAACCTGAGTGTTCCGCGTGCGCAACTGTTTTGCACCCGTTGTATGTGAATGTTGAGTCTATCACACCCGATCATCACGTGGTGTCTCGAAACGACGAACTGTAGCAACGGTGCACAGTCGGGGAGAACACAATTTCGTCTTGAAATTTTAGTGAGAGATCACCTCATAATTCTACTGTCGTTCTAAGAAAAATAAGGTGCATAAAAGGATTAACATCACATGCAATTCATAAGTGACATGATATGGCCATCATCATGTGCTCCTTGATCTCCATCACCAAAGCACCGGCACGATCTTCTTGTCACCGGCGCCACACCATGATCTCCATCAACGTGTCGCCATCGGGGTTGTCGTGCTACTCATGCTATTACTACTAAAGCTACATCCTAGCAAAATAGTAAACGCATCTGCAAGCACAAACGTTAGTATAAAGACAACCCTATGGCTCCTGCCGGTTGCCGTACCATCGATGTGCAAGTCGATATTATCTATTACAACATGATCATCTCATACATCCAATATATCACATCACATCATTGGCCATATCACATCACAAGCATACCCTGCAAAAACAAGTTAGACGTCCTCTAATTTTGTTGTTGCATGTTTTACGTGGTGACCATGGGTATCTAGTAGGATCGCATCTTACTTACGCAAACACCACAATGGAGATATACAAGTTGCTATTTATCCTCATCCAAGGACCTCCTCGGTCAAATCCGATTCAACTAAAGTTGGAGAAACTGACACTTGCCAGTCATCTTTGAGCAACGGGGTTACTCGTAGCGATGAAACCAGTCTCTCGTAAGCGTACGAGTAATGTCGGTCCAAGCCGCTTCAATCCAACAATACCGCGGAATCAAGAAAAGACTAAGGAGGGCAGCAAAACGCACATCACCGCCCACAAAAACTTTTGTGTTCTACTCGAGAAGACATCTACGCATGAACCTAGCTCATGATGCCACTGTTGGGGAACGTAACATGGGAAACGAAAATTTTCCTACGCGCACGAAGACCTATCATGGTGATGTCCATCTACGAGAGGGGATGTGTGATCTACGTACCCTTGTAGACCGTACAGCAAAAGCGTTAGTGAACGCGGTTGATGTAGTGGAACGTCCTCACGTCCCTCGATCCGCCCCGCGAACCGTCCCGCGATCAGTCCCACGATCTAGTGCCGAACGGACAGCACCTCCGCGTACAGCACACGTACAACTCGACGATGATCTCGGCCTTCTTGATCCAGCAAGAGAGACGGAGAGGTAGAAGAGTTCTTCGGCAGCATGACGGTGCTCCGGAGGTTGGTGATGATCTCGTCTCAGCAGGGCTCCGCCCGAGCTCCGCAGAAACGCGATCTAGAGGTAAAACCGTGGAGATATGTGGTCGGGCTGCCGTGGCAAAGTTGTGTCAAATCAGCCCTAAAACCTCCGTATATATAGGGGGAAGAGGGGGAGCCTTGCCTTGGAGTCCAAGGACCCCTAAGGGCTTCGGCCGAGCCAAGGGGGGCAGCCCTCCCCTTCCAAACCGAGTCCAACTAGGTTTGGAAGGAGGAGTCCTTCCCCCTTTTCCCACCTCCTCTTTTTTTTCTCTTTGATTTTCTTCCTATGGCGCATAGGGCCTTCTTGGGCTGTCCCGCCAGCCCACTAAGGGCTGGTGCGCCACCCCCAAGGCCTATGGGCTTCCCCGGGGTGGGTTGCCCCCCCCCCCACGGTGAACTCCCGGAACCCATTCGTCATTCCCGGTAACTCCGAAAACCTTCCGGTAATCAAATGAGGTCATCCTATATATCAATCTTCGTTTCCGGACCATTTCGGAAACCCTCGTGACGTCCGTGATCTCATCCGGGAATCCGAACAACATTCGCTAACCAACCATATAACTCAAATACGCATAAAACAACGTCGAACCTTAAGTGTGCAGACCCTGCGGGTTCGAGAACTATGTAGACATGACTCGAGAGACTCCTCGGTCAATATCCAATAGCGGGACCTGGATGCCCATATTGGATCCTACATATTCTACGAAGATCTTATTGTTTGAACATCAGTGCCAAGGATTCATATAGTCCCGTATGTCATTCCCTTTGTCCTTCGGGATGTTACTTGCCCGAGATTCGATCGTCAGTATCCATATACCTATTTCAATCTCGTTTACCGGCAAGTCTGTTTACTCGTTCCGTAATACAAGATCCCGCAACTTACACTAAGTCACATTGCTTGCAAGGCTTGTGTGTGATGTTGTATTACCGAGTGGGCCCCGAGATACCTCTCCGTTACACGGAGTGACAAATCCCAGTCTCGATCCATACTAACTCAACGAACACCTTCGGAGATACCTGTAGAGCATCTTTATAGTCACCCAGTTAAGTTGTGACGTTTGATACACAGAAAGTATTCCTCCGGTGTTTGTGAGTTATATGATCTCATGGTCATAGGAATAAATACTTGACACGCAGAAAACAGTAGCAATAAAAAGACACGATCAACATGCTACGTCTATTAGTTTGGGTCTAGTCCATCACGTGATTCTCCTAATGACGTGATCCAGTTATCAAGCAACAACACCTTGTTCATAATCAGAAGACACTGACTATCTTTGATCAACTGGCTAGCCAACTAGAGGCTTGCTAGGGACAGTGTTTTGTCTATGTATCCACACATGTATATAAGTCTTCATTCAATACAATTATAGCATGGATAATAAACGATTATCTTGATACAGGAATTATAATAATAACTATATTTATTATTGCCTCTAGGGCATAATTCCAACAAAATTGCTCCTTGGTAAGTGACTCCTCCATTGGCCCAATTAGTTTTTGCTCTAGTGCCTTATACATCGCGTATTTTTGCTGCCTTGGTGACCATGTTCTTGAGCTTTGCATGCTAATTTTAGCTGGTCCTAAGTAGTTTTGATGCGTAATATGGCTTCTAGGCACTTGTGGGAGTATTTGCTACGAGTTTCGTTGGGCCTTATTCACTTTTCCTTAGAGTCACTAAAATTTCAGAAATTTTCAGAGATAGAAAAGGGAAAAGATGAGGAGGTTCTTAAGTGGCTCTTCAAGCCGTGACCCCAAGGATGATGGAAGTGAGAAGAAGAAGCCCAAGTATCCGGTCCCTCGAGTTGCAGAAGTTTGAGCGTGCGAGTGGCCAAGCGATGTGTTCTTACGCGCCGCCAGACTTTATGAGGACTTTTATTACTTGGTGGAGAACGCAGGCCTTACCGCCTTCATTGAAGATAAGTGTCCGCAATACCTCCTCCTCACTAATATCTTCGTGCAAAGCTTTAACTTCTATCCGAGGAAGAATCCTCCTATGGTTGAGTTCAAATTATATGATATCCCCCAGCGCATGTCATTCCAGGATTTTTGCAATGTTTGCAAATTGCCTTTTGTTCGGATATTCATGAACCTCGTCCACGGGACTTGGAGGCTTTCATAGATACTATTGTTGTAGGAGATGAGAGAGGAGTGTCTTGCGCTAGAGCTGCTAGCATACATTTTCCCGTGCTTCGGTACTTCTCACTATTCGTGGGAAAATGTTTGATTGGCCGTGGGAAAGTTGGGTCCCTTAGCTCCCCAGATCTTGCGCGAAGCCCTTTATAATGACAAAACTTATAGCTTGGGCACTATAGTAGCTCAACGGTTGAACACGAACCATTCTAAAGGTGTTGTCTATGGAGGTATCTATGCTACTCGTCTTGCTAGACATTTTGAGATACCTATTAGACTGGACGAGGAAGAAGAGGATCTTCTTCCCGAGAGATATCTAGATTATGATAGCATGGTTCGCCATGACTTTCCTGATAGAGATATAAATAGAAGGATGATTTATAACCTGGTATTTAGTCAGGGTACTCGTGAGACTATTACTTTGCCTGCTCCTTCTTTGTTCAATCTTCATGCAGGTAGGTACATTATTATGCCCTCGGACATCTACGCATATTGGGGCATAGCCCAACCATAGGTGTCCGTGCCTGATCCACCAGTTGAGTACCAGACGCCAATTTATCAGTGGGAGCTAGAGGAGCTCACACAGCAGTGGCACTCTCAGTCCACTCCGGAGTACCCCGGAGCTGGTTATTTCCCTCCTTGGTAGTAGACCAACTTAGGCTAAAAGCCTAAGCTTGGGGGAGTACGTGTTTCTCACCGACTTTACATTCTTGCTTATGCTTTTACTTTGTTTGTTGGTGTTCACACTTTGCCACTTTATCATCAATGCTAGTTTATTTTCTTGTTCTCGTTTTCTTTTCGTGTGTCTGTCTATTTTGAGAAAACCCAAAAATATTTTCTTGTTTTTGTTTGCTTGTTGGGAGCTTTCCCGTGTAAACAGTTTTCTTTTTCTTTGGGCCAAGGTAGAAGACCATGGTTACAATGTTTAGTGGCTCTCGCATGCATATCTGTTTATCTATCAAAGAGCCATATTACTTTGTCTTCTCCTTTGTGTTTGCCTGCAGATTCTAGCTTAGCCCAATGCACGAGCACTCTTATTATTGTTCACATCATTCAGTCGTGCAAGTGAAAGGCAATAATGATGATATATGATGAAGTGACAGAGCCTGGAAAAGCTGGTATGAACTCGATCTATTTTGTTTTTGTAAATATGACTAGCTCATCGTTCCTGATTCAGCTTTGTTGTGAGATAAACATGTTTGCAATGACAACTTAGGGATCATAGTTTCTGATGCCATGCTTAATTAGCTAGGAGCTTATAATGGTTTGTCTTGGATGCCAACATGAATTTTGAGATGACTATGATGTAGTATGATAGGATGGTATCCTCCTTTGAATGATTCAAGTGGCTTGACTTGGCGCATGTTTACGCATGTAGTTGAAACAAAATCAACATAGCCTCTATGATATTCATGTTCATGGTGATTTATGTCCTACTCATGCTTGCACTCAATGTTGGTTAATCTCAATGCATTTTGATGACTGTTGTCGCTCTCTAGTTGGTCGCTTCCCAGTCTTTTGCTAGCCTTCACTTGTACTAAGCGGGAATACTGCTTGTGCATCCACTTCCATAAACCCAAAGTTGTTTCATATGAGTCCACCATACCTACCTATATGCGGTATCTACCTGCCGTTCCAAGTAAATTTGCATGTGCCATTCTCTAAATCTTCAAGAAATAATCTGTTTTGCATGCCCGAACCGCTCATGTGGTGACAAGGGGCTATCAGTATCTTCCATGCTAGGCGTATTATCGTTGATATGTGTTTATTCAGTATCATTCACGAGAAAGGGGCCGGTAATTGGAATTCCCAGTTCCATGCTCAAATCGAAAAGATAATTGCAAACAAAACTCCCCCTGGATTGATGTTGGTATGGACGGCACCCGAGTATTTGGCTAGTCGTGGAGTGTGATTGATCGGTGGTGGGGGAGTCAAAACTTTACTTTTCTGTTTGGGAACCGCCTATAGCATGTGTCGCATGGAAGATGGTGAAAACTCTTAGTCATTGCGTTGACAATGAAAGCATGCCACCCAAAATTATTATCTTTGTTTTAAAAGCTCGAGCTCTGGCACCTCTGCAAATCAATGCTTCCTGTTGAGTCATCTTCCTCTTATAAAAGCACCAATCAGAGAGCACCTCTGTCATTGTTATGCTTTGCTTTTAATTGTGATTGAGTATGTCTGTGACTGGATCTTCTTTGCCATGAATTACAATGTTTAGTCAGCCCTTGGTCTTTAAAGGTGCTCTGCATTTATGTTTTGCGGTCTCAGAAAGAGCTAGCAAGATACCATCTGTTCGTACCGCTTCATGATTGTTTTGATTGAAGTGTTGACGTTTGAGACTTATTATTATTTGCTCGCTAGTTGATTATGACATTGATATGAGTTTACCGTGAGACCTAGATGTCATTTAATTATGTGGTTAGCTTGTGATCTTGCTGAAATTCTGGTTATGAGTTAGACATAGTTGCAACAAGATCAAACATAGTTTGTAAAAGTTTTTCTTTTGTCTCTTTCAGTTTGTCAACTGAATTGCTTGAGGACAAGCAAGGTTTTAAGCTTGGGGGAGTTGATACATTTCCATCGTATCTACTTTTCCAAACTCTGTTGCCCTTGTTTTGGACTCTAATTTGCATGATTTGAATGGAACTAAGCCGGATTAACGCTGTTTTCACTAGAATTGCCATGATGTTGTTTTAGCGCAAAAATAAAAGTTCTCGGAATGACTTGAAAATTTATGGAGAATTTTTCTGGAATATATAAAAAATACTGGCACAAGAACCAGCGGAGGAAGTGGAGCACGGGCCCACAATCCCACCAGGTGCGCCCCCCTGGCCGCGCTTGGCAGGCTTGTGGGGCCCACAAAACTCCACCGCCTCCAAATCCAGCTCTATTTAGTCCATTTCGCCCGAAAAAAAAATCAAGGAGAAGAGTTCATCGCGTTTTACGATACGGAGGCGCCGCCACCTCCTGTTCTTCATCTGGAGGGCAGATCTGGAGTCCGTTTTGGGCTCCGGAGAGGGGAGATCGTCGCCATCGTCATTACCAACCTTCCTTCATCGCCAATTCCATGATGCTATTCACCGTTCGTGAGTAATCTCATCGTAGGCTTGCTGGACGGTTATGGGTTGGATGAGATCTATCATGTAATCGAGTTAGTTTTGACGGGGATTGATCCCTAGTACCCACTATGTTCTGAGATTGATGTTGCTACTACTTTGCCATGCTTAATGCTTGTCACTAGGGCCCAAGTGCCATGATTTCAGATCTGAACCTATTATGTTCTCGTCAATATATGTGTGTTCTTGGTCCTATCTTGCAATTTGTAGTCACCTACTATGTGTTATGACCCGGCAACCCCGGATTGACAATAGTCGGAACCACTCCCAGAGATGACCATAGTATGAGGAGTTCATGTATTCACCAAGTGTTAGTGCGTTGGTCCGGTTCTTTATTAAAAGGAGAACCTTAATATCCCGTAGTTTCCATTAGGACCCCGCTGCCACGGGAGGGATGGACAATAGATGTCATGCAAGTTCTTTTCCCTAAGCATGTATGACTACACACGGAATACATGTCTACATTACATTGACGAACTGGAGCTAGTTACATATCTCTCCGTGTTATAACTGTTGCATGATGAATAGCATCCGACATAATCATCCATCACGATCCAATGCCTAAGAGTCTTTTCCTACTAGTCCTTGCTATGTTACTTTGCCGCTACTGCTGACACTGCTACTACTGTTACTCTGTTGCTACTCCTGTTACTTTGCTGCTACTGTTGTCACTTTGCTGCTACTTGTTACTGTTGCTACTGCTGCTATCACACTAGCTACGGATACTTTGCTGCAGATACGAAATATTTTAGGTGTGGTTGAATTGACAACTCAACTGCTAATACTTGAGAATATTCTTTGGCTTCCCCTTGAGTCGAATCAATAAATTTGGGTTGAATACTCTACCCTCGAAAACTGTTGCGATCCCCTATACTTGTGGGTTATCAGACCCCTTGTGGGTGGAGCCCTCTGTGGAGTCTCACAACCGTTACCCTCCATGGGTTGAAGTCTCCGCTAACATGGACGTACGATAGCACCACCTATGGGAACCACGCCAAAAATTGCCTTGTAAACCTTTGCGTTTGATCTTTCTTCCCTACCCTCTACATTACATTTCATGTCTTCACTTTCCGCTGCTATACTCTTAGATGTGCGTGTGTAGGGTGAACTTGACTAGTCATAATTGCTAAAATAGGCCCTCAACTAAAATTGGGAAAAGTCTAAGTTTTTATTTGGTCAAGTAGTCTAATCACCCCCCTCTAGACATACTTTGGATCCTACAAGTGGTATCATAGCTTTGGTCTCCATTGCATTGTTTTCACCCCCCCCCCCTCTAGACATACTTTGGATCCTATAATTATCACCGTATAGGTCCATATTTTGATGGTACAAACTTTGATAGTTGGAAGCATAATATGAAAATGCATATTCTTGGTCATAACTGTGCCATTTGGGATGTTGTTCGTGTTGGTGTGCAAGGTGATTTCTTCAAAGAAGGAAGAGAACCGGATCGTGATGCGACAGCGGAATAATTGAAGATGTTGCAATACAATGCTCAAGCCTCCGACATCCTATTCAACTACTTGTCCCCCAAAGAATTAAACAAAATCAGCTTCCTTGAGAATGCAAAGGAAATTTGGGATACTTTGGTTAATATGCATGAAGGTACCGAATCTGTCACGGAATCTAAGTTGGATGTGCTTCAAAGTCAGCTTGATAAGTTCAAGATGAAGGATGGTGAAGGAGTCACTGAGATGTAGTCTAGGGTAGCTCTCATCACAAATGAGATTGTCGGCTTAGGAAGTGAAGAGATGACCGACAAATTCATCATCAAGAAATACTTAGAGCCTTTAATGGAAGATACGACACCGTGTGCACATTGATCCGGATGATGCCAAACTACAAGGATCTCAAGAAAACGGGAGTCATTGGAAGGATTGTTGCTCATGAAATGTCACTCAAGGACCAATATGAATTGCACAACAAGTCAAGCGGTGCTTACAAAGCTTAAAGTGATGCTCCCACTACTTCAAATGACAATCTTGTTACCAATGAAGAGATAAGCCTCATGGTTAGGAAATTCAACAAGTTCTACAAGAGTAGAGGCAAAGAGAGAAGGTTAAGTTCAAGATATGATGAGAAGCATTCATCTAGTCATGATAGAAACTGCTACAATTGTGGAAAGCCCTGACACTATTCCAATGAGTGCTCGGCTCCCCACAAACAACGAGAAGAATCACCAAGAAGACGAAGCTCAAGAGATGAGTCCCCTCACAGAGAGAGAAGGAGTAGAGAAGATCCTTATGAACGAAGACACTCCCGGAGAGGCAAGGAATCGGAGAAGAAGGACAAGTACACCAAGAGCAGATCAAGAAGAAGAAATCAAGCTCAGTTGGTGAATGGGTATCTGGCTCCGAGTCTGACAACAAATCCGAGAGAAGATACCACTCCGACTCCGAATATAGTTAAGATGAAGGTGTTGCTGGTCTTGCACTCGTTTCCTCCAACTCCAACAACTTATTTGATTCACCAAATGAAGGGATTGGAAACTGATTCATGGCAAAAGTCCCCAAGGTATCCCCGAGCATTTTGACTTTCGTAGTGATGAGGATAACTTGTGAGGAGAGGATGACTTTCTCTTTGATAGGACTAGTGATAACATTGAAAATGAACTTGATAATGATTATGCTAGTCAAGAGAAGTCGAATGATGATGATAAAAAAGAGATTGAAAGACTAACTAAAGAATTAAACACTCTTAAGTTAGCTCATGAAACTACTCTAGAAGATCATAGAGAGCTTGCAAGAACTCATGAGAAGCTACGCTTTGAGAAGCTAAATTTAGAGCAAGACGTGAGCTTCTAAAAGCAAGCAATGTTGACCTTCGAAAGAGGATTTCTTCTTATCTAGCCAAACGATTAGTCTTGTCTACTTTTGTTCCACAAATTAAACCTAAGAACACTAGTAACAAAGGCAAGAAAGTTTCTTCATCTAGTAACAACAATGCTAAAGTTAAATCAAATGATGTTGTTGCTAGTAGCTCTCTTGATTCCACTAATGATTCTCTTAGCCAAGTTACACTTGAGCAAGAAAACAATTTATTGAAAGGAATTATTGAGAGAGGTGTATTCAAGAGTCTTGCGAGAATAAGCAATTGAAGGAAATTATGCGCAAGCAAGGAGGACATCGGAAGAAGCAAGGTGTTGGCTACTTCAATGCCAATGGAGTAGACTGGGATGAAGGTCAATATCCCATCCCGAAGTTTGTTCCTCAAAAGGAGAAGTATGATCCTACTCTCCCCAAGGGGACAAGCTCTCAAGATGACCTTCTACCACAAGACCACAAGGGAAAGGGCAAGCTTCAAGAGGAGATTGAATCATTTGAGGAAGAACCCCAAGCCAAGGTCAAGTGGATTCCCAAGGTCATTTCTAGATCTATTTCATCTAGTGCTACCACAACTCCAAGGATCCCCATCAAGTTGGTGTGGGTGCCCAAGAAGAACTAGATAAGTTCTTGAGGGCTGACTCCTCCAATGAAATTAACTCTTATTCATTTTGGCAAGAACTATATGCAATCAACTCCAACCATATGCATTAGTTCAAGGAGTCACACAATCCCTCAAAGGTAAGCAAGGGACAAGGAAACTAATGTATCTTTGGACATCACATCACATGCATTTCATTCCATGTCCATAGATATCCTTGCATATGTTCCTCGTGCTTTAGAAGTAGCCCATGTAGGTGAGAAGAGTAAGAAACAACAACGATTGCTCCCAACTCAAGATGATCTTCATCAACAATGAGCATCCTCCACTACTACACCTACATGAAGTCTTCTACGACAAAACCCAAGGTTAGTTTATACCTCTTAGGGGGGATGTCACATCAAGGGGGAGCTTTGTTCTAAGACTCGAGTATAAGCATCTCTTAAAGATGTGAACACATTGAAAGCTTTATGTAAAATTGGTAACCCCACTTGTGCTTAAACAATGAGTATGACATATGATCAAGTATTCTTGTCTGGCTCCTAAGTCAATATACTCATATATAGATGACTTCGTCATCGCCAAAGTGCTTGGTAGATACTAGAGTGTTTGTGCACGTTCACCATGTTTTATTTGACATCTTATGTGAGCATGTTGTTATGCATATTTTGATCATTCGAGGATGTCCAATTGTTGTTATTTGGCTTTCTATTTTATTTGGCCAATTGGATATACATGAATGTCTAAGTACCTCTCTCTAGCTATCTATGCTTTCTCGTCTCAAATTCTATTCATGCTACATCAGAAAATTTGAACAAGCACTTTAGGGACACTCTGTGTGAGGAGCACTCAAAGATCCGTCTTGACAAGGGCTGACTTCCAAAACCTCCCAAAAACATCTCAGTGTGACCAATCTCAAAAACTCGGTCCCACCGAAGCCTAGGGTTGATCAGGTTTTTCATTCTCGATACGACCAATTTGTTATTTTTGGCCTCACTGAGTTTCACTATCAACTGGCAGTTATGGAACTCGGTAGCATCGAAAATTCCAGCTCGGTGTCACTGATAGCCAGGGGGTATATATTGGTCACAGACCTGATATTTGAAATATTTATTCGAACTTCGCCTCCTGCACCTCCTCGCTGGTGGGCCCTCGTCCCTAGGACTTCATCGACTTTCTCCCGTGCACACTCGCCACCGGAGTCTTCGTTCTCGGCGAAAATCTCCACTGCTGTCGTTGTTGTAGTGGACCCGTCACCAAGCTAGGGTATGGACCCCGCCCCTATTTGTGCTCCCATCTCCGATTCATGCACAAATAGGCTTTGACAAAATCTGTCCTCGTTTGCAATGACTCCATCCAGAAAACAATTCTCGTAGATTAGAGAACGAAGAAGAACTTAGGGTTAGCAGTCCGCAAAACTGAATCGACTCAGAAAACATGGTCTTATTGGGTTTGGTTTTTGGGCTACTGAGAACATTCTCGGTAAACCGAGTTTCCCTTTTTGGTTTCATGAGCAACAATCCTTTTTGGTTTCCCTTTTTGCTCGATCACGGAGGGCTTCTTCATCAACCTTTTTGCTCGATCACGGAGGGCTTCTTCATCAACCTTGATGCCACTCCAGAATTGTCAAGTTTCTGTTAAAGAGAATGTCAATCTCAGTGGCTCCAAAATTTTTGTCTCGGTGGAATCGATATTCCTTTTTGCACAAAGTTAAACCTATTTTTTCGGAGTTCAAAACATTAAAAAACTTCTGATTTTTGTGATGCTCATCCATTCCAGCTCTTCTAACTCTTTTCACAGGATCTGCTTGTCTGTTTGACTGTCTATTAGTATGTCAGGATCACACGATAGTCAGAACAACTTCAGTGAGCCTAGTGCTGAGATGGATTCACACACTAGTCCAGAGAGGATAGCTTCTGACCCAGGTAAACCTAGCTCCCATGGTTTGCCCGAGGCAGCTGCCAGGTCCAGGAAGAAGCTCAATTCAGATGACAAATATGTTGATTTTATCCCAAAGGAGATTACTTCCCACAAGCCGAAGGAGAAGACTACTATCAGAAAAACTGTGAGGAAGGAGTATACCAGATCTGTTGATGTGAGAGCTCTAGAGGCTACTCAGAGAGGATTGAAGCTCACCCTTGGAGCCCCTTCTTCCAGGCTTGCTAAGAAGCCAGGTCAAAAAAGAGCCAGGAAGAGAGTAGTGCTTGTTGTTGGAAGGACAACATCGATGTATGAAGACCCAACAGAAGCTGCCGGGGAAGAGGAGGACGAGATTCCAGCTGATGCCCCTCCTGTCAAGAAGAAGAAACTCATGGTTGATGCTATGCCAAAGAAGTCTGCACCTAATCCTTCTGCTCCTAAGAAGCGAGTAGCTCCCAAGAGGACTACAAAGGATATATCTACAACATAAAAGAACAAAGGCTCTGCATCTAGAGAGTTTGCTGCTGAGGAAGAAGGAGATGCATATATGCTGATGAAATTAAGATCTCACTTTCCATTGCAAAATGTTGCTCATCCTATTCTTGAGGATATGAAGAAGGGAGGGGATCAAGGTTTGAGGCGGTGGAGGACTACATATCCATATGCTATCAAAAAAGAACTGTTGTTGATCCTCGTTTCCACACTAAGGAGCAACAAGATTTGTATGAGACAGTGTTGCTTGACAAGATTCATGGAGTCAGTGACATGCGATATGTTGATTGGGAATATATCAAGGCCAATGAGGACTACTTTTCTCATGCGAGAGAGAATTTCAGGCTAGTTGATATTGAAGATTTTGTTGGCAAAGAGATGACTGCCTGGAATGATGAGATGATCATGCAGTTCTATTCAACTACTCATTTTTATCCTGGTCGAAGGATAGTGTGGATGAGAAAAGGTCACTGATGTCTACTACACAAATTTATTCTTGTAGACTCGTGTTGGGCCTCCAAGCGTGGAATTTTTAAGGATAGTAGCAATTTTCCCTCAAGTGGATGACCTAAGGTTTATCAATCCGTGGGAGGTGTAGGATGAAGGTGGTCTTTTTCAAGCAACCCTGCAATCAAATACAAGAAATTTCTTGTGCCCCCAACACACCCAATACAATGGTAAATTCTATAGGTGCACTAGTTCGGCGAAGAGATGGTGATACAAGTGCAATATGGATGGTAGATATAGGTTTTTGTAATCTGAAAATGTAAAAACAGCAAGTTATCAAGTGGTAAACAACGACCAAAACATTGTATTAATTCTTGGAACTAAGGCGTAGGGTACATACTTTCACTAGTGCAATCTCTCAACAATGCTAGCATAGTTGGATTACTCAACGTGCTACAAAGAATCACTCCAAAGTTCCTATCTAGTGGAGAACAATAAGGTGAAAGTGGTGTAGGTAGTAGAACCACCTCAAAGTTATTATTTCCGATCAATCTATTCAAGACTTCGTACTAAGAAAAAATCAAGCTATCCTTTCCGTCTGATCTATCTAAGAGTTCATACTAGAATAACACCAATGATACAGATCAATTGACCCTAATGTCACCTAAATACTCCAATGTCACCTCAAGTATCCGTGGGTAAATGATGTGACATGCATCAAACAATTTCAGAGCTATCATATTCAATCCAACACAAAGAACGTGCAAGGAGCACCCCAAGATTTCTATCGGAGAACATGGTATGAAAACATGCAATGAACCCCTATGCATAGATCCACAAGGTCACCGGAACCCACAAGTTGATGCCTCAACATATATCAAGTTAATCAATAGAATACCCCAATGTCACTATGGTATACCACGCAATACTTACATCAAGTGTTGTCATACCAATATGCTCAATCCAACATGACGAGATCTTAAAGGAAAAGACTCAATTCATCACAAATAAATGGTAATGGAAATGCATCATATGATCCAACTATATTAACAACGCCCCCGTTCTTGAGATCATGCTATCTCAAGAACACGAGAGGGAGAGATTGAACACATAGATACTGGTATATACCCTCGGCCTCAAGGGTGAAATACTCCCTTCTCATCATGACCTCCGATGGGATGATGAAGATGGCCACCGGTGATGGTTTTATCTCTCCGGCAGGGTACTGGAATCACTCCAGATTACTTTTTTGGTGATATAGAGAGTTGCGGCGGCAGAGCGGAAGTTCTCTCTTTACTTCTTGGGTTTCTGGGATTTATAGGATTTTTCAACGCTGGAATCACGCGTAACGGAGCCATGTGGGCCTCACAAGCCATGAGGGTGCGGCCAAGGCCCAAGCCGTGCCTTGTTGGCTTGTTCCTCCGTGGCAGACCTCCTCTAGTGGTTCTTCGCTCCAACATTGCTCATATGTTTCAGAAAAATCATAAAAAAGTTTCGGGGGATTCCGAGAACTTCCATTTTCTACACAAAAAACAAAACCACGGTAATTCTATTTAAAACAGCGTCAGTCCAGGTTAGTTCTAAATAAATCAAAAGTGCATCAATACCATATAAAGTTATTATAAACATAGGCAAATATGGCATGAATACTTCATAAATTATCGATACGTTGGAGACGTATCAGTCACCGATATGGGTCTACCGTAGATGAGTGGGCCACTATCATTGGTGCCCCAAAGGCACAAGAGGGAGATTTGGATGTGTACTTTGAATCCAAGATGAACCATAACACTATGTCAAACATGTACAATCGAGCGCCCCATTAGTATGTGAAGATACATAAATTTGGCTTTGTTCTATTTTCCGTAAGCAGGAATACCCACTACGAACACCATTCTGAGACACCCTGATGGCCAAGTCAGGAGATGATAAGATGATCATAGGTTATTGCATTAACATGCTGCACCACTTAGACACCCACACTCGGTTCAAAGTGATGGACTTGATAGTAGAGACTGTTAGGAGGAATGCTGCAGATCAGAAGAGATCTTGTGGGTATGCACCTTATATTTAGATGCTCATCAATGCCAATATTGGCAAGCATGCATATCAACTTGATTGTTCGCACCTGCCACTTCAGCCGGACTTCGAGGATAACGTAGTTGTGATGGACCCGAGCCATCCCAGCTCAGCTTTAGCACGTGGAGCAGCAGAGACAGCAAAGGCATAGGCAGCTAGCCATGCTCCAGCACCAGCTCCACAGCTAAAAACTAGAGAGGAGCAGATGTGTTTTCTTGTCAGCACCATCCAAGGGATGGAGTAGAAAATTTTGGAGATCTTGTTAAACTAGAGGAGCCTTGACGGGATCATGGAGACAAAATTCCATGACTTGGATGTTAAGGTGACAGAGTTGACTACCACAGTTTAGCAGCTCCAGCATGAAGTTTATTTTATGCAGATTCCCTATTCGAGCAGTGATTATGAAGAATCACCTCTTCCCACAACTACTGAGTCCACGACCCAGACTAGGTCAGCAACTGTGCTAGTACCGGAAGCAAGACCAACTTCATCATCTCAAGCTTCGACACCTTCAGCTTCAACTATAGCTCCTGCACCTCTAGTGTCTACACCTCCAGCTCCACGGACATCCGCAGAAGCCTTCACCAGTGCTCTCCTTTCCACTCGTTCGACTTCCACTAGAGGATATCGAACCCAGAGTGACGCTTAGTTCTAGACCTTTGAACTTTTTGGTAACTTGTTGCCAAAGGGGGAGAAGTGTATAGATCAATTAGGACAGAGAGAGAGAGAGAGCTTTGCATTTTATTTGCTCTCATTTGGTTTTAAAAAAAATTTGTCTTTCGGATGACCTTAATCTTCATTGTGTTTGATCATATGCTTTGATTGTTGATGCTACTATGTTATACCTTTGAGCTATCTACATGATGATCATTCACTTATTTGTTTGGTGTTATGTGCATTACTATTTATTCATATCATTCATGCGCACCACCAAGATGTATGTGACATGGAAGAGTGACCCATGATCCTAATCGGTTATGCATTCGCATTCAAACGCAAATCAAAATAATGCACAAATTTAGGGGGAGCTCTTTCTTTCCACATACTTCTCAAAGTGATGATGCTAATCATTGATTATATCTTTTGTTGAAGCTTTGATCTATATGTTGTCATCAATTACCAAAAAGGGGGAGATTGAAAGCACAATTGATCCTTCAGGTGGTTTTGGTAATTAATCACAACATATGTATCATGAACTAATGATTTATCCAAGTATATTTCAGAAAAGTTCAAAGATGCATTGACTAAAGTATTGTGAGGAGAAACTCCTTGATGCAAGGAAAGGATAGGATTGGATCATGCTTTAAGTAAGAGGACTCTACATTTTACATTTGTGAGAAATCACTTTTGATTGCATACGAAAGCCAATACTATTAAAAGGGAGTGTGGTATTATGATGAATTAGATGATACCCCGCACGTTGGTGATGAGATGTGCATAAAAGTATGTAAACTCGATGAATAGAAAAAAACAATGGGTGTATCATTTAACATGCTGATTCTTTCCTGAAATTAATAGTCTTGTATTAGCCTTAATTTGTATGTAATAATACTATTATCCTAACAAATGTTTGAAACTTGGTCTTTCTAAATTGAAGCCAATAATATGTGCAATCTGCTGGAACAGGTTGGTTGAGATATGATACGTCTCTAATGTATCTATAATTTTTGATGGTTTCATGCTATTATCTTGTCAAACTTTGGATGTTTTGTATGCCTTTTATATTTTTTTTTGGGACTAACTTATTAACTCAGTGCCAAGTGCCAGTTCCTGTTTTTTCCATGTTTTTGACCCCTTTCACAGGAGGATTTTGAACGGAGTCCAAACGGAATGAAACTGCCAAAAAGATTTTTTCGAAACAGAAAAAGATCGGGAAGCCGGAGAATCAGGGCAGGGGGCCTACAGGGACCCCACAAGCCCTCATGGCGCGGCCAGGGGAGACCGCGCCACCCTGGCTTGTGGGCTCCCTGGGCCACCTCTGCCCTAGGTTTTGCACCTATATATTCCCTAAAATACCATAAAAAATCAGGAGATCATCGAAAGTATTTCTGCCGCCGCAAGCTTCTGTCTCCGCAAGATCCCATCTGGGGCACGTTCTGGTGCCCTGCCGGATGGGGGATTCGGACACGGAGGGCTTCTTCATCAACACCATGACCTCTCCGATGATGCGTGAGTAGTTCACCATAGACCTACGGGTCCATAGCTAGTAGCTACATGGCTTCTTCTCTCTCTTGGATCTTCAATACAAAGTTCTCCATGATCTTCATGGAGATCTATCCGATGTAATCTTCTTTTGCGGTGTGTTTGTCGAGATCCGATGAATAGTGGATTTATGATCAGATTATCTATGAATCTTATTTGAGTTTCTTGTGATCTCTCTTATGCATGATTTCATATCCTTGTAATTCTCTTCGAGTTGTGGGTTTTGTTTGGCCAACTAGATCTATGATTCTTCCAATGAGAGAAGTGCTTGGTTTTGGGTTCATACCGTGCGGTGACCTCACCCAGTGACTGAAGGGGTAGCAAGTCACGCATCATGTTGTTGCCATCAAGGGTAAAAATATGGGGTTTTCATCATTGGTTTGAGATTATCCCTCTACATCATGTCATCTTGCTTAAGGCGTTACTCTGTTCATCATGAACTCAATACACTAGATGCATGATGGATAGCGGTCGATGTGTGGAGTAATAGTAGTAGATGCAGAAAGTATCGGTCTACTTGTCTCGGACGTGATGCCTATATGTATGATCATTGCCTTAGATATCGTCATGACTTTGCGCGGTTCTATCAATTGCTCCACAGTAATTTGTTCACCCACCGTAATATTTGCTATTTTGAGAGAAGCCTCTAGTGAACACTATGGCTCCCGGGTCTACTCCACACCATATTTTCAGCCTTACACTTCTCCTTCGTTGCACTTTCCGCCTTCAGATCTCACTTTGCAATCAATCTTGAAGGGATTGACAACCCCTTTATAGCGTTGGGTGCAAGCTCTTTGTGTTTGTGCAGGTACTCCTCGACTTGACGAGATTCTCCTACTGGTTGATACCTTGGTTCTCAAACTGAGGGAAATACTCACTGCTCCTGTGCTGCATCACCCTTTCCTCTTCAAGGGAAAAATCGACGCAAACAAGAGAAGTAGCAAGAAGAATTCCTAGCTTTGCCGGGGAAGGACTTTTGTTGCCGTAGCAACATACTAATGCATAATTTGAAATTTGGCTGGCCTTGAAGACCAATTGGTATATAAAAAGATTGCAATAAGAAAGCAAGTGGAATCATTAATTATCATCCTTTCTTTTATTTTCATGTATAATTATCTCCAACCATGGCGAGAAATACAATTTCCCAACACCAGAGAAGGATAAAGCACTCACTATCTATCAACCTTTTCTCTTATGCTTGATGTTTAACAATAATCTAAAAGAAGCCAACACAAGACTCCCTAGCCAACGTCTCCACCAGCTCATTCCTCCTAGGTTGGAAAAGAAGCCAACACAAGACTCCTGCATGCCAGCAATTCCGCTTGAACCAATGGCAACCGATCTTCACCATCTCCCAAATAGAGTTGAAGCTAACTTCAGCAAAATAGAGACAGAGACACCAGCACCGTCAACGCCGTCTCAACTTCACAAACAATTTGTCCATAACTTCCTTCGCTCACAGCGTCTGTGTTGTCGTGGTTAAGAAGATCTATGCAAGGATGAGGAGGGTCGGGCTTGTGTGTCATCAGACAAGCAAGCGAGATGCTGATTAATGATCATACTTGTGATGACTGATGCAATCTGAGGAGCCGCCAATTAGCAGTGTGGGGCAAATGGTGCCCTATTAAGATAACTTGGCGACGGGAACTTAAAAGGAGGAAGGAAAGCGGCAATGGAAGTAGAACTGCAATTGGTTTCAAATTAGAAGGTAATCACTCATATTAGGTGTTTGTTTCGAGAGAAAACAACGTAACCTTTTTACAGCGTAAACTCAAACGTTATGCGTGTTTGGTTTGTATAGGACGTAATGGGCTTCCTCCGTAAATGCTTCTAGCCCAGCTATCAATCGTTACCACCCACACCCCTCCGGTAAAGGTTGCCTTACCGCAAGCACTTGTTCTGCCACGATCCCCTACTCCTCTACCAGCGCCGCCGCCACCTCGATCCCGTTCCAGAGTCGGCGCCACCCCCTCCCCCCTTCTCCCGATCCCCTTCCTAGCCACCTCCCTCCCATCTCTGATGGCCTATGAGCAACCGGACGTGTGCCTTCTCCTGGTCGACACCTCGTGCAAGCCGCCCTAGGTCACCCTCGTCGCCGACCGGACTGTTCTCTGCATGGTGCAGGCTCCCTCCCTCCTCCCTCCTTGTGTCATCAACCATCAATTCTTCGTCCTCCTCCCTTGTATACTCTCCTCCTCTCCTTCCTTTGCAGCCACCGGCCATGACGACTGACGACCCCGAAATAGACACCATAACTCTGATTACTTTACACGCATCAACCAAACAAAACATAGATTTGTCCATTACGTTTCCGTTACCAGCGTGATCTAATTCCCTTACCATTTACATTACCACTCTCTACTCCAAAAACCTACATAATCCCTTTAGTTACCAAATTAATAATAGTGAATAGTAGTTATGAAAATCAAAAGCGTAAGGGATCATGGAGGCGAATAGGAAGGAGTAACAGAAACCGAAGAGATCATGGAGGAGAGAGGGACTTAGGGGAAGATGACCAGTCGTGGACTCTCTTTTTGCGACTAGCACGATGATTGACTTTTTGGCCCGTAGTGATACGCTTGTGATCTTGTTGTTGGCTGGGCCGGCAGAAGATTTGATGGGTTGGGCTGAATCGAGGTAGGCAGATGTCCGTTCTTTACGCTTGTCTTGTTGTGGTCGGTCCCTCTGCTAGTAACTGGTCGTTGAGGTGGTTGTTTTGAGTGCTCCTAAACTGAGGTTAGTCCCACCTTTAAGCCAGTTGTAGAATGATGATGTTGCTAAATTGTTGATGTGGAGAGGCTGCATGTCAAGAGAAATAACATAGTGGGGATGAACTATTTGGTATTATAGATTGGTTGCCTAAGTGCTTAGAGATAGCCACCAAAAATATTCTGCCATTCTCCCACAAATACCTTTGTCCCAAGCCAAAACAGCAAAATCGGTGCCACCAACTTTTGCCACTCGGCCCTAGCGATTTTTCCAGCTGCATATCCTTTGCCAAACCCTAATCTCTCGGTACCACCAAGTTTCATATCGGTGCCACCGAAAGCATGTGACTAACTTTTTCTTGAGCAGATTTGAAGAATCGGAATTTCCGAGTCTGAAATCGGTCTCACCGAGATTTGGAAACTACCCTTGGTCATCGTATCGGTACCACCAAGATTCATATATCTGTCTCGCTGAAAATTCAAAAGTTGCACATTTAGTGCAACTCAGTACCATCGAGATTCATTTCGGTGTCACCGAGTTGGGCAATAATGTTGTAACGGTTGGATTTTGGGGGATGCCTATATATACCCATCTACCTCCTCTCATTCGCACAGGAAGCACTCAGAACACACACACACACTTGCCAGATCCATTTTTCTAAGAGAGCGCCACCTACTCATGTGTTGAGATCAAGAGATTCCAATCAAACCATTTGAGATTCCAATCAAACCATTTGAAATTTGATCTCTAGCCTCCCCAAGTTGCTTTCCACAAAATCAATCTCTCCTACCCATGCCAAATCTGCGAGGGAGTGATTGAGTGTTGAGGAGACTATCTTTTGAAGCACAAGAGCAAGGAGTTCATTGTTAAACCACATCTATTACCTTTTGGAGGGTACTGCCTCCAAGATTGGTTAGGTGTTGCTTGGGAGCCTCCTACTTCGTGTTGTGGAGTTGAACCAAGAAGTTTGTAAGGGTAAGGGGATCGCCTACTTCGTGAAGATCTACCATGAGTGAGGATAGTCCTGTGTGGACGTAAGTCATGGTGGAATAGACAAGGCCCCTTCTTCGTGGACCCCTTGTGGGTGGAGCCTTCCAAGGACTGTCGCAACCGTTACCCTCCATGGGTTGAAGTGTCCACTAACGTAGACGTATGATAGAACCACCTATTGGAACCACGCCAAAAATCACTGTGTCAACCTTTGCATTTGATCTTCCTTCCCTACCCTCTACATTACATTTGCATGTCTTTACTTTTCATTGTTATACTCTTAAATGTGCATGTGTAGGGTGAACTTGACTAGTCGTAATTACTAAAACTAGCCCTCAACTAAAATTGGGAAATGACTAAGCTTTATTTGGTCAAGTAGTCTAATCACCCCCCCCCCTCTAGACATACTTCGGATCCTACATGGGCAGGCTCGTCGTGGGGGCTATTGGTTGTGGTGTGCTCTCCGGCTTGGGCCAGGGCTATCAGGGAGAGGATTTTCGGCACGTAGTCCCTTGGGTTTGCTTTTACTTTTAGCTTCCTCATACTTGTAAACTACTTTGGAATTTTCCTCGAAGAGGAGAGGAGAAGTAGCAAAATAGAGATAGATATTTCCCTTAGTTAGAACCAAGGTTATCGAACCGATAGGAGAACCACGCAAATTCCCGTCTTCAACACCTACACACAAAAGAGCACACACTTGCACCCAACGCGGGCAAGAGGGTTGTCAAGCCCTTTGACCTCTTTACTTGCAAGTATTAAGTAGTGATAGACAGATAATATAAATATAAAATCAAATAACAGGAGGTAAATGATAGAAATATTTTTAGTGTTTTTGTAATAATATTTGTGAAGACACGGGGGGGGCATAGTTTTCGCTAGAGGCTTCTCTCTCGAAGAAAGCATACGGTGGGTAAACAAATTACTGTTGGGAAATTGATAGAAAAGTGCATAGTGATGAAATATTTATTCATGATAATGATCATATATACAGGCATCACGTCCATAAGCAAGTAGACCGACTCCTACCTGCACCTACTACTATTACTCCACCCATCGACCGCTATCCAACATGCATCTAGAGTATTAAGTAAAAAAACAGAGTAATGGTTGAAGCAAGATGACATGTTGTAGACAAAGTAAACTCCACTGAAATGAGTAAACCCCATCTTTCTATCCATAATGGCAGCAATACAAATATGTGTCATGTCCCCTTCTATAACATGGGATTGAGCACCGCAAGATTGAGCCCATCACAATGCACCACTCCCGCTAAAGATAAATCAATGTAGTTTGCCAAAGCAAACCGGTAGATTGGAGATAAATATGAAGATACAATACTCATGCATATAAAAACCAGTAATGACTCAATATATTTTTCATGAATAATTAGATCATAAACCCAGAATTCATCGGATACCAACAAACACATCACAAAGAAGATTACGTCGAATACATCACCGCGGGAATCATGGTGAACTTTGTATTGAAGAACATAGAGAGAGATAGACATTTAGGTACTAGTTGTGGACCCGTAGGTTTGTGATAGACTACTCACACATCACCATGGGAGAAGGAAGGTTGATGTAGAGGCCCTACATGATTGATCCCCCCTGAGGCGGGGCACCGAAACATGGCTTCACATGGGATCACGATGGAATAGAGACTTGCGATGATAGAAAAAGTATTTTGGGTGGCCCTCTTGTGTGTGCCTAGTATATTAGGATTTATAGAGGCGGCGTTAGGTCACGAGGCGTTGGGAGGTGGTCCTAAGCCATGAGGGCGCGACCCCCCTGGGCATGACCTCTTGGCTTGGCGCCACCGTGTGCGGTCTACGGTATCCCTTCAAAGCTTCCAAATCTTATTTTTGTGCGAAAAAATCATTAAAAAATTTAGTTGCATTTGCACTTTGTTTGGTTAATTTCCTGAAAAGCCAAAAACACGTACAAAACAGCAGCTAGCACTAGGCACTGGGTTAATAGGTTAGTTCCCAAAAGTGATATAAAACAACATATAAATGCTTATAAAGTATCCAAGATTGATATTATAATAGCATGGAACAATAAAAAATTATATATACGTTGGAGACGTGTGAGAATCCCCAAGCTTAATTCCTGCTCGTCCTCGAGTAGGTAAATAATAAAAACAAATTTTTTGATGTGACATGATACCAAACATGTAACCTTTTCCACGTATGATCATTGAGAAATGATGAACTAATAAACATCAACATACTAATATCCATAAACATAAGTAACACAATCATGAACTTTCTAAATATACGATCCCTAAAGAATGTTACTCCCCATTCATTTTATAATATTAGCATGGCACGGCTCCGTCTTGACCACATAAATACAAATGTGGAGCACCATGGTGTTAAGTGAGCCAATTGGATTGTACAACTTAATGCTCTTCCGCATTTTCAGCCTCACCCATGGCATATCATATGGATGGAATTGAATATGGTGGTAGGTATCAAAAGGAGTAAAAGTGGAAAATAAATTCTCACATCAACTAGGCGGACCAACGGGCTATGGAGATTCCCATCAGTCGATATCAATGCGAGGAGTAGGGATTGCCATGCAACGAATGCACTACATCTATAAGTGCATGAAAGCTCATCAGAAGCTAAATGGGTGTGCGTCCAACTTGCTTGCTCATGAAGACCTCAAGCATTTAAGTAAGCCCGTCATAGTAATATGCAAGCCAAGTTATATAATGAAAAATTCCCACTAGCATATGAAAATGACAACTCATGACACTCTGTAATACTACACATGAAGATCGTTGCCATCCCCTATACTTGTGGGTTATCAACACTATTTTCTAGCGCCGTTGCCGAGGAGCATAGCTCTATTTATCGTGTTCACTTAGGATATCCAATTGTCACTATTAAAAATCCTAAAGATACAAGAACCAAGACCATGCCCTCTAAGATGATGGGAGGTAAGGAACTGCCATCTAGCTATGCTTTTGATTCGCCTACTGTTTTGAATCGGCTTATGACACCTCCACCTATTATTCAATTTGACATTGCTTCTACTATGGAGGATGTTAATGATGATGCTACTACTATGCTAGATGAAACTGAAATGTGTGCCACTTATTGAATTGCTTGATGCTCATATTGCTAGATCAGAGAAACAGAAAATGTTCAAACTGATGAAAACTATGATTCACCTATTATGCCTAGCTATCCTACTAGAGTTACTATGTGTGATGTACCCGAGGGCTATGTTATGGATGGGGATATAGCTAGAGACTTTCTTTCTTGTAATGATAGATATGAATTAAGAAAAATGATGTGTAAACTGAAAGAAAAATCTATGATGAAGAAAATGAAACATGATCCTAAATTTGCTACTTCTCCTATATGTGTTACTGATAAGGATTATGAACTCTTTGTTGATCCTAAATTAATTACTTTGGTAGAACCTAATTATTTCCATGGTTATGAAACTGAAACTATTGCATGATATATCCACCCTATTTTTTCACCAGGAAAAGATTCACTATTATTGTATACTTTAACTTTTTTTCCTTTCTCGGTAAAAGGTGATGCTAAGGAATAGTTTCATACTCTTGCTCCTGGTTGTGTGAGTAGCCCCCAGGATATGGATCGTCACTTCTCTAAAAAATATTTTCTTGCTCATAAGAAAAGAGTTGCATTACAAAAATATTTAGCTTTGTGCAAATTCAATAAGAGAATCTCCCTCAAGCTTGGGGAGGCTTCTCCACCTACTTAGAGCTTTACCTGGTCATCCTTTTAAGAAAAATGAAATACATGATATCTTTTATAATGGAATAACCTATGCTTCTAGAGACTACCTAGATAGTTGTGTGCTACGTCTCCAACGTATCTATAATTTTTTATTGTTCCATGCTATTATATTATCATTCTAGGATGCTTTTTGAGTAATTTATATTCTTTTTGAGCACAAACATATTGACCCACTTCCCACTACGAGTTCCTATTTTTTCTGTGTGCTTTGTTTCGCAAAAAATCCATATCAAACGGACTCCAAACGCGATAAAAAATTATGGAGATTTTTTGGAATATATGTGAATTTTGGGAGTCGGAATCTATGCAACACGATGCGCGAGGGAGGAACAAGCCAACAGGGCACTAGCTGGGGGTGTGGCCGCAACCTGATGGCTTTGGGCCACCCCCTAAGTTGGTTGATGATCTCCTTCTGCCGCAATAAATGTATTTTTGTGATAAAAATCCACTCAAGAATTTTAGCCCGATCGGAGTTACGGCTCTCCAGATATTTAAGAAACGATGATGGGCCAGAAAACAGGTCGTGAAATCAAGAGGGAAACAGAGAGGTAGATATCCAATACCGGAGGAGCTGCTGCCCTCCGGGTGCCATGTGGGCCATGGACCAAAGGAAAAACCCGCCTCCCACCTAGGGAGGAGGCCAAGGAAGAAGAAGAAGTAGGGGGGCTCTCTCCCCCTCTATCTCAGTGGCGCCGAAGCACCGCTGGGGCAACCATCGTGACCGCGATCTACACCAACAACTTCGCCGCCGTCACCACCAACTCTCTCCTCCTGTATGCAGCGGTGTAAAACCTCTCTTCCCCGTTGTAATCACTACTTGAACATGGTGCTTAATGCAATATATTATTATCCAATGATGTATGGCTATCCTATGATGTTTGAGTAGATTTATTTTGTCCCACGGGTTTATTGTGATATGATGTTATTGATATGAGTTGTGTGTTGACATGGTGTTATCCTAAGGTGCCTTCTATGAGGCGCACACCTGAAGGATTGTGTTAGCGTTATGATAGGATTTTCAATATGTTCATGATTCGCTTATAGTGGGTGGCTAGAGTTAAAGAAGCTTACACCCGAGTAAGGGAGTTATTTGCGTATGTGAGTAAATAGGACATGATATTTAATGCTATGGTTGGGTTTACCTTAATGATTTCTAGTAGTTGTGATGCTTGCTATAGGTCCAATCATAAGTGTATATGATCCAAGTATGGAAATTGTGTTAGTGTATGCCTCCCCCTCATTGCATATGATAAGTATCTATCATGTTATATTCAATTGTCTATGGACAATCTTTCTCTTGTGTTACACAAAAAGGTTTCTACTAAAAAGCCCCTAACTTTTATTTCCATTCTCTTTATTTTCTTGCAAAACAACACCTAAATTTTATTTACTTTCTCTTTATTACCTTGCAGAACTATCTATCACACCTACTAAGTACTTCTAGTTTCTTTCCGGCAAAGTAGTTCATTCTTGTTCTAGGTAAAGTAAGTGTTAGCGTGCGTAGAGTTGTATCAGTGGTCGATAGAACTTGAGAGATTTTTAATTCTACCTTTAGCTCCTCGTTGGCTTCGACACTCTTACTTATCAAAAAAGGCTACAAACAATCCCCTACACTTGTGGGTTATCAAGACCTTTTTCCGGCGCCATTGTCGGGGATCATTAGCATAGTTGTTGATATTCTCGTTTGTGCTTGTTTGCTTTATCACTAAGTAATTTTTATTTTATGTTATTAGTTGTTTTTTATCTTAGTTATGGGTAGGAAACGCAAAACACTAAAACAATTAGATGTACCTGCTGCTCCTGCAGTTGAGGAAACACCCAAAATGTATCATTCTTTTGAAGCTTATTACTTGGATCATCCTTGATCCCTTTGTGCTCGTGCTGAAAACCCAACTAGCTTAGTTGATGGAAAACCATTAAATGATCATGCTTATTATGTACGGCATCACTTGTCTCAAAAAGGGAAACTCTTGTGGCGCCAAATTAATATTTTGTGTTGCTATGCTTGGATCTTATGTGAAATATATGATTTTACTTGTTCCGAAGAAACTGAAAAACACCTTCCATACTAATGTGTGTTTAATGATAATGAAATATTATCTTCTTATGCCTAGGAGGCCTATTGTTATTACGATGTTGAACAAATTGAAGAATTTGGTGCTTTTAAGGGTGCTTATGAAATTGCTATTTTGATTGATAGGTATGATGCTACTCTTTACAAATCTTTTTTTTTGTGTGTCTTGTTTCGCGGAAAGTCCATAACAAATGGACTCCAAACATGATAAAAAATTATGGAGATTTTTTGGGATATATGTGAATTTTGGGAGTCAGAATCTACGCAACACGATGCGCGAGGGAGGCACAAGCCAACAGGGCACGAGCTGGGAGTGGGCCGCACCCTAGTGGCTTTGGGCCAGCCCCTAAGTCGGTTGATGCGATCCTTCTGCCGTAATAAATATATTTTTGCGATGAAAAACCACTCAAAATTTATCCCGATCGGAGTTATGGCTCTCCGGATATTTAAGAAACGGTGAAGGGCTAGAAAACAGGTCAAGAAAACAAGAGGGAAACAGAGAGAGAGAGATCCAATACTGGAGGGGCTGCTGCCTTCCGGGTGCCAGGACGACCATGGACCAAAAAATAAAACCTCCTCACACCTAGGGAGGAGGCAAAGTAAGAAGAAGAAGTAGGGGGCTCTCTCCCCCTCTATCTCGCTGGCGCCTAAGCGCCGTCGGGGCCACCATCGTGACGGTGATCTACACCTACAACTTCGCCGCCGTCAGCACTCCTCCTCTATGCAGCGGAGTAAAGCCTCTCTTCCCCATTTTAATCACTACTTCAACATGGTGCATAATGCAATATATTATTATCCAATGATCTGCAGCTATAATATGATGTTTGAGCAGATTTCTTTTGTCCCACAGGTTTATTGTGATATGATGTTATTGATATGAGTTGTGTGTTAATATGGTGATGTCCTAAGGTGCCTTGTGTGAGGTGCACACATGAAGGATTGTGTTAGCGTTATGATAGGGTTTGCAATATATTCATGATTCGCTTATAGTGTGTGGCTAGAGTGACAGAAGCTTACACCTGAGTAAGGGAGTTGTTTGCGTATGTGAGTAAATAGGACTTGATGTTTAATGCTATAGTTGGGTTTACCTTAATGATTTCTAGTAGCTGCGATGCTTGCTATAGTTCCAACCATAAGTGCATATGATCCAAGTATGGGAATTTTGTTAGCGTATGCCTCCCCCTCATTGCATATGATAGGTATCTATCAGGTTATATTCAATTGCCTATGGACAATCTTTCTCTTGCATTACACAAAAAGATTTCTACTAAACAACCCCTAACTTTTATTTCCATGCTCTCTATTTTCTTGCAAAACAACACCTAACTTTTATTTACTTGCTCTATATTACCTTGCAAAACTATCTATCACACCTACTAAGTACTTCTAGTTTCTTTCCCGCAAATTAGTTTCATTCTTGTTCTAGGTAAAGTAAGTGTTAGCGTGCATAGAGTTGTACAGGTGATCGATAGAACTTGAGAGATTATTAATTCTACCTTTATCTCCTCATTGGTTTCAACACTCTTACTTATCCAAAAAGGCTACAAATGATCCCATGCACTTGTGGGTTATCAAGACCTTTTTCCGGCGCCATTGCCGGGGAGTAATAGCGTAGTGGTTGATATTCTCGTTTGTGCTTGTTTGCTTTATCACTAAGTAATTTTTATTTTCTATTATGAGTTGTTTTTTATCTTTAGTTATAGGTAGGAAATGCAAAACACTGAAAAATAGATGTACCTGCTGCTCCAAAAGTTGAGGAAACACCCAAAATGTAGCATTCTATTGAAGCTTATTACGTGGATCATCCTCGACCCCTTTGTGCTTGTGCTGAAAACTTGACTAGCTTAGTTGAGGAAAAACCATTAAACGATCATGCTTATTGTGTGCGACATATCTTATCTCAAAAAGGGAAACTCTTGTGGCATCAAATTAATACTTTGTGTTGTTATGCTTGGAACTTATGCGAAATATAAGATTTTACTTGTTCTGAAGAAACTAAAAAACACCTTCCATACCAATGTGTGTTTAATGATAATGAAATATTATCTTCTTATGCCAAGGTGGCCTATTGTTATTATGATGTTGAATAAATTGAAGAATTGGTTGCTTTTAAGGGTGCTTATGAAATTGCTACTTTGATTGAAAGGTATGATGCTACTCTTTACAAATCTAATTTTTTTTGCCGTACTTAAATATTGGTGTGAAAACTATGCTTCTAATGCTTATGTTAAAAAATTTATTGAAAGAATAACTGCTGCCTTGGAAGAAAATAATATTTTGTAGGAATCTATGGAAGAAGAAATTGTTGAGAGCCCATTAGATGAAAAAGATGAGGAGGAGAGCAAAGAAAAAAAGGAGAAAGAGTAGATTATCTACCCGTGCCCACCTTCTAAGGAGAGTAACTCTTCTACTCATACATTGCTTAATTTCCCTTCGCAGATACCGAAGGATGAATGCTATGATAATTGCTATGCTATCCCTTTTTGATGAACTTGATGCTTGCTATGCTTGTGGTCACGATGCCAATATGAATAATGATTATGGAGGTGAACTTGTTGTTGTTCCTTATGTTAAGCCTGAAATTATTGCTATTGCACCCATACACAATAGCCCTATTATCTTTTTGAAATCTCCCAACTACACCATATAGGAGAAGTTTGCACTTGTGAAGGATTATATTGATGGGTTGCGTTTTACCACTACATATGATGATTTTTATGAATATTATATGCATGTTCTTGCTGCTCCTACTTGCAATTATTATGAGATAGGAACAAAATCTTCACCTCTCTATGTTTCCAATACGATAAAATTGCAAGAAACTATTTATGCTATGTATTAGCCTTTACTTTATGTGAAGGAATTGTTCTTTTATGACATACCAATGCATAGGAAGAGAGTTAGACTTCTTTTCTACATGATATATATATATATCACTTTATGCTCACTACTAAATTACAAATCATTGTTAATTAAAATTGGCTTTGATGTATCTTGGGATCCGGGTGGATCAATTACTTGAGCACTATATGCCTAGGTTAATGGATTTAAAGAAAGCACTGCTAGGGGGATAACCCAGAAGTTTTAGAGAGTCATTTATTTCTGTTTTGTTATTTTAAAATATTTAAAAACCAAAAAAATAAAGTGGGGAACTCGAAACTTTTTCAAAGACAAAAGTGAAAGTGAGAAGGACGAGCACTATTGAAGTGGGGGCTAGCCTTGAACTTTGTTCATGCCCATGGAAACTTTGTAAATCTTGATTACAGAAACTTTTCAACAAAAATAATTATACCCTTGTATAAATTCTTTTGCATTATAAGAATAATGTGCCAAGTAAAGCCTTTGCGATTATTTGTATGATGAGTAGAATTGATACAGTGCAAAAACAAAAACTTTGACGTCCAGTGCAGAATTTCTTTGGTTTTACTAGAACGTCTTTTAAAGATGATATCTTTACACAACACGTATATGCAAAATTTTCAGGTCTTCCTAATGTTTCAGAATTTTTCGAGTTACAGAAGTATGGAAATTAAAAGTATCATCCCAGACTGTTCTGTTTTAGACAAATTCTGTTTTTTCTTGCATAGTTTGCTTGTTTTGATGATGTTATGGATTGTATCACAGGGTATAAGCCATGGAGAAGTTAGAATACAGTACCTTATGCTAAAATAAAATACGATATAACATTACCTAAAGTATTTGATATGTGGCTTATACTAACGTATCTCACAAAGCTTTGTTGAGTTTTATGTGATTGAAGTTTTCAAGTTTTGGGTGAGACGCCGATATGTGGAGAATAAGGAGCAGCAAGAACCTAAGCTTCGGGATGCACAAGGCATCCCCGAGGTAATATACAAGGAAGAATCAAGGGTCTAGGCTTTGGGATCCCCCGGAAGGCAACCCCTCTTTCGTCTTCAACACTATCGGTATATCTTACTTGGAGCTATATTTCCATTCATGACATAATATGTGTTTTCTTTGAGCGTTATTTTATTTTGTTATTCTCTGTTAGATGTAATTCATAATATATATTTTTCAATAAAAAGTTCCAATAATTGCCTTTAGGACGCTTAAATTGCTTGTTTGATATGCGATGTGTAGAAACAAAAACTTTGGCTAGAGCATATGATTTTTCATATTTTACTCGAACGTCAAAAAAATATGAATTTTTTACACATTGCTCTTATAAAAGTTCTTTAACACTTCCTAACGTTTCATCATTTTATGAGTTACACAAGTATATGTTTCATGTGCATCTTTCCAGACTATCTTGGTTTTCACACATTGTTGTTATAGTTGCTTTGTGTGCTTATGTTTTTAATTCTTGTTGAGACCCATTGACTTGGGAGCCATACAATTGTGATATAATATAGTGGGTAATGTTAGATTATAATTATACAATAATGTTATGGCAGGACATGATGAGATTTGATGTTATATGAACTAACCTCTCTAATACAAGTTCTGTCAAGTTTTGTGTGGATGAAGTGTTCGAAGATCTAGGAGGTATTGATATGAGAAGAATAAGCAGAGGCAAGAGATCAAGCTTGGGGATTCCTAAGGTACCCCAAGTAATCATGGGGATGCCCTAGAAGGCATCCCATCTTTCTTCTTCAACAACTATCGATATATTTCAGTTTTTCTTTTGTTCACATGATATGCATAAATTCTTGGAGCGTCGTGTCCCTCTTATTTTACTTTTTGCTACGCACCATGCCAGTATGGGAAATTTCATGGTTGGTCTATAGAATGCTTCATGTGCTTCACTTATATCATTTGAAGTTGGATGCTTTTTTATCTACACATAGAAAACGTTATTTGTATAATGCTCTTTAGCTCCACTTATATTTATTAGAGCATGTCCATGTATTTTGTAGAAAGAATTAAACTCTCGTTCTTCACTTATATTTGTTTGAGAGTTAATAAACAGTGACGGTAATTTTCATGGGTTATAAGACTAGTACATAAATAATAGGTATTCAAGGAGTGATAATCAAAACCTTCATGTAGCACGTTAAAGAGAAGTTGTGGGTTAACGACATTGATGTGGTAATTTGAAAGGGTGTGAGTGCATCATTGTTGATTCTTAGAAGTGTATGTATTAATAGGTGTTAAACTTCTTGTTCATCTAAATATTAAAAGGGCATGGTGATGATGTGTGAGCATTTCTATTCCTCGTTGAAATCCTAGTATTGTTTTGAGTCGGAGTCGCGCGATGGTTAATTCCTCCCAACACTCTCCCTTGGGGCATGCGAGTAGTACTTTGATTTGTGATAAAACTGACAAAACTTTGCAATAAGTATTTGAGTTATTTATGACTAATGTGACACCATGGACATACACAATCTCACCTCCTCATATTTGCTAGCCTCTTTGGTACCGTGCATTGCCCATTCTCACCTCGAGGATTGGTGCAACTTTCGTCGGTGCATCCAAACCCCGTGACATGATACGCTCTGCTTCACATAATCCTCATTATATCTTCATCAAAACATCCACCATATCTACCTATCATGGCATTTCCATAGCAATTCCCAGATATATTGCCATGCAACTTCCACCATCACTTCATATGACTTGTACTTCCATTGTCATATTGCTTTGCATGATCGTAAGATAGCTAGCATGATATTTACATGGCTTGTCCATTTTTTGATATCTTTTGATATGCTAGATCATTAACATCCTGGTACACTGCTAGAGGCATTCATATAGAGTCATATGGTCCTATCCGTTTTTCATATCAAGTTGCTAGTAAATAAAAGTGTGCTGATGATCATTATTAGAGCATTGTCCTAGTGAGGAAATAAAATGGGGGAGGCCAATTGATCCCATCATAAAATAAATAAATAAATAACATGGGGGAGGTAAAAAAGCCCATCATGAAAAAATATTAAAAAAGAGAGAAAAAGAGAGAAGGGACTTTGCTACTATCCTTTACCACACATGTGCCTCAAAGTGGCACCGTGTTCTTCATATAGAGAGTCCCTTGTTTTGTCACTTCCATATGCTAGTGGGAATTTTTTATTATAGAACTTGGCTTGTATATTCCAATGATTGGTGTCCTCAAATGACCGAGGTCTTCCTGAGCAAGCAAGTTGGATGCACACCCACTTAGCTTCAGTTGAGCTTTCATACACCTATAGCTCTAGTGCATCCGTTACATGACAATCCCTACTCCTCGCATTGATATATATTAATGGGCATCTACATAGCCCGTTCATACGCCAAGTTGATGCGAGACTTTCTTCTCCACTTTTACCCCTTTGAAACATACCACCACATTATATTCCACCTATATGTTATGTCCATGGTTCACGCTCATGTATTGTGTGAAGAATAAAAAGTTGATGCATATTTAAAAAGTACAATCCAATTTCCTAACTTGGGCACCGTGGTGCCTAACATTTGTATTAATGTGGCAAAGATGAAGCCATGCCTTGCTAATATAATAAGATGAATGGGGGTAAACATTCTTTGATGATCGTATACTTTGAAAGATTAATGATTTTGTTTCTTGTGCTTATAAGTATTAATGTGTCAATGTTTGTTAATTCAGCATTTCTAAGTGATCATACATGCAAAATATTACATATTGGGTAGCATGTCATATCAGAAATTCTGTTTTTATCATTTACCTACTCGAGGACGAGCAGGAATTAAGCTTGGGGATGCTTCATATGTCTCCAACGTATATATAATTTTTTATTGTTCCATGCTATTATATTATCAGTCTAGGGTGCTTTTTAAGTAATTATTTACCAATTAAGGCTGTAAAACCGGACCTATTCCGAGCTCTCTCACGCATCCTTGCTCGTGAGCCGTTGATTTCGCGTGTGGGATGTAGATTCCGAGCTCTCTCACGCATCCTTGCTCGTGAGCTGTTGATTTCGCGTGTGGGATGTAGATCACCGTCAAATTAATGTTCAGGTCGCGAACTGGGATGTTTGATGCGCCTCTACTCATGTGTGGGCCCACGCTACTAATGGGCCGATTTTCTGGGGGCTGCTACTCCCGAAGCCAGTTTGAAGCCCTCTCATTTGCCTATACGAGTTAACGTCCGATCACGAACGAACGGTCATGATACGCTTATGGCTGGCCTAACCCCATCCCACCTCCTCGCGACTTGCCTTGTCTCGCTCGTCTCCATCTGAGCGATGGCGGAGCAGCAGCTTCCCAAGCTCCTCGGAGCCTTCCCTGGCGGGGACGCCATTGGGCATGCCACTGAGCATCGGATCCCCTTGGAGCCGCAGCCACACTTGCGAGGATATCGAGCGCAAGAGAAGCAAGCCAATCCAGCGCATGGGGAGCAAAAACCGGTGCGAGGGGAGGCGATCGAGGGGATCCAGCGGGACAGGCTTCAGCCGATGCGCTTGAGGGAAATGGATCTAGCAGACGAGGGGGTCTAGCGGGCGTGAGAGACGGTGGCCAGCTGTGCTGTCCTTCTACAATCTTTTCTCTGAAGGTGCAGGCAGCAGGTATGGGCTTCACTCTCAAATCGCTCGCGACGAAGGGTTTTCTCTCAGATCGGTACAGCAGGGAGGAACTTTGCAGCAGAGGCCGTCTTGGCAAGGGGAAAGGGTCCGGACCTACATCCCCATGTCTATGCAAATATCACTTCTCTTTATCTTGGATGTTCTAATCTTCAGATTTGTCTACTTTCCACATGCCGAGTAGTATCCCAAGACAATCAAGAAGTGGCCGCCGTCAGTGCCCTTTAACACAAAATTATCCATGTTAATCTATGCATGGATGCTCGTCACTGAACTTCGTTTTTTTGCTGCTTTCTACCGTGCAGTCCTTACTTTTTGTTCAATGTTGATCTATGGTACAAATCTTTGCATATGTTCTTTTACTCAGTTTATTCATGTTGCAGAATAGCAATCTTTGCATATGTTCTACCTGAAGGCCAATCGATCAGTATATTTTCTTCCTATTCCATCTCTAATTAGTGTTAGTTACTTCTGGCATGGAGATCGTGTACAAGTTAAAGTTTAGCTTAGCGGGCAATGTAAACTAAAAGTTACATACAAAGATAATTATACACAGTCTATTAAAAACAACATGCATTCTTATCTAGATTACTGTTCCATCTGAGACAGACATGGTTTCATTCTAATCTGGATTGTGTGAGTATGTAAAAATTTGGATTGCACAATATCCATATTTGTTTATTGTCTCCACAAGCATTTTTCTATTGTAAAGTAGAAAGGCGAGAGGAGGATGTTGTGCTTCATGTGAATCAGCATCAGTGATTTATTTATTTTTTAATTTTTTATTTCCCTTGTCATGATTTTTTTAACTGAATCCATTTTGATATTTTCCTCAAACAGGTTCCAAAACGATGACTTCATCTACTCTTTCCTAATTTATGGTATTCACTTTGGATCGATGGGAACCTTAAACTTCTGAAGGATCCTTATCTGCTATTACACATGTAAATATCAGCTTCCCTCGTTGATTCTCTGTGTGCTACTTGTTGTAACTACTCTACACATAACTCAATGAACATTTAAGTATGCCGTCAAAAATTAGCTGCTTCTTGCCAGTGCCACTTATGCTCTATCTGTTGTATTAAGATTCAATATGCACCATATCCTTACTCTAATATTTTTCTCAAAGTCTGCTCTTATCTGAATTTTCACTTATTAATACTTTCTTACAATAATTATTTGCTAATATTTTCCTTTTTATGATGAGACATGTTGACTAGGTTTATTATATTTGTAGGTATACATAGATAGTTCAGCATGAGCCTCAGCAATGCAATCTAAACTTCGTATTATATATTTTATTTGTAGTGGATTGTGTTACAAATAAGTCTCTACAACATGAACCTGATAGCGACAACATATTGTTTGCTCTGCCCCTGCAGCGGCGTCCAAGTGGACTTCTATGGGATGTCACCCGAGGGTGCGACTTGTAGGTGAGGGAGATGATGGTGGACTTTTGTTCCCCTTCCATTGAACTTTTGTTTTCTCCATCGACGACATTAATACCACATACCAGCAATCTGCTCTTTTTCGGAGTTGGACTCTTGGTCAGTATTTTGCTTCGCTATACAGTGTTCCGTTTTGTTCAACCAATTCCTTTTTTCCCTATTTTTTCTTGATGTGTTATCATGGATCTGATTATGGATATGTGTGGGCACCTACAGTTAGAAAATAGTATGGGTTCATGGTTGTGGAATTGTTCTAATTGTGGTTGGGAGGAACACGCCTTGGTCATGATTTAATCATTGGATTAACTATTAGGATTTGAATCTAATGGGACTACATACTTTCGCATTCAATCTTCTTACATAAGATATTGGCATATGCCTCTCTTCTCTGCTGCATCATCGGTTGGGGCTCTGCATCTCCTGTCAATGGGTACACCTGGTGTCAACCCTTTTGCTCTGCTCCTGTATGCATGACCCAACTCACTCCTTGATATGATAGTTCAGTATATTTCGGATGCTGACTAAACCTCCATGTTCAATTTAGTTGTACAATAGTAGTGCATAGTCGAATTGTATTGCCCTTTGCTTCTAGATACGTAACTATAGATCACATTGACCTCTACCTGGAATCAAGCAATTTTTTTTACTATGAGGTGTAACATTTTGTTTCTATTGCAGAATTTTAAAAATGGTAACTGTTCTATAAATTAACGTAGAAGTGTTAATATTGTAGGAGTTGTACAAACGGAACCAAAGATTACTTACAACTTATTAAACGGTTTTGCTCAGTGATGTCGTATGTACTATATTGCTTTGCTTTTTTCGTAATCGGGCTCTTTTGTTATATAACAAAAACCTTAAGTTTTCTCTTCTCTTTGCTTTCCATAAAAATAATCCATCATATGCATATTTCTCACGGAGCCTTTCCCCTACAGATAATGCTTTTCCGTCTCTACTGTAATTAGACTTGCTGAGCCAGGTTGGTGATCATCTTCTGGTGGAACCCTATGATAGTACTCCATCCTTTCTGCCGTAAAATATTACCCGTTGAAGGTGTTGTATTTCGTGCAGGTTGCAGCTTTTAGCTATGGTGGTTTATAATTCTTCTCCCGTGTTGGCAAATAGTTGATGTGTCAACATGTTTTCTAAGACAATATTGATGTAGATTATCGACTGTTTCGTTTACTGTCAAACATATATTCTTTATGTACACAAACTTAACTTTATTTTCACAAGCCCATGCATTACAAAATTTTCCTATCATCCAACTGAAAAAATGCATGGGCGCTGCAACGGGCGCCATCAATGTTCTAGTTTATATTATTTTTGAGCACTAACCTATTGACCCAGTGTCCACTTCCATTTCCTGTTTTTTGTGTGCTTTTGTTTTGCAGAAAATCCATATCAAATGGACTCCAAACACAATAAACATTTACGGATTTTTTCTGAATATATTTGAAATTTGGGAGTCAGAATCAACACAACACGGTGCCCGAGGGAGGCACAAGCCAATATGGTGCATCATGGGGTGGGGTCGCGCCCTGATGGCTTGTGTCCAGCCCTTAAGTCGGTTCATGCTTTCCTTCTATTGCAAGAAACATATTTCACGATAAAAATCCCCTCAAAATTTCAGCCCGGTCGGAGTTACGAAACACCAAATATTTAAGAAACGATGAAGGGTCAAAAATAGGTCGCGAAAAAAAAGAGAAATAGAGAGAGAGAGAGAGAGATCTAATCCCGGAGGGGCTGCTGCCCTTCGGGTGCCATGGCATACATGGACCATAGAAATGCTCCTCCCACCTAGGGAGGAGGCCAAGAGAGAAGAAGAAGGAGGGGTCTCTCTCCCCGTCTCTCCTGGTGGCGCTGGAGCACCGTGGAGGAAACCATTGTGATGGCGATCTACACCAACAACTTTGCCGCCCTCACCACCAACTCTCTCCTCCTCTATGAAGTAGTGTAAAACCTCTCTTGCCCGCTGTAATATCTACTTAAACATGGTGCTTAATGCTATATATTATTATCCAATGATTTGTGGCTATCCTATGATGTTTGAGTAGATTTATTTTGTCCTACGGGTTAATTATGATATGATGTTATTGATGTGAGTTGTGTCTTGATATGGTGCTATCCTAAGATGCCTTCCGTGAGGCGCACATGTGAAGGATTAATGCTGGAGGGTTTGCAATATGTTCATGATTCGCTTATAGTGGGTGGCTAGAGTGACAGAAGCATACATCTGAGTAAGGGAGTTGTTTGCTTATGGGAGTAAAGAGGACTTGTTGTTTAATGCTATGGTTGGATTTACCTTAATGATTTCTAGTAGTTGCAAATGTTTGCTAGAGGTCCAATCGTAAGTTCATATGATACAAGTACGGAAAGTATGTTAGAATATGCCTCTCCCTCATTGCATATCATAAGTATCAATCATGTTATATTGAATTTCCTATGGACAATCTTTCTCTTGCGTTACACAAAAACTTTCTACTAAACAACCCGTAACTCTTATTTCCCATGATAGTGTCACATCCCTAAACCTTAAGCTAGATAGCATTGTGCTCATGTCTTCATTGCATTTGCATCCAAGAAGTTCCAACAAAAACAACAAAGTGGCAAAGGAAAAACTCTAAACCCTAGCCACCATTTCAATTAAAGGAAAATTCAACTAGTTCAAAATCAATGAACCCAAAATGGCCTCAAGAAATGTTCAAACTTTTTGATAAATCATGAAAGTAAATAAGCATTAGAGAAAACTATTTTCTTGACACTTTAAGCATTTTAAATAAATGCAAAAGCCACTGGTTTCAAATTTAAAAATTTGAAAACAGAAACTATAATTTTCAAAAAATGTTGAAAGTCTTCGAAACGAGTGGGGATATTATAACAAATATTTCAGGAGGTAAAAATTAATTTTTACTTTTTGTTTTGGAGCTGAAATAATTAGCAAAGCAACAAATAGCAAAACATAAAAACAAAAGCAGAAGAAAAAGGAAAAGACTTACCTGACGCCCACGCCAGGCCCAGCCCATCTCGCCGCTCGTCCCCTTCCCCGCGCCAGTAGGCAGCAGGAGGTGGCCGCCGCCTCCTCTGACGCGGCCACGCACCTGCGTGCCTGCCTGGCCGCCGGTTCGCGCTGGCGACGGCGGGGATAAGCTCCCCAGAGCCTCCCCTATCCATTCCCCGCCTCGGTTCTTCCCCTCCGCCCGGATCTCCTCCCCCTCCCTGCTGCCGCCATTAGAGCCGAGCTCGAGCTCGAGCTGGCCGTGCCCCTGGCCATAGGAACCCCTCCCCGAGCACGCCATTAGATCCGCCTCGTCGCCCTGGTCGTCTCTGCAGAAGCCGAAGTCCCCTCGAGCCCTGCAACACCCGCAACGTCGTCGTCTTCTTCCTCCGGCCGCCGGACCTCTCCCGTCGATTCGTCGCCCCCAGGCCTTCCCCGAGCCGTCCGAGCTCTTCTCTGCACTCCCTGTGAGCATGCGGTGGTTTTCCCTAAGCTTTCCCCATCGATCCCCTCCTCTAGCCCTAGTTCCACCGGAGCCCGACGAGCACCGCCGCTGCCGCTCGTCGCCGGTAGCCCTCCGATGTCCAGCTCGTCCTCCCGTGAGCACCAGAAGCTCCAGGACGACGCATAGATGCCGTAGCAGCTAAGATCTAAGCGTGGATCCCTCTGATTCAAGCCCCCCGACGACGCCCGAGCTTCGGCCGCCGCTCCGGCTCGTCGCCGACGTCTCTTCCGGCGACCCTAGCCTCCCCAGTTGGTCCTGCCAGATCGGCCGCTTCGCGAGCTTGCTGTAGCTGCCATCCGCGTGCGATTTGGTGCTGTGCAGCGCCGTCTAGGTCGCCTTCGGCGAGCCCTCCGCCGCGGGTTTGGTCGCCGGCGACCACCCTCCGGTGGCCGTCGACGTGGCCGGCCATTAGGGCCTAATCGCCCTCCTCTGAGTCGCTGACAGAGGGCCCCACGCCTGGTCAAACCCCAATTAGGGGCTGGTCAGCGCGGGATTAGTCCCAGAGAGGCTGACCAGTGAGGCCCCCCTGTCAGGTTTGACCTGCACAGGTCGGCTGACCTGCTGACGTCAGCCTGATGCAATAAATGGAATTTCCAGTATAAAAGTAATTCAGGAAATTGCTAAAAATTGCAAAAATCATAGAAATTAATCTGTAACTCCAATGAAAATAATTTATATATGAAAAAGTATCAGAAAAATTCAAAGATTCTGATTATGCTATTTTGAGCTATGTTTGAAAAAGTTACAGAACCCTAAATTGTGAAATAAGGAATAATTTAATTCTTTTAATCACTTTATAAATGGAATTTGCAAAAATATCCAAATTTCATTATAAATGCAATGATCACACACTGCCCTAGATGTAAATCAGTACCATAACATGACATTTCATGCATGTTAACATTAGGTTGATCTGAGCATCAGGTCGAATCAATTAAACCGGTATCCGGGAATACCCGTTTGAATTGCTATTCGAATGTGATTCAAATCAACTCTAAACCCAAAACATCTTGATTATAATAACTTATCACTTTGCATTCTCATGCCATGCTCATGCATCATTTTGATTGCATATGATTGTTATTGAATGTTGCCGTTCATTTCAGTAGGCTCCTCACCCCCGGATTCCACCGAATATCCGTCCGACGGATATCGTTCCTCCTCTGAGCAACAAGGCAAGCACCCCTTTGATCATCCCGATAACACCTATGTTCTTGCTCCTACACCTATTTAATGCATTAGGATCAAATGCTTCAACTGCTTTTGCCACGATTAGTTGGACCCACTTCCTTTGCATGACTTAACCTTGTCACAGTAAATAGCCGAACCTTGCAACCTAGCATACCTGGTAGTTGCTTGAGCTATAATGTGCCTTATCCTGCTATGCATGCTATGCTTAGAGTTGTGTATGGTCTGTCATCTGGGAGATGAACAGAAATGTGGAATGTGTTCGGTAAGCAAAGGTCGTGTGTTGAACTTGATTTGGTAAAGGTACCGGTGAAAGGCTGTGTAGGAGTACATGGCGGGTTGTTTCATTGGAACCGTCCTTAGGAACTGAGTTCCGTGTATGTAATCCAAGACTAGATACTACCACATGCTGGGCCCTGAAATATGACCCCGCTCGGCCTATTAATCGCGTAGTACTCGGTCCAGGAGTTGCAAGTAGTTTCTGGTGTTTATAGTAATGCTGGAGGCCGTGCATGGTGCTGACCTGAGAGGTGGACCGTGATGCGGTAGGCAGTGGCACGGTGTACCAAGTGGCACCCGGATGGTGGGCTTGGGAACCCTGCGCACATCGTTTGAGGCCGTGGCGAAAACCTCGGCCGGACTTCCGTACGGGTTACTCTCAGATAGGCGATAAACCTGGACTAGGTACTAGTGTGATTAACGATCGTGGCCGACTCCCTCGCTGGGCTTCCGCTTGAAGGTTGCCGAGGTGCATGACGTGCACATGGCGATAAGTGGCGGGAGCGTGTGTGACGAAGTACACCCCTGCAGGGTTATGATCTATTCGAATAGCCGCGTCCGCGGATATGGACTACTTGGAGACATATGTTGTTCATAGATAATTTCAATGGCTACTCATAAAATTGTCAAGATAAGCGTGAGTGTCGTGGACGGCATTTCCGTATGGAGATGGAATGATTCCACGATAGTGTATTGTTGTGGTGTTAGTGGACTCGTGTGCGAGAAATCAAGTTGTCAAAATTATTTAAAAATGCAAGTTGTCTAGCCACGAGTCAAATGCTGGCTTTCCGCATGAAACCCCACAATACCTTCTTGATACCTTGCATGAGTAGTTAGTCATCCTAAAGTCTTGCTGAGTACCTTCGTACTCATGTTTGCTTAATCATGTTGCAGAGGTTGCTAATGACCCTAATGGAGGGTTCTTCGTAGACATCGACGACGACGAGTAGCTGGTGTCCCAGCTACGACCTGGCCCTACGTCGGCTCTGTAGTATAGTCAGGCCATGTGCCTTCTAGTTGCTCTGTGTGTACCCAGACAGCTTATAACTCTTCCGCTGGCTTGTATTGTGTGACTGATATTATGGGTCGTGAGACCCTTAATGTGTAATAATATGTATGTGGCTCTTCCGAGCCTCTTAAATAAAGCTTGTATGCTTATGGTTATGTTGTGATGCCATCGATGTATCTATACATATCGGTATGCCATGCGTACGTGTGTCTTACTTGATATGTATGGGGTTCGAATACCTAGTCGTGAACTTTAGTAGCACTCCTTACAAGGAAATGCCCCTTTTGTGATCCAACGAGGCTTGGTAGTTCGCTACTGCTCTGGACGCATTGGTTGACCGGCATGTGTCCTTCTTAGCTGCTGTGTCTGTCCCCTTTGGGGAAATGTCACGCGACGTAATGGAGTCCTTGTAGCTTGCTACGACTCGTCTACGTTCGTTGATGACCGACACCTGCTTTGTTGGGTCATGTATGCCTGTCCTTGTGCGGAACTGCCACTTTGGTTTATGACTAGACATGTCGATCCGGGTTCTTTGACATTGGAATGCTAGCGACACGATCGCATACGTGAGTCAAAAGACGCAAACGGTCCCGACTAAGGTAAGGCTGCAGCCGTGGAGTTAATCGTGCGTGAGACCACAAAGAGATGCGATGTGTTACAAGCTGGATTCCTATGGCTTAGGATCGGGGTCCCGACAGATAGATACTTCACATGTGCAATGAGGGAGAGGCATACGCTAACACACTTTCCATACTTGGATCATATGCACTTATGATTGAACCTTTAGCAAGTATTCACAACTACTAGAAATCACTAAGGTAAACCCAACAATAACATTAAACATCAAGTCCTCTTTACTCCCATACGCGCACAGCTCCCTTACTCGGGTGTAAGTTTTTGTCACTCTCTTCACCCATTATAAGCGAATCATGAACATATTGGAAACCATCAAGTGTGTATCCTTCACGTGTGCACCTCACGGAAGGCATCTTAGGACAACACCTTATCAACACAAAACTCATAACAGTAACATCATATCACAATTAACCCGTAGGACAAAATGGGTCTCCTCAAACATCATAGGATAGCCACATATCATTGGGAAATAGTATGTAGTGTTGAGAACCATGTCTAAGTACAAAGTTAGAGCGAGAAAAGAGGTGTTACACCACTGCATAGAGGGGGAGAGAGTTGGTGTTGGCGGCAGCAAGATTGTTGATGTAGACCGTCGTCACACTCCTTCCCCCAGTGCCACTCTGGCGCCACCGAGAGAGAGGGGAGAGAGCACCCCTCCTTCTTATTCTTCTTTGGCCTCTTCCCTAGATGGGAGGAGAGTTCCCCCTCCGGTCCATGGCCTCCATGGCAGCGGAGGGGCATGAGCCCCTCCGAGATTGGATCTCCCTCTCTGTTCTCTTGTGTTTCGTGTTCGTGTTTTCTCACCCTTCACCATTTCTTAAATTTTGGGAGATTAGTAACTCCGATCAGGCTGAAATTTTGAGGGGATTTTTATGCATAAGTTAGCTTTCCTGCGTCCGAAGAAATATCCCAACCGACTTAAGGGGTGCCCACTAGGCACCACCACACTTGAGGGGGGCACGCGCGCCCCGGTGGGTAGTGGAGGTTGTGGTCCTTCGTTTGCGTTGATTTAACTTCCCAAAAATCACATATATTCCAAAATAATTCTTTGCAAATTTTTATCGCGTTTGGGCTTCGTTTGATATGGATATTTTACAAAACAAAAAACATGCAACAAACAGGAACTGACACTTGGCACTGATCAATATGTTAGTCCAATAAATCATATAAAATGTTGCCAAAAAATATATGAATGTTGTGTAATATTGGCATCGAACAATCAAAAAAATTAGATACGACAGAGACATATCATCATCCTCAAGCTTAATTCCTGCTCGTCCTCGAGTAGGTAAATGATAAAAAGATAATTTTTTATGTGGAATGCTACCTAACATAATCTCGATCATATATCTAATCATGGGATGAATACTAAGATACAAGTGATTCAAGGCAATAGTCTATCATTTAACAAAAATACATCCATACTCAGGTTTACTAGCAAACAATCTTGTCCTTTCAAAATAACATTGCTAAAGAAAGCTACCCCTACAAAATCATATAGCATGTCATGCTTGGTCTTCCTAGCATAAGGTATAAATCAATAGCACCCAAGTGTCAAATCAAGCAATTGGACCGTACTTTTTAACGTGCTTCAGCTTTTTATTACTCACTCAATACATGAGCATGAACCGCGGATATAGCATAAAGGTGGAATAGAATGTGTTGGTAGGTTTCAAAGGGGTAAAATTGAAGAAGAAAGTCACGCATCAACTCGGCGTATCAACGGGCTATGGAGATGCCCATCAATAGATATCAATGTGAGGAGTAGGGATTGCCATGCAATGGATGCACTAAGAGCTATAAGTGTATGAAATCTCAATACCAAAACTAAGTGGGTGTGCATCAAACTCTAGAATGAAAAATTCGCACTAGTATATGAAAGTGACAACATAGGAGACTTTCCATATGAAAAACATGGTGCTACTTTCAAGCACAAGTGTGGAATTAGCATGCCCCTTCTCTGTTTTCTCTCTTTTTTCTATTTTTTTTCTCCTCTTTTATTCTTTCCTTTTCCTTTTCTTTCTTTCTCCTTTTTTCTCATTGTGGTGGGCTCATTTGGCCTCCCCCATTTTTCATTTTTCGTGTGGAGTCTCATCCCGACTTGTGGGGGAATCGCAGTCTCCATCATCCTTTCCTCACTGGCACAATGATCTAATAATGAATAATGATGATCATCACACTTCTATTCACTTACAACTCAGTATTACAACTCGATACCTAAAAAAAGTATGACTCTATATGAATGCCTCTTGCAGTGTACCAGGATGTGCAATGATCTAGTGTGGCAAAAAACATCAAAAAATGGTCAATCCATGGAAATATCATGCTAGCTATCTTAGGATCATGCAAATCAATATGATAATGAATCGTCAAGTCATCAAAACGAAAGCGGTGGAAATTGCATGGCAATATATCTCGGAATGGCTATGAAAAAACCATAATAGGTAGGTATGGTGGCTATTATGAGGAAGATATAATAAGGCTTATGTGTGATAGAGCGCATCATATCATGGGGTCTGGATGCACCTGTGAAATTTGCACCGTCTCTCGAGGTGAGAAAGGGCAATGCACGGTACCATAGAGGCTAGAAAATTGCGGAAAGGTAAGAGTGCATATATCCATGGATTCACATTAGTCACAAAGAACTCACATACTTATTGCACGATTTTATTAGCTCTCTCGAAGCAAAGCACTACTCGCATGCCCCGAATGAGAGGGTTGGGAGGAGTTAACCATCGCGCGACTCCGATTATAACAACACAAAGGATTTAAGTCAAGGATAAATTATGCTCCAACTTCATCTCATAACCAGAGACTATAAGTGCATGCTTCGGGAATCACAAACCTTAACATCAATATTCTTACTAATCCACAATCATCAACTAGTCACCCACATATTACTATATTAATGTCACAAAACTATTGCAAGGAATCAAACATATCTTACTCACTGATGTACAAGTTTTATGTAGGATTTTATGACTAACCTTGTAAATGACCAATTAGTTTGGACTCTCTAAATAGATATAAGTGAAGCATGAGATTTTAATTCTTTCTATAAAATACCAAGCTCTAATAAATATAAGTGAAGTAGAAGAGCATTCTACAAATAACGGTTTTCTATATGTAGAGAAACATGCAATCCAAGCTTCAAATGATATAATTGAAGCACATGAAGAATTAATTAAATCAACCATGGACTATCTCATACCAGCACGGTGCACAAAATAAAAGTGAAAACTAAACACAAAAGATGCTCCAAGATTTACGCATATCGCGTGAACTAAACAAGGACAAAAACATACATATACTTGTTGAAGAAAGATGGGATGCCTTCTCGGGCATCCCCAAGCTTAGACGCTTGAGTCTCCTTGGATATTTACTTGGGGTGCCTACGGAATCCCAAAGGTTAGACTCGTCCCTCTCCTCCATCTCCTCATATCGGGACCTCCTCAAACTTCGAGCACTTCATCCACACAAAACTTAACAAAAAAACTCGTGAGATCCGTTAGTATAATAGTGAAAATTACTACCTTAAGTACTATTGCAAACCCATTCATATTTTTTTGCATTATAGCTACCGTAATATAACTTCTCCATGGCTTATACCATCGATACAATCGATAGTTTCACCAAAACAAGAAAAACAATGCATCGAAAATAGAATTCGTTAAAAACAGGACAATTTGTAGTAATATGATCATTGACCATAGTTTAGTAACTTAAAAATTCTGAAAAATAGGACAACATAAAAAAATTCATAGCATTACTTTGTATAATTTAAGAAACTTTTGACGTTCCAGTAACAAATGTGAATTCAAGCACTACAACCAAAGTTTTTGTTTTTGCACCGCACATACTGATACGTCTCCATCGTATCTACTTTTCCAAACTCTTTTGCCCTTGTTTTGGACTCTAATTTGCATGATTTGAATGGAACTAGCCCGGACTGACGTTGTTTTCGGCATAATTGTCATGGTGTTGTTTTTGTGCAAAAATAAAAGTTCTCGTAATGACCTAGAAATTTACGAGCATTTTTTGTGGAATATATAAAAAATACTGGCGCAAGAATTACCTGGAGGGACGGAGCCAGGAGCCCACAAGCCCAGGAGGCGCTGGACCCCCCTGGCCGCACCTGGCAGGCTTGTGAGGCCCTCGTGGCTCCGCGGCCTCCAACTCCAGCTCTATATAGTCTCTCTCGCCCAGAAAAAATTAAGAGAGAAGAGTTCATCGCGTTTCACGACACGGAGCCGCTGCCACCACCTGTTCTTCCTCTGGAGGGCACATCTGGAGTCCGTTCTCGGCTCCGGAGAGGGGAGATCGACGTCGTCGTCATCATCAACCATCCTTCATCGCCAATTCCATGATGCTCTTCACCAATCGTGAGTAATCTCATCATAGGCTTGCTGGACGGTGATGGGTTGGATGAGATCTATCATGTAATCAAGTTAGTTTTGATAGGGTTTGATCCCTAGTATCCACTATGTTCTGAGATTGATGTTGCTACTACTTTGCTATGCTTAATGCTTGTCACTAGGGTCCGAGTGCCACGATTTCAGATATGAACCTATTATGTTTTCATCAATATATGTGTGTTCTTGATCCTATCTTGCAAGTTGTAGTCACCTACTATGTGTTATGACCCGGCAACCCTGGAGTGACAATAGCCGGAACCACTCCCGGAGATGACCATAGTATGAGGAGTACATGTATATACTAAGTGTTAATGCTTTGTTCTGGTTCTCTATTAAAAGGAGACCTTAATATCCCTTAGTTTCCATTAGGACCCCGCTGCCACGGGAGGGATGGACAATAGATGTCATGCAAGTTCTTTTCCATAAGCACGTATGACTATATACGGAATACATGCCTACATTACATTGACGAACTGGAGCTAGTTACAAATCACCCCATGTTATAACTGATATATGATGAATGTCATCCGACATAATTATCCATCACCGATCCAATGCCTACGAGTCTTTTCCTACTGGTCCTTGCTACGTTACTTTACCGCTACTGCTGTCATTGCTGCTACTGTTACCACTATTGTTGTCACTGCTGCTACTGTTACCGTTGGTACCATTACTATCACACTACTGTGTTACTAAAACTTTGCTGCAGATACTAAGTCTTTCAGCTGTGGTTGAATTGACAACTCAACTGCTAATACTCGAGAATATTCTTTGGCTTCCCCTTGTGTCGAATCAACAAATTTGGGTTGAATACTCTACCCTCGAAAACTATTGCGATCCCCTATACTTGTGGGTTATCAAGACTATTTTCTGGCGCCGTTGCCGGGGAAGCATAGCTCTAATCTCTGGATCACTTGGGATTTACGTCTGTTGATCACTATGAGGAATCCGAGAGATCCAAAAACTAAAGTCTTGCCCTCAACTACGAGGACAGGTAAGGAACTGCCATCTAGCTCTGCACTTGATTCACCTTCAGTTATGAGTAAGTCTGCGACACCACCACCTACTAGAAATTCTAATGTGTCGCATGTGCTTGATGATGCTACTTCTGCTATCCATGATGATTATGATGATGCTTTTCTTGATACTGCTTTGCCACTGGGTGCATTCCGTGATGCACAAATTGCTAGAGTTGCTGCTAAATGTGATGATACTTCTGAAACTCCCGAAATTATAGAAGTAGAACCTGCTAGTTCACCTGTTAGAACTAGCTCTCCTAGATATGAATTGCTTGATATACCTGAGGGTTATGTTATGGAGGGAGAGGTAGCTGAGGACTTTCTTGCTTGTAAGGATAGCTATGATCTTCAGAATTTATTGCACAAGTGGAAAGAAAAATCTGTGAACGCTAGGATGAAATACGATCCTAAGTTTGCTACTTCGCCTATCTTTGTTACTAATAAGGATTACGAATTCTGTGTCGATCCTGATTTAATCACTTTGGTCGAATCTGATCCTTTTCATGGTTATGAGTCTGAAACGGTTGTAGCACATCTTACCAAATTGCACGATATAGCCACCCTATTCACGAGTGAGGAAAAGATCCACCACAACTATATCCTTAAGTTGTTTCCTTTCTCACTAAAGGGTGATGCTAAGACTTGGTTCACTTCTCTTGCTTCCGGTTGTGTGCGTAGTCCCCAGGATATGATGTACTACTTATTTGAGAAATATTTTCCTGCCCATAAGAAACAAGCTGCCTTGCAGGATATATATAACTTTGTGCAAGTTAAAGAAGAGAGTCTCCCACAAGCTTGGGAAAGGCTTGTTCAGCTACTTAATGCTTTCCCTGATCACCCTCTTGAGAAAAATGAAATACTTGATATCTTTTATAATGGACTAACCGATGCTTCTAGGGACCACCTAGATAGTTGTGTTGGTTGTGTTTTCAGGGAACGAACTATGGAACAAGCTGAGATTCTATTGAATAATATCTTGAGAAATGTTAATGCTTGGACTATTCCCGAACCACCTCCGAAGCCAACTCCGAAGAAAAGAGGTATTCTATTCCTCAGTCCTGAAGATATGCAAGAAGCCAAGAAATCTGTGCAAGAGAAAGGTATTAAATTTGAAGATATTAAGAATCTACCACCTATTGAAGAAATACATGGTCTTGATAACCCGACATAGGTAGTAGAGGTAAATTCTCTTCGTAGATTCAATGAGAGTGATATTTCTTTTGATAAACTTGCTAGCTTATGCTTAGATGAATTTGATAACTTTTTTGCCAAAAAACAAAGTTTCAATGATTATGTTAGCACACAATTGAGGCAAAATGCTCGTATGATTGATCATATAAGTGCTTGTGTGGATAGAAATGTCAATGATCTTAAGCTTTTGAGTAAACATGCCTCTATGGTCACTACTCAAGTAGAACAAGTACTTAAGGCTCAAAATGACTTGCTCAATGAGTTGAATGACAAGTCTGTTAGAGTTATCACTAGAGCTGATAGAATGACCCAGGAACCTTTGTATCCTGAGGGTCATCCTAAGAGAATTGAACAAGATTCTCAAGGATTTAGCACTGAGGCACCTAGTTATCCTAGTAATAGGAAGAAAAAGAAAGATGATAGGAACTTGCATGCTAGCAAACCTGCTGCTGTTACACCCGAGAATCCAAACAATGTCTCTGTTTCTGATGTCGAGACACAATCTGGTGATGAACATGAGCCTACTGATAATATCGATAGTGGTGTTCATGATGATGCTCAACCTAGCAATGATAAGGATGTGGAGATTGAACCAGTTGATCTTGATAACCCACAACCTAAGAATATGAGATATGATAAGAACGACTTCATTGCTAGGAATCATGATAAAGAAAGAGAACCATGCATTCAGAAACCCATGCCCTTTCCTCCCAAACCATCCAAGAAAAAGGATGATGAGGATTTTGAGCGCTTTGTTGAAATGATTAGACCTGTCTTTCTGCAAATGCGTTTGACAGATATGCTCAAAATGTCTCCCTATGCTAAGTACATGAAAGATATTGTGACTAATAAAAGGAGGATACCTCAGGTTGAGATTTCCACCATGCTCGCTAATTACACCTTCAAGGGTGGAACACCTAAGAAACTAGGTGATCCCGGAGTGCCCACTATACCTTGCTCCATTAAAGGAAACTATGTTAGAACTGCTTTATGTGATCTTGGAGCCGGTGTTAGTGTTATGCCTCTCTCTCTTTATCGTAGACTTGAATTGGATAAATTTGCACCCACTGAAATGTCTTTGCAAATGGCCGACAAATCAACTCTTTTCCTATCGGCATTTGCGAGGATGTGCCTGTCGTGGTTGCTAACGTTACTATCTTAACGGACTTTGTTATTCTGGATATTCCCGAGGATGATGTCATGGCGTTCATCCTTGGAAGACCCTTTTTAAACACTGTAGGGGCTGTTATTTATTGCAACAAAGGCAATGTCACTTTCCATGTCAATGGTAATGAGCATACGGTGCACTTTCTGAAGAAACAATATCGAGTTCACTGTATCAATGCTATTGAAAAAACTTCATCAATCCTTATTAGGAGCTTTGAATGCCCTATACCTACTATCAAGATGAAGTATGATTTGCTTGTTGGGGATGTGCACATCCCCATTGAGATAACTTAGTGATTATTTGAAAATTCTCCGGTTTCATGTGATTCGAAAAAAAGTTTGTCAAGGAGACTTGACCAACCTCATTGACGAATTTCTTTTGAAGACCATGAGATGGATGAATCTAAGAGTCACAACCTTCTGTTCCGAACTTTTATTTTTTGTTGTTTAGAAGAAAAATGATAAATTTAGCTTTAGTTTTTCCTGTTTTCTGCTTTTTTGCATCCCTTAGAAAAGTGTCCCGAAAATAAAAGTTCTTCAGATGCCCTGAAAATCAAGTATGATTTTTTCTGGAATTTTTGAAAAATTCTGAGATAGAGAGCTAGTCAGGGGGATGCACCAGTGGGCCACAAGCCCAGGAAGCGCGGGCACCCCCCTGGTCGCGCCTGGCAGGCTTGTGGGCCCCACGTGGCCCCCTCCACTTATTCCAGCTCCCATCTCCTTCTCCTACCTCCAGAAAAAATCATTCCATAGCTCAAACCCGTGTTCTTGCCCTTCTTGCTGCGTTTTTCGATCTCCTTGTGCAAATCCCCTTTCACTAAACTGTTTTGGGGGAATTGTTCCTTGGTATGTGACTTCTCCATTGGTCCAATTAGTTTTTGCTCTAGTGCTTTATTCGTTGCATATTTTTGCTGCCTTGGTGGCCCTGTTCTTGAGCTTCGCATGTTAATTTTAGTTGGTCGCAAGTAGTTTTGATGCATGATATGGCCTCTAGGCACTTGTAGGAGTAGTTGTTATGAGTTTTGTTGAGCCTTGTTCATTTTTCTTTTGAGTCACTAAAAATTTCAGAAAAGGAAGATGTTCAGGAAAAACTATAATGGTGGTTCTTCAAGCAAGAGGGGTCCCCGTCTCGCGATTCGGGAGCCCGATCCTTATGAACCGAGGAAGGCACAGGTACAACCATGTGAATGGCCTTCTGATGATTCATGATTGATGCAGGTTTCAAAGACGAGTTTGATACATTTGTTCACAACGCCGGGCTAGAAGAATTCATCTCCAATAAATGTGAACAATATACTACTCTCACTGCCTCTTTTGTTCGTAGATTTAAATTTTCAGTTGGCCGTGACACTTCCAGACTGTTTGATCTATATGACAAATCGTATACCATGGATTTAGAGGATTTCTATAGAATTTGCAATATACCTGATTGGGGTAGTCTTAATGATCCTCCTAAGTCTTCGGTTAGAGATTTTTTCTCTAGTATAATTGTTGGAGAAACTAGAGATATTACGCAAGTTACCATTGGAAGCATTCATTTTCCTGCCTTCATTACTTTGCTCTCTTCATAGGTAGATGCATTAATGGCAAGATTGAGCATTGTCACCTCCGCGCACCTGACCTTAGTATTCTTAAGAGCGCAGTAACGGGTGATAGAAGTTTCAACATGGGAGCTATAATCGCGAGGACGCTAAATAATAATGCTAATGAAGGGGATTTCTTTGGTGGGATCTATGCCACTCGCATAGCAAATTTTCTTGGAGTACCCATCCGCGAAGGAGATCCCCCGCACCATACAGCTTTCCTTGATCGCGCCGCTATGACACGTTATCAGTTCCTTGAGAGGGATAATGAATCCCTCCTATACCGATTAATATTTAACCGACAACTTGTTTTCCATATTACCCTTCCTGCTCCTGCCTTCTTTGACTTTCAGGTAAAACGGGGATATTATATAACCAGAGGAGAGGAAGAGGAGTATGAGAGGGAGGCAAAGGCTGCTCGCCTCCGTGAGGCAGCTATTCAGGCGGTAGCTGCCGCATTCCCGTACAACCCCCATTATGATTTTGGATATCGCCCGGACCAGCCATGGGAGTAGACCAACTTAGGCCAAAAGCCTAAGCTTGGGGGAGTACGTGTTTCTCACCGACTTTATATTCATGCTCACACTTTCACTTTGATAATCGGTGTTCACACCTTGCCACTGTATCATCCATGCTAGTTTATTTCTTTTTCTCGCTTTCTTCTCGTGTGTTTGTTTAGATTGAGAAAAACAAAAAAAATAGTTGTAAGTTTACTTTCCAGCTTGCTTAGTGGTGTTCAAAAAGAAAACCCAAAATATTTCCCGTTCTTCTTTTGCTTGTTGGGAGCTTTCCTGTGTAAATAGTTTTCTTTTTCTTTGGGTCAAGGTAGAAGACCATGGTTACAATGTTTAATGGCTCTCGTATGCATTATTGTTTATCTATCAAAGCGCCATATTACTTTGTCTTCTTCTCTGAGTTTGCTTGCAGATTCCAGCTTAGTCCAATGCACGAACACTCTCATTATTATTCACATCATTCGGTCGTGCAAGTGAAAGGCAATAATGACGATATATGATGAAGTGACTGAGCCTGGAAAAGCTGGTATGGACTCGATCTATTTTGTTTTTGTAAATATGACTAGCTCATCGTTCCTAATTCAGCTTTGTTATGAGAGAAACATGTTGGCAATGACAACTTAGAGATCATAGTTTCTGATGCCATGCTTAATTAGCTAGGAGCTTATACTGGTTTGTCTTGGATGCCAACATGAATTTCAAGATGATTATGATGTAGTATGATAGGATGGTATCCTCCTTTGGATAATTCAGGTGGCTTGACTTGGCACATGTTCACGCATGTAGTTGAAACAAAATCAACATAGCCTTTATGATATTCATGTTTATGGTGATTTATATCCTACTCGTGCTTGCACTCAATGTTGGTTAATTTCAATGCATATTGATGACTGTTGGCGCTCTCTAGTTGGTCGCTTCCCAGTCTTTTGCTAGCCTTCACTTGTACTAAGCGGGAATACTGCTTGTCCATCCACTTCCATAAACCCAAAGTTGTTACATATGAGTCCACCATACCCACCTATATGCAGTATCTACCTGCCGTTCCAAGTAAATTTGCATGTGCCACTCTCTAAATCTTCAAGAAATAATCCATTTTCTATGCCCGAACCGCTCATGTGGTGACAAGGGGCGGTCAGTATCTTCCATGCTAGGCATTTTATCCTCGATACGTGTTTATTCACTAGCACTCACGAGAAAGGGGCCGGTAATCGGAATGCCCAGTTCCATGCTCAAATCGAAAAAAATAATTGCAAACAAAACTCCCCCTGGATTGTTGTTGGTATGGACGGCACCCGAGGATTCGGCTAGTCGTGGAGTGTGATTGATCGGTGGTGGGGGAGTCAAAACTTTACTTTTCTGTTTGGGAACCGCCTATAATTTGTGTAGCATGGAAGATGGTGAAAACTATTGGTCATCGCGTTGACAATGAAAGCATGCCACCCAAAATTATTCATCTCTGTCTTCAAAGCTTGAGCTCTGGCACCTCTGCAAATCAATGCTTCCCTATGCGAAGGGCCTATCTATTTATGTTTCTGTTGAGTCATCCTCTCCTTATAAAAGCACCAGTTAGAGAGCACCTCCGTCATTTTTATGCTTTGCTCTTAATTGTTATTGAGTATGGCTATGACTGGATCTTCTTTGCCATGAATTACAATGTTCAGTCAGCCCTTGGTCTTTGAATGTGCTCTGCGTTTATGTTTTGCGGTCTCAGAAAGAGCTAGCGAGATACCATATGTTCATATTGCTTCATGATTGTTTTGATTGAAGTGTTGATGTTTGCTCGCTAGTTGATTTTGCCATTGATATGAGTTTACCATGAGACCTAAATGTCATTGCTTATGTGGTTAGCTTATGATCTTGCTGAAAAATCTGAATATGAGTTAGACATAATTACAACAACAAGATCAAACATAGTTCGTAAAAGTTTTTCTTTTGTCTCGTTCAGTTTGTCAACTGAATTGCTTGAGGACAAGCAAGGCTTTAAGCTTGGGGGAGTTGATACATCTCCATCGTATCTACTTTTCCAAACTCTTTTGCCCTTGTTTTGGACTCTAATTTGCATGATTTGAATGGAACTAACCCGGACTGACGCTGTTTTGAGCAGAATTGCCATGGTATTGTTTTTGCGCAGAAATAAAAGTTCTCGGAATGACCTGGAAATTTACGAGGATTTTTTGTGGAATATATAAAAATACTGGCGCAAGAATTACCTGGAGGGACGGAGTCAGGATCCCACAAGCCCAGGAGGCGCCCCCCTTGGCCGCGCATGGCAGGCTTGTGAGGCCCTCGTCGCTCCGCCGCCTCCAACTCCAGCTCTATATAGTCTCTCTCGCCTAGAAAAGATTAAGAGAGAAGAGTTCATCACGTTTCACGACACGGAGCCGCCGCCACCACTTGTTCTTTCTTTGGAGGGCAGATCTGGAGTCCGTTCTGGGCTCCGGAGAGGGGAGATCGACGTCGTCGTCATCATCAACCATCCTTCATCGCCAATTCCATGATGATGTTCACCGTTCGTGAGAAATGTCATCGTAGGCTTGCTGGACGGTGATGGTTTGGATGAGATCTATCATGTAATCGAGTTAGTTTTGATGGGGTTTGATCCCTAGTATCCACTATGTTCTGAGATTGATGTTGCTACTACTTTGCTATGCTTAATGCTTGTCACTAGGACCCGAATGCCATGATTTCAGATTTGAACCTATTATGTTTTCATCAATATATGTGTCTTCTTGATCCTATCTTGCAAGTTGTAGTCACCTACTATGTGTTACGACCCGGCAACCCCGGAGTGACAATAGCCGGAACCACTCCCGGAGATGACCATAGTATGAGGAGTTCATTTATTCACTAAGTGCTAATGCTTTGTTCCGGTTCTATATTAAAAGGAGACGTTAATATCCCTTAGTTTCCATTAGGACCCCTCTGCCATGGCAGGGATGGACAATAGATGTCATGCAAGTTCTTTTCCATAAGCACGTATGACTATATACGGAATACATGCCTACATTACATTGACGAACTGGAGCTAGTTACAAATCACCCCATGTTATAACTGATATATGATGAATGTCATCCGACATAACTATCCATCACCGATCCAATGCCTACGAGTCTTTTCCTACTGGTCCTTGCTACGTTACTTTACCGCTACTGCTGTCACTGCTGCTACTGTTACCGCTACTGCTGTCACTGCTGCTACTGTGTAGCGACCCGACTCAAAACGAGTCAAGCCTCTGTGTTTCTGTGCCATCCCTGGATCAGTATGCTGGCACACACAGTACATCAATGTATATATCAAAGTGCAATCACATGTAAATAGCATAAAACTGATATATACCTTAAATATCTCAGCGGAAGCAGTCAAGGGAGTGGAGTCCCAATAAACACCAACGGCAAGTTGAGTGTAGACTGTAACCCTGAATCGTACTCTTACTCATCGAAGAAAAATATCTGCAACATAAGACGTTGCAGCCGTGTAGGTCAGCATATTGAATATGCCGGCAAGTCACATAAGAGGGGGGTGAAAAGTAATCATCTATACTATATGCATATATGGCAGGTGGGGCTATAAGTTTTTAGCGAAAAGCAAGTTTTATCCTACACCAAGAGAGGGCTAAAAGAAAAAAATTACTACGTAGTTGGTTGTTAATGAGATGGTTCCGCCAACCAGTTCTCATACCCGAGTTATCAATATTACCCTCATCAAATATATATAATGGTGTTGAGAAATCCAGATAACTTCAGTTCCTTTGGCTCAAGTTGTCCATGACCGTGGACACGGCTAATCGATTAGGTTTGAGTACTCTGCAGAGTTTTGCACACGTTCCCCACAAGATTTGATCGCCTCCGAGTATGTCCTCGCACTTCAGGGTGTTTGAAGACCGGATGATCAAAACATGGTCTTTCAACGGGTCCCTCTGAATCCCTGTCGGTGCCCATCCATTCCTACCGTTCTTCTACATCTGCTAGCACCGCCTGTCCAGAGTCGCCGCGTTGTCCAACCAAGCCAGAGCCCATAATGACTTGTGGCTGTGCAGGTAAGCCTTGGGTCTTGAAAATATCCGTCCGTCTCTTTGAGCCTGGGTGAAGCTTTCCGCAGGATGTCATGGCCTCTCCAGCATCCCGGGTCATCCACTGGGTTCTCCAGGGAGCCGATCAACCGTCCTTCACCCAGAGTTGCACTGCGTCCGAGGTCTTGAAAATCTTGTCTTAACCGGTCTTGATTATTTAATCAACCTTGCATCACTCGTGTTATGCACTCAACCGAAATCCCGTCTACTCAAGCATAGCAATATGAAATTTGTCGTCCCGGGGCCAAGTATCGGGGTTGTTGTGTGCCTACCACATGATACTACAACCTTTACTAAAATTTCCATGTACCTAAGCAGCATGCAATTGGGCATAGGATGGTAGAACTACGATGCATAAAACATGGGTGATAGTATGATCAAAGTGACTTGCCTGGTGATGTTGACGAAGAAGAATTTTCGTTCTCGGGAAATACGTGATAGAAATATTCGTCACTCTCCGATGAAATCTATATAATCAAACATAGTATTCACATAAGCACTCACACTAGCAATCATTCTAGCAATCAATTAACAAACAGCAATAAAAGTTCATGCAATCAAAAATCAATAAGAGAGAGCGGATAAAAATCCAAAGGAAACTTCAAAGAAACTAGGAAGCCTTCTACTACATCAAACACTATATAGTTTTTATTCTAACTGAAAATAAAACAATAAAATAGAAAAAATAACATAAAACAAAATATAAAATAACTAAGATAACAGAAGTAAAATTTACAAAACAATATTTTTTATAAGTATTTTCAAAATAGGAAATCAAACTAGCAATGCAATCAATTCGCAAGTTAGTATAGAACTAGAATTGATTCCATGCAAACAAATAAGAATAAATAAAATAAAATTTTGTTGTTGTTGAAAATTTACTGGTAAATATCAAAAAACAAAATATAACTTGTCACAATTACAAAAAAAACAAATTAAGAACAATTAATACAAAAGAAATAGCAAGAAAACAAAAAAGGCTAAAACAGAATCTGTTTTGCTTAAAACCCTAAGTAAAAATATTTAAAAAAAATGGAAACTTAAACTACTGAAAGATATGATCAATACGAAGCAGCAGCAAAAAGAATCAAATTAAAAGCTATTTTTAAACTCCCGGAATAAGCAAAACAAGCTTTAATTCAAATCTGATCTAACTCAATTTTTATATATCCAAACATAGACAAATTATGTATCTGCAGAAACTACATAAAATTTTTGATCAAACGCAAGAAGAATCACCTAATTCGGAGGTATAGACTAATAGATATGAATTTTCTAAGATTGCAATTTTCTGAAAAAACTACAATACGGGATTTCGTGAATCTCACCATGGGTGACAGAGAGGAAGAACTTCGGCGAGGTAGCTGCTCCGGCGAGGTGGGGAGGTCGCCGGCGGGGTGGAGAATCGGCGGAGGAGTAGCACGGCAGGGGGTGGGGCGCTAGAGAGGCTCGGCAGGGGTGATGGGGAAGCGCCACGAGACCTACTGTACTCCGTTCTTGACAGGAAGATGAGGATGGTGGCGCCGTGGCTACGAGCATGGGAACGGGTCGTTTCTCGAGGGGAATGGAACGAGGAGGACGAGGGGATCCTTTATAGGTGGCGAGGAGGTGCTGGGAGGGAAGGAGATTCGCGAATTCCGGAAGGGGAGGATCTCTTGGTTCCTGCCATGGAAGTTCGTGGTAACGTGAATGACTAGAGGACGGAGAAGATACTAAACGGGCCAGATTTGGAAACTCCTTAATGGGCCAGCTCTTTATTTCCTATTAAACGCGATTTCTTTCCTTTTTTCAAAATTAGGAAACTAAAACGATAAAAGGGAAATCAAATCAATTCGTAATATAGAGTTTCTATACACTAAAATTATCAGAAAAATAAAATCTAAATGATGGGCATTTTTCCACGGCCAAAATAAAAACTTAAAAAAATGTTTTTCCAAAAAATCCCTAAAAGCATTATTTCTTTTTGCAATTATTTCTCAAATTAAATTTTGGTTTTTTTCTTGGCTCAAAATATTTCAATGAATGCCCCTGGTTTTTGGAGGGTCATTTTCCTCCGCTCTTTCTTGCGTGCAAGAATTTTGTCGGGGCATTTTCTCGGGGAAGAAAAATATAGAAGCAAGGGCAAATATTTTGAAAGGATTCAAATGCAAACTCCGTTCAAATTCTTTATAGTTGAAGAAGTCATGTCATCTTCTCTCTTTGCTTTTAAAAGGTTGAATTTGAATTCATCGGTGATGGGGAAAGTCATTTTATTCCCTCTCATTCAAAAGTTTTTGAAAAGTTTCAAATTTCACACAAGTTTCAATCACTCAAGCAAACAAACAAACAATCTAATAATTATTTTAACATTCCAAAATTTGGGATGTTACATACTGTTACGGTTGCTACCATTACTATCACACTACTCTGTTACTGAAACTTTGCTGCAAATACTAAGTCTTTCAGGTGTGGTTGAATTGACAACTCAACTACTAATACTCAAGAATATTCTTTGGCTTCCCCTTGTGTCGAATCAACAAATTTGGGTTGAATACTCTACCCTCGAAAACTGTTGCGATCCCCTATACTTGTGGGTTATCACATACCAACAAGCAATCTAATCATCCTAAAGGAAAATCTTGGCACATTATTTTTATAATACAATGGTATTTATACAAGGGGATAGATATTGTTGTTGAAAAGTTGTTGTAACCAAGATTCACAATGTTTCCATGGGCATGAACAAAGTTCAAGGCTAGCCCCCACTTCAACGGTGCTCGTCCTTTTCATTTTCACTTTTCTTTTTGAAAAAGTTTTAAGTTCCCCACTTTATTTTTTTATTTTTATTTTTTATATTTTAAAAGCACACAATAGAAATAAATGACTCTCTAAAACTTATGGGTTGTCTCCATGGCATTGCTTTCTTTAAAGCCATTAAGCTAGGCATAAAGTGCTCAAGTAATGGATCCACCCGGATCCCAAGGTATATCAAAGCCAATTTTAATTAATAATGATTTGTAATTTAGTAGTGAGCACAAAGCAACATATATCACGCAAAGACGAAGTATAACTCTCTTCCTAGGCATCAGCACGACATAAAGCAACATATATCATGCAATGACGAAGTCTAACTCTCTTCCTATGCATCGGCATGACATAAAAGAACAATTCATGCACATCAAGTAAAGGCCAATACATAGCATAAGTAGTTTCTTGCAATTTTATCGTGTTGGAAACATAAAGAGGTGGAGATGTAGTTCCTCTCTCATAATAATTGCAAGTAGGAGCAGCAAGCACATGCATATTATATCCATCAAAATCATCATGTGTAATGGTAGAATGCAACCCGTCAATATAATCCTTAATAAGTGCAAACTTCTCCGATATAGTGTAGTTGGGAGAATTCAAAAATATAATAGGACTATCATGTGTGGGTGCAATAACAACAATTTCATGCTTAACATAAGGAACTACAATAAGTTCATCTTCATAATCATAATTCATATTGGCATGATGGCCACAAGCATAGCAAGCATCAAGTTCGTCAAAAAGGGATATTTCAAATGAATCAACGGGATCATAGGAATTATCATAGCATTCATCGATAAGCATGAAGGGGACTTAAACAATATATAAGTTGAAGAGTTACTCTCATTAGAAGGTGCGCACGGGTAGCTAATCCACTCTTCCTCCTTTTGTTCTTCGCTCTCCTCATCATCTTTTTCATCCAATGAGCTCACAGTTTCCTCAATTTCTTCTTCCATAGATTCCTGCAAAATATTAGTTTGTTATTGGATAGCGAAGACTTTCTCAAGAAATACATTAATATCATAATTGTATTCATAATTCTCATAGCAATATTTAAGTATAGCAAAATTTCCAGGTCTATGAATACCATCATCATAATTTCAAAAATTTCAAACAAAGATTAAATTTCATAAGCACCCTTAAAAGCAACAAATTCTTCTATTCGTTCCACACATAGTAATCATATATACCATTAGCATAAGAAGCAAAGGTTTCATTACCATTAAATTCACATGAAAAGGGAAGGTGTCGAGCCTTCATCCTAGAGCAACAAGTATAATCATATCTTTGTCATAAATTCAAAGCATACCAATGCAACATATGAATTTGATCCAATAACAATTTCCCTTTTTGAGTCAATCCATAATCCCTAAAGTATTCACGTTGATTGAACGTTACTCCCATTATCATGTTGAATGGGGTTTTCTCAGGATTATCAAAGTAGTGTTTAATATTTTCCACATAATGAGCATCGAGGGTTTTAGGAGGTTCCCCATCTCCATGAGTGGCAAGTACAACTTTTTTTTGGTGTTTCATTTTTCATATCCATAACTGTAAGTGCATCTAGTGCCCCTTAGTGATTTTGGTGGTTTGAAGACTTATAGGTTAAGTATCCAATGTGTTTGTGAGTGTACACAGGATCTATAAGTCATTGAGGAGTTTGAGATATTTGAAGAATATCGACCCCTAAAAATATATGTCTTCAGTTGAAGAAATTGGTCTGAAGCTGAAGAAATGAATCGCGAGAAATCTGTGATGAAATTGATATTCCTCATGAAGATACTGACATTGAGAAGTTCGGTGGTTCCTGAAGAAAATCACTCTGAAGAATTGAAGCATGAAGATTTACACTTTCTGTTTTACTTTCTTCGCATTCGAGTAATAGGAACATCGTACTGTTAAAGGGGGTCAAAGTTACACTATGGAATGAATTTCCTCATGATGCTCAACCCAAGCCTAATCCTACCAAAAGCCTCAAGTGAGGAATATGAGTGACATGAGGACTCTCACAGTTGAGGGTTCCGACCGTTTCGATAGCCACGCCAAGTCACTGGTCTTATCCACTCCAACGGTCATATTATTTAAGGGCATTAGTGTCAAATCATGTCGGGATGCTCCCAGGCTATAAATAGCCACACCCCACAACCACTAGCTGGTTGGCGGCTCCGTTAGAAACTGACACTTGTCAAAAGAGCAACCCAAATTCCTCAGAGCCTTCAAGAGTAATTCATCAGTGAGGAAATACACCACCCACCGAAACCACAAACCAAACCTAGTGATTGAGCATCACTAAAGAAGTTGTTCCTGTGTGGGACTGAAGCATTTTACCTTTGAGGACTGTGCATCCTCCAGACGGTTAGGCGTCATGGTCTAGAGCTTTCCAGCAGTCAATTGTGGATTGCGGGGTGACCAAGTTTGTGAGGGTTTGGAAGTCTGCCCTGAAGACTTACCACGAGTGTTGGGCGAGGACTGTGTGTCCTTAGCTCAAGGAGAATACGGTAGGGACTGTGTGTCCCGGGACTGGGTGTCCTTTGGTTTCAATACCAAGCCGCTCCAAACCAGACGTACGACTGTCACAGCAGTTGGAACTGGGTCATCAACGACTGTCTTCACTGAGAAACGGGTTCTAATTCCTCAACTCTTTACTTTCCCCGTATTATGTGTTGATGACTTTCACTGTGACTGTTTGAAGAATTTGCTTAAGACTTACTCTGAATTTCCTCAACCCCAAATTCTTCACGTTAGTTATTCCTCATCTGTATTCTTCGTGCCTGCTCACTGTGCAATCTGTTTTCACATTCTTCACTCTGAAAAACTGTTGTTGTGAAACTTTGCACTTCTGATCCTTTACCGTTTCCGCTGTAAGTTAGTCATCAGTGAGGAATTTCCTCAAAAGGAATTTCCTCGGAGATAAAATTCTAAAAATCTCCTATTCACCCCCTCTAGTTGATATAACGCACTTCCAATTGGTATCAGAGCAAGATACTCCCTTGTTCTGTGTGATTTTGGTTTAACCACCTGGAGTTTTAGTTATGTCGACTGCAGGCATGTTTAAGGTGACTGCAGCATGTCCTACCTACGAAGGAAAGAACTTTCCCTTCTGGAAGAACAAAATGCAAATGCGTCTACAAGCTACTGATAATGATCTCTGGTATATTGTGGAACATGGCGTCCCCATCATCTCTGCCAGTGTCTGTGCTGCTGATGTGACGAAATTCAAGCAACTCGATTCTCAAGTGAAGAACATCATCTGTGGCCATCTGAGCCCAGGCCAGTTTGGAAGAGTAAGTGCTTTGGGCTCTGCAACACTGATCTGGGAGAGACTGTGCAAGGTAAATGAAGGAGTATCAACCCAGCGTGACTCTCGTGTTGATATTCTTCGCAATCTCTTCAATCGCTTCAAGAGACATGACAATGAAAGCTGCCAAGACACCTTTGATCGCCTCACTGACATATCAAATGAACTGCAAGCACTGGGAGCTCGAGACATCACTGATCACGAAGTTGTGAAGAAACTGCTGAGATCTTTGGATTCTTCATATGATACTTTAGTTCTGATGATTCAAGAAAGACCAGATTACAAGATGCTTGATCCAGCTGATATACTAGAAAGGCTAAATACTCATGAATTCTAGCTAGAAGAAAAGAGAGATCTATATGGACCAAGCTATTCCAGACCACGTGCACTGAAGGCTAGAGTAATTTCCTCATCTGAAGACGAAGACACAGATGACAGTATTTGTGACCCTGAAGAATTTGGACAGGAGCTTGCAATGCTCGTGAGGAAATTCCAGAGATTTACACGACGTGGTCAGTTCGGTAAATCTTCAAGAAGAGACATGAGGAAATCATAATCTTCATCTGAGGACTACAAGAAACGAACCTGTCACAAGTGCAAGAAATCAGGTCATTACATTGCTGATTGTCCCCGTTGGGGAAAGGAATCAAAGAAGAAGAAATACAAGGATGACAGTTCTGATGACTCGAAGAAGAAGAAGAAATCTTCAAAATCCTCATCTTCAAAGCCCTCATCGCACAAGAAGACTAGTTTCCGAAAGGCTCGGGTACTTATTGGCAAGGAAATGGACTCCGAGGCAGAATCAGAGGAATGTGATGAAGAAGAGGGTTCTGATGAAGACTCAGAATTCGGACAGGCTAGTCTTGCACTAGCAACAACTTTCGTCAGCAAGTCAATCTTCAACCTTGAAGAAAATGATAGCACCATCCTCACTGATGAATATGCTGATGACTTCGCTCCAACCTTTTGCTTCATGGCAAAAGGTTCAAAGGTGCCAAATAATGCCTCCTCCTATGATTCAAGTGACTGTGAACCTGATAATTATAAGAAACCCAGTTACAGTAAACTTGCTATCATTGCCACTAAACAACAAACTGCTTTGGAAAAGCTTCAGAAACTACTAGATAAAAGTGATGATCTGTTGAATGATGAAATGAATCTTACCCAAATCCTCACTGAAGATGTGAAAAGTCTTCAGTCTATATTTGATAATCTTCAGGATCGTTATGATACACTCCTCACTGATCATGAGAAGCTTTCCTATGAATTTCTTCAAAGGAAGCTTGATCTTGAGAAGCTGAGGATGTCTCATGATGATCTTCATATGGAAAATGATTCATTACTAGCTCAACAGATCAGCGCTGGTCAAGTTGAATTCATTCCTCCATGTCTTAAATGCATTGAACGTGAAACTCCTAATTCCTCACCAGAATCATCAAATACTACTATTGCTACAAATTCTTCAACTGCACCTGCTGTGTCTATTTCCTCACTTGAGGAAAACACAAATGTTACTGATGAAAATGCAGGGTTGAAGGAATTGTACGTGACAGGCATGTACAAAAGCCTCAAAGGACATCAAACCTTTTGTGATGTGCTCAAAAAGCAGATCTTGAACAGGAACCCGAGGAAAGAAGGAATTGCCTTTGAGAGGAAATTAAATGCTGATGGATCTTATTGGAAACCTGAGCAGTATCCCAAAACCTCATGGGTTGCTGCTACTGGGCCACCTTTTGATCCATCTAATCTAACTGGTTTTTCATGTGAATTATCCTATTCCTCAGATGTGTCATTTGACTCCAACTATAAACTGTTCAAAAATCAATCTGGTGAAGTATTTGCTAGATATGTTGGAACTAACTGCAGGAATGGCCCTCCTCTGAGGAAAATCTGGGTTCCCAAAAGTTGTCTTGAAAATCTTCAGGTGAATGTCCTCATGACACCACCACTGAAGAATCTGAACCCCAGATCAAATTCCTCAAGAGGACCAAAGTCTTCAAGAGGATCAAAATCCTCAACTGGTCAAAACTACGCTCATACCCGTGCTAATGCGTCTAACATGCAGGGAAACTACAAGGAATATGAATATGAGCGTTACTCCTCAAATCATTATGTCCATAAATCCTCAAACCAGTTCTCTGGATATTCATATGAGTACTTTAATCCCCCTACTGTTAAGAGAAGTGCATTGGCCTCAATGCCACCTTTCTCATATGGTGCTCGCAGGATGATGAATGCTTTGCCACCCCTTCAGATGTGGGTGGTGAAGAAATCGAACTAATCACTTCTGCAGGACAGGTCCCAGATGAAAAGCATCATCTGAAGAATTTGCTGGAGACCTGAGGAAATGCTTGATAGGACGCAAGCTAATGATTGATGAAATATAAATATTTCACACGTCCTTAAAGTTCTGTTATGATGAAATTACTGATCTGATGAAATTAGTATCATATTCTTCAAATCTGGAGCATATGAGATGGTAAGCTGTACTAATTCATCTGCAGGATGACAAACCCAAGAATACTGAGTGGGTTCTTGATAGTGGCTCCACACATCACATGGATGGTGATAAAAGCTTACTGATGAATATGCCACTAACTCCATCACCTCTGAAGCAAATCACATATGCTGACAAAGGTAAAAGCAAGGTACTGGGACTTGGCAAAGTAGCTATTTCCAAGGATAGGCATATGGACAAAGTGATGCTTGTTCAATCCCTTGGTTTTAACCTTATGTCAGTCTGATGCTTTGTGATCTTGATATGATTGTTATCTTTGGTAGATATAAATGCGTAGTCATCATGGAATCTGACAGATCCAAAGTCTTCGAAGGTGTAAGACGAGGGGATTTGTACATTGTTGATTTCTCTACAAGTCCTCAACCAGCCACTTGCTTACTAGCAAAAACCTCAGAAGGATGGTTGTGGCACCGAAGACTAGGTCATGCAGGCATGAGGAATTTGCACACGCTTGCGAAGAAGAAGCATGTCATCGGCATCGAATCAGTCAAATTCCTCAAGGATCATCTCTGCGGTGCTTGTGAATCTGGGAAAATGACCAGATCCAAGCATCCCTCTAAGACTATCATGACCACTACACGTCCATTCGAATTGCTTCATATGGATTTATTTGGACCTACTCACTATGCCACACTAACCAATGCAGCATCTTTATATGGCTTCGTCATAGTTGATGATTATTCCAGATATACTTGGGTGCATATCATAGTGTATAAAACTGAAGTGCAGGAAATCTTCAAACGATTTTCTTCAAGGGCCTCGACGAACTTTGGCATCAAGATCAAACATATCAGGAGTGATAATGGAACCGAGTTCAAAAACACTGGTCTTGATGATTATCTTGATGAACTTGGTATTACTCATGAATTATCTGCTCCTTATACTCCTCAGCAGAATGGTGTCGTCGAAAGGAAGAACACGACTCTGGTTGAAATGCCAAGAACTATGCTTGAAGAATATCAGGCTCCTCGTCGCTTTTGGCCTGAAGCAATCAACACTGCATGCCATATCATCAACAGGGTATATCTTCACAAATTCCTCAAGAAAACCTCATATGAACTCCTCACTGACAAGAAACCCAATGTAAGTTATTTCAAAGTCTTCGGTGCAAAATGCTAGATTAGAGATCCTCACCATAGCTCAAAATTTGCACCTAAGGCACATGAAGGTTTTATGCTCGGTTATGGAAAGGACTCGCACACTTACAGAGCCTTCAACAACTATCACAACAAAGTTGTTGAGACTGTAGATGTGCGGTTCGATGAAACTAATGGCTCGCAAAGAGAGCAATTGCCTTCTGATCCAGATAAGCTGTCTCCTGAGGAAGCAATAAAGCTCAAGCCTACTGAAGACATTATCCGCACTGAGAAAATTGGTGAAGGAACGATCCCCATCACTGATAAAAATCAAGAAGATGCTCCTGAGGAAATTGCACCAGCACCACTTCCTCAGCCCAGACAAAATCCTCAACCAGCTCATCCAAGGATTGCAAACGAAGTAGAACTTGACAAAATCCTCAACGACATCAATGCGCCAGGTCCTCTCACTCGCTCAAAAGCTTCACACTTAGTTAACTATTGTGGGCATTTTTCTTTTGTATCCATCACAGAACCCTCAAAAGTTGCTGAGGCATTTCTGGAACCGGAGTGGATCCAAGCTATGCAAGACGAACTTCTTCAATTCAAGCTGAATGACGTATGGGAGCTCATCAAACGACCAGATCCTCGCAGGCACAATATCATCGGCACCAAGTGGATTTTCCGAAAGAAGCAAGATGAGGACGGTGAAGTGGTGAGGAACATGGCACGACTTGTAGCCCAAGGCTACACCCAGGTTGAAGGAATAGATTTCAATGAAACTTTTGCACATGTTGCTAGACTTGAAGCTATTCGAATACTACTTGCTTATGCTAATCATCATAACATCATCTTATATCAAATGGATGTGAAAAGTGCATTCCTCAATGGTAAGCTTGAGGAAGAAGTATATGTTGCTCAGCCCCCAGGTTTTGAGGATCCAAAGAATCCAGACAAAGTCTTCAGACTCAAAAAGGCTCTTTATGGTCTCAAGCAAGCCCCTCGGGCATGGTATGATACGTTGAAGGAATTCCTCATGAAGAAAGGCTTCAAACTTAGTTCACTCGATCCAACTCTTTTCACTAAATCCTATGATAATGAGCTATTTGTGTGTCAAATATATGTCGATGATATCATATTTGGCTGTACTGACAAACGATACAGTGATGAATTTGCTTACATGATGAGTGAAGAATATCATATGTCCATGATGGGGGAGCTGAAATTCTTCTTAGGTCTTCAAATTCGTCAACAAAGCAATGGAATCTTCATATCACAGGAGAAATACCTCAAGGATGTTCTGAGGAAATTCGACATGCACGAATGCAAAGGTCCCAAGACTCCAATGCCTACCAACGGCCACCTCGGCACTGATGAAAATGGTAAAGATTTCGATTAGCAGGTATATCGTTCTATGATTGGCTCTTTATTGTATCTATGTGCATCTAGGCCAGTTATAATGCTTAGTGTTTGCATGTGTGCACGTTTTCAAGCAAAATCGAAGGAATCACACCATAAGGCTGTGAAACATATTCTTCGATACTTAGCTCACACACCAACACTACGATTATGGTATCCCAAGGGCTCCAATCTTCATCTGGTAGGGTATTCTGACTCAGACTATGCTGGTGACCGTGTGGATCGCAAGTCAACTTCTGGCACATGCCATTTCCTCGGAAGATCACTAGTTTGCTGGTCCTCAAAGAAGCAGAATTGCGTATCACTCTCCACTGCCGAAGCTGAGTACATTGCTGCTGGTTCTTGCTGTGGTCAATTGCTATGGATTAAGCAAACCCTCAAGGACTACGGCATCAACATGAAGGATGTGCCTCTCTACTATGACAATGAGAGTGCTATCAAGATTGCATACAACCCAGTACAGCACTCGAAGACCAAGCACATCCAGATTCGTCATCATTTTCTTCGGGACCATGTCCTCAAGGGCAATATCCTCATCGACCATGTGAAGACTGATGATCAACTGGCAGATATCTTCACTAAGCCCTTGGATGAGAAAAGGTTTTGCAAGTTGCGGTGTGAGCTAAATATCTTAGAGTCTTCAAATGTTTTGTAAAAACATGCACACATCCTAACACTTATGCAAAGTTGATGACTTAGATGTGCAACACATGATGAATCGATTTTCTTCAACTGATGAAGAATGTCACTCCGAATGTGAAGAAATTAACGAAGAAATTGATTCTCAGAGCCCTACGACAATTGTACGCGGTGTCTGTAATCAACATTCTTATATGGTGGGTCACGCCACCGCCCAATGTGAAATTCCTCAAGTTGATTTTCTTCAAATGATCAATTTCCTCAAAATGTGTTTTTCTTCAAAACAACTATTCTTCAGTGTGATGATTTATCACAAAATCTTCAAAAACACTTGATGACTTTCATTTGACTAGATAGACTGTGATTTCAAGTCCTCAACAGCATTCACTTATTGCTATTTCTTCAAGTTGATATTTTTGCTAAGTGAATGTGATCGGACCCTACATTCCCTCTATGCTATACTCATCCAGTCTATTCAATTCTTCATATGCGTTCTACTTGAAACTTTGTTCAAAATCCTCACTGCGTCCGTGTCAGCTGATGTTTTTGTGACAAAAATCCTCAAATCTTCAAAAATTATTTCTTTAATACACAGTAACTGAACCCCACTTCCCACGATCGGATAACCACGATCTCCACTATCTCCACCACATTATTCGGGAGCTACATGTGTCCTGCGGAGACGTAGAGGCAGGGGCGGTTTGGTCCGAAATTTTCACGTCAACAGTAACTTTTGGCTATAAATATGTCCTTATCCCCCTCGGCATACTCTTCTTCGCTCCATCGCTCTCCTGCCACAGCATACACCACCGAACCCTAGCGCCATCGCTGGTAGTCTCGTCGCCGGTGAGGAAGAGCTTCACTGCCTCAATTCTCCGTCGCCGGAACCACGCTGGAGTCGGACCATCTTCGTCCGCCGTCGCCGTAGACGTCCTCTGTCGTCGGGTTAGGGTGCATTGGACACGCGACCGAAGAGCTTCTCCACACACAACTTTCTGTGTTCTTCGTGCGCACCTTCCAGGGTAGATAAATCCCATTTTTACAGCAAGTTAGATCTAAAATTTTACATCTTCTATGTGAAATCTTTTTTTCCTCAAGAAACGATAAGCACTTGATTCCTCAAACACTGCCTATCACCACATCATTGATGAACTATGCTAAGCATCTAAGATTTTCACGAGATTCCTCAATTGTGCGAATTTTCGGATCTGTACAACTCTGGAATCCAAGAACAGTATGCTTAGGCAAATTCCTCAACCACTGGTTATATTCCTCAAATTGTCAAACTTTTTAATTTTCCTCAAATCTGAGAACACATATGACCTCTCCAAATTCCTCGCAACTATACTCTGTTCACAGATACACATATGTCAGCTGATGAATCTCTCGGTTCTCATCACATTAACTCATTTGCACCGTTTCTGGAAGAAACTCTTCAAGACTAATCAGAATCCTCAAGAGTTCAAACTCATCAGCAAAATCCTCAACTGAAGAAAATGGAGGGTGACAGAAAACAGAAGGGAGGAAAGAAACTTGAGCAAAACACAGCTGTGGATATCCCTGAGGATATTTACTTGGACTATTGCACGCCTGATGAAAATGAGACAATGGCCAAGAGGAAGATACGGCTGCAGAAGATTGAACGCTGATGGGCGAAGGAATGGAAGGAATACAGGTTTGTCACTACCAAGTATGCGAAGAAATTCGCTTTGAAGCCCCCTGGCAGACGGGCCCCACTTGAGGATCATCAAGAAGCACATCCCTCAAGCCTCAAGACCATTGATGACTATCCAGATGAGAAGGAAAAGCATCTGGCTAAGCTCAAGAAGCAGGCAGAAGCTGCAGTGAGGAAATTCAATGAATCCTCAGCTGCTGCTACTTCCTCTGCCGCTGAGACCTCTGGTTCAGCAATTCCTCAACCACACTCTATGCCGTCAAAGCCAAGGGCTCCAAAGCCTCAAGAGAAGTCTCCTCAGGTTTCAGTCACAAAACCCTCAGCACCAAAACCTTCAACACCAAAACCATCAGCGTCAAAGCCCTCAGTACCACTCTCCTCAGTACCAAAATCCTCAGCTCCACCTCCAAAGCCTCAAGAGAAACCAGTACAGAAGCAGGTCATGAAGCCTACGACCAGCTCCTGCTCCTCACTCCCAGCTGCAACCAGCTCGGAGACAAAGTCTTCACCACCTCCTGCGAAGACTTTGGTAACTACTGAACATGCAACTCTGCCAAGCCCCAGCAAAATCATCACCGTCCCATCTGCATCAGATGACAGTGACGAATATGATGATCAAACCCTGCAAGCCATCATCAGAAACAAGCAGGAAAGAGTAGCTCAAGCATCAGGCAGTGTCATTCCTCTGTTCATGGACCCCAAGGTCCTCCTTGACTACATCAACATCTTGTATGAGGACCCAAACACTCCGCTTGATGATTTGAAACTTCCCCTTGGCATCAGCCACATGGTGGCCACTTTCATAAATGAAGCCAAGTGGAAAGAACAGCAGGCCAGGCAGGCCAAAGTTGCAGAGATTAAAAAGGAGAAATTCCTCAGGCAGAATCTCCTCAAATTGACTCCTGATGCACTGGTGACAACACAGGCAGAGCTGAAGAAATTGACTGACAAGTACGCCAAGCTGTCAGATCGAAAAAGCCTCAAGAGCAATTTCATCAAGCTGGCCACTAGTGTTATTGATGACTACAACAAGAGAGTCGCAACCCCAGCACCAACTCCTCAGCCCTTGATTGAGGAGCCAGCAGATGAATCTCCTCATGATGAGGAAACTCCTCAAGCTGAGGAAGTACACCAAGGGCGCTGTGTTGATGAACCGGCTATTGAAGAAATCATCATGGAAACTCCAGCTGATAAATTTGCTGCAGCTGATGAGACTGCCCCTGACCCAGTTGCTTCGCCAAAGCAAGTTGATGACTCTGTTCCAGTTGGTTCCTCGATACCAGCTGAAGAATCTGTCAAGAAAACCCCTTCACCAAAAGCTTCAACGGTGAAGAAGATGACTCCGTCTGCATCAGACGTGAAGAAAACCAGGGCTGCTGAGAAGGAAGCCAAGAAGAGAAAGGTCTCCTCAGCAGAAGAAGAAACAGAGGCCAAGCGCCTCAAAGCACTTGAAGAAACTACTCCTCTGGACCCTGTGCCACTGAATATCGCTCCCTCCTATGAAATGATCATCATTGATGATCGAGCGAAAAAGGCATATGAGGAAATGAAAGATGTCGCCTCTGAGGAACACAGTGATGAGGAAATTCAGATAGACGACAGTCCTCAACCTTTCAATCCTCAAACAGAAAATGTTCAAGCATCAGCTGCACCAGCTGATGAAACTGCCTCTGCCACCAAGCCAGCTGAGGAAGAACAAACTGAAAATCCTCAAGCTGATGAAATTCAACACTCTGAGCAGAATCCTCAAGATGAGGAACAGGCTGATCCAACTCCTCCAACTGAGCAAGAAGCAGAAATTCCTCATCCTGAAGCACAGCCAGAGCCATCTCCTTAGCCTGACGCCCAGCAAGCACCATCTCCTCAGCCTGAAGTACCAGCTGCTGAAATTCCTCACCCTGAGGAACATGCTGAAGAGAATGCACCTGCCCAAGACAATGCATTCGTCGTGCTCAACCCAGAGACTGCTATTGTTGTCTCCCCTCTTATTCCTCAGCAAAATCTTCAGCCAATTCAGCGTCAGCCGTTCTCCAAGCGTCCAAAGTTTCAAAAGGAAAATTTCTTTGAAGAACGCATGAACTTCATCAGAGAGAACCCCTATGACAAACCTCAAATGAGGCATCTGAAGTTTTGGACTAGGACTCAAATGAACTACTATGCCTTTGTGCTCTATGGATGAAACAAGATATTCCAGCACAGACATATTCCTCATGTTGAGCTTGAAGCAATACCGTGCCTGGAGCCAGTCCTTCATGATGCAGGTTTACTCCCAATGTGCTCCGACATATCTGACTAGAACAGCGAGTTAATTCTTCAGTTCTATGCCACTCTTCACATATCTGGCAACCCTGAAGACATTAACACATGGGTGTTTGATTGGATGACCCAGAACACTCACTACAAGGCTCCTGCTACTGAACTCCTCGGAGAACTGCCCGTACCAATTCCCTCAGATGAGGTTGTGAAGCTTTATGGTGAGCGTGAGCTGCCAAATGGAATGATGGAAGTCCTCATGAAGCCTTTGGCTGAAGGAAAATCTCTGAGAACAACCTTCCTCGTCCACGAGCTCAAGTACACACCCAGGTTTGTCTACAGAATCCTCTGCAGTGTGCTCGCGCCGAACAAAGGCCATGACGATGAAGAAGATGTTGTAGGCCTCATGAAGAATATCCTCTTCAACATCATTCATGGTATTCCTATCAACATCCATGATTTCTTCTTGAGGACTTTGGCCGACAATGCTATGTGTCCTTTTGATCACAAGATATATGCCCCATGGATCACGAGATTCATCAGGACAAGGACAGGAATCAACTTTCTTGCTGAGTGTCAAAACCATGTTGGTTATATGCCTCCTATCCGGGTCAACAAGAAGACTTTCGAGTCCATTGATGGCAAAGGAAAATCTGTGATTGAAGAAGGCAGTAGGCCCCTTGATGGCCAGTTCAGAGAGCTAGAAGCTTATTCCTCATGGGATGATACTGAGACTCGTCCGGCAAGCCCCTTTCCTCCTCGCGTGATGAATACCAGAGAGCTCCTCCTCAGTCTTCACCAGAAGGTGGATCGCAACCACAAATGGGTCAAACGCCAGTTTGGTGCCATTGTGAAAACCCTCACTGAAACACAGAATTCTGTGAAGCTCAACCATCACTATCTGCATGAGGTTTTTGATCGCACCCGGGCTACACTTGCACATCTGAAGACTCAGACTGAGCTTGAAGAAATGGACTTTGAGCGAGACTTTGAATGGTCGTGGCCTCCCAAGAATAAGTTCAGGCCTATTCCAGTGCCAGACTTTGAAGACAGCTCCTTTTCTTCATTCCGCACTGCTGAATCTGATGAAGAACAACTAGACACTGCTACCGGTCCAAGGAAGAAGACTACCCCCAAGAAGCATCACGGCTCTTCCTCAACCGCCAAGGAGTGAAGTCTTCACGGGCGTTAGTCCTCAGTTTGTCCCTTTTTGTCAATTGATAACAAAGGGGGAGAAACTTGAGAGTTAGTCTTCAAGCGGGATATTTTTGGAGCTTATGAACTATATTTAAGTTACAAACTCTTGGCTCTTCTGAAATTTTTATGTAATGAGTTGTAACTTAAGCCCGATGGTACACTGGCGCTTTTGAACGTTTTTCTTCGCATACTTATTCCTCAAGTTTTAATGCACGCATGCTGGAATTCGTCAGATACCATCTCTCATCATGCATTTTCATTTTCTTCATATGATATGTTATATGTATGCATGATTTACAAGACTCAGGGGGAGATCTCCATGATATAAATCATCAATGTGCATTTGCTGTAAAAAGCAAAATCCTCAAGATATGCACATCTTCAGGGGGAGTCTCTCTGAATCTTGATTTCAAATTCCTCAAAATGAGTATTTACACTTCATATTTTTGATCCCTGTTGAAGACTTAACCTAATTGTCATCAAACACCAAAATGGGGAGATTGTAAGTGCATCTAGTGCCCCTTAGTGATTTTGGTGGTTTGAAGACTTATAGGTTAAGTATCTAATGTGTTTGTGAGTGTACACATGATCTATAAGTCATTGAGGAGTTTGAGATATTTGAAGAATATCGACCCCTAAAAATATATGTCTTCAGTTGAAGAAATTGGTGTGAAGCTGAAGAAATGAATCGCGAGAAATCTGCGATGAAATTGATATTCCTCATGAAGATACTGACATTGAGAAGTTCGGTGGTTCGTGAAGAAAATCACTCTCAAGAATTGAAGCATGAAGATTTACACTTTCTGTTTTACTTTCTTCGCATTCGAGTAATAGGAACACCGTACTGTTAAAGGGGGTCAAAGTTAAACTATGGAATGAATTTCCTCATGATGCTCAACCCAAACCTAATCCTACCAAAAGCCTCAAGTGAGGAATATGAGTGACATGAGGACTCTCACAGTTGAGGGTTCCGACCGTTTCGATAGCCACGCCAAGTCACTGGTCTTATCCACTCCAACGATCATATTATTTAAGGGCATTAGTGTCAAATCATGTCGGGATGCTCCTAGGCTATAAATAGCCACCCCCCACAACCACTAGCTGGTTAGTTGCTCCGTTAGAAACTGACACTTGTCAAAAGAGCAACCCAAATTCCTCAGAGCCTTCGAGAGTAATTCATCAGTGAGGAAATACACCACCCACCGAAACCACAAACCAAACCTAGTGATTGAGCATCACTGAAGAAGTTGTTCCTGTGTGGGACTGAAGCCTTTTACCTTTGAGGATTGTGCATCCTCCAGACGGTTAGGCGTCATGGTCTAGAGCTTTCCAGCAGTCAATTGTGGATCGGCGGGTGACCAAGTTTGTGAGGGTTTGGAAGTCTGCCCTGAAGACTTACCACGAGTGTTGGGCGAGGACTGTGTGTCCTTAGCTCAAGGAGAATACGGTAGGGACTGTGTGTCCCGGGAGTGGGTGTCCTTTGGTTTCAATACCAAGCCGCTCCAAACCAGACGTACGACTGTCACAGCAGTTGGAACTGGGTCATCAACGACTGTCTTCACTGAGAAACCGGTTCTAATTCCTCAAATCTTTACTTTCCCTGTATTATGTGTTGATGACTTTCACTATGACTGTTTGAAGAATTTTCTGAAGACTTTCTCTGAATTTCCTCAACCCCAAATTCTTCACGTTAGTTATTCCTCTTCTGTATTCTTCGTGCCTGCTCACTGTGCAATCTGTTTTCACATTCTTCACTCTGAAAAACTGCTGTTGTGAAACTTTGCACTTCTAATCCTTTACTGTTTCCGCTGTAAGTTAGTCATCAGTGAGGAATTTCCTCAAAAGGAATTTCCTCAGAGATAAAATTCTAAAAATCTCCTATTCACCCCCCTCTAGTCGATATAACGCACTTTCCATAACTATAAATAAATAAAACAACTAATAACAGCAGATGAAAATTACTTAGTGATAAAGCAAACAAGCACACACGAGAATATTCACCCCACGCTATTGCTTCCCGTGCAACAGCGCCAGAAAAAGGTCTTGATAACCCACGCGTGTAGGGAGTCATTTGTAGGCTTCTTTGATAAGTAAGAGTGTCGAACCCAATGAGGAGCTAAAGGTAGAACAAATATTCCCTCAAGTTCTATCGACCACCGATACAACTCTATGCACACTTAACGTTTGCTTTACCTAAAACAAGAATAAAACTAGAAGTACTTAGTAGGTGTAATATATAGGTTTGCAAGATAATAAAGAACAAGTATATAAAATTTAGGTGTTGTTTTGCAAGAAAATAAAGAGCATGGAAATAAAAGATAGGGGCTATTTAGTAGAATTTTCTTTGTGTAACGCAAGAAAAAGATTGTCCATAGGCAATTGAATATAACATGATAAATACTTAACATGTGCAATGAGGGAGAGGCATATGCTAACACACTTTCCGTACTTGGATCATATGCACTTATGATTGGACCTCTAGCAAGCATCCACAACTACTAGAAATCATTAAGGTAAACCCAACCATAACATTAAACACCATGTCCTCTTTACTCCCATACATGCACAACTCCCTTACTCGGGTGTAAGTTTCTGTCACTCTCGCCACCCACTATAAGCGAATCATGAACATATTGCAAACCCTCGAGTGTGTATCCTTCACGTGCGCGCCTCATGGAAGGCACCTTAGGACAGCACCATATCAATACACAACTCATATCAACAACATCATATCATAATTAACCCATCGGAGAAAACCGGTCTACTCAAACATCATAGAATAGCCAAATATCATTGGGAAATAGTATGTAGTGTTGAGCATCATATTTAAGTAGAGAGTTACAATAGGAAAAGAGGTGTTACACCGTTGCATAGTGGGGGGGAGAGTTGGTGTTGATAGCGGCAAGATTGTTGATGTAGATCGTCGTCACGCTCCTTGCCCCGACATCACTCGGGCGCCACTCGGAGAGAGGGGGAGAGAGCCCCCTCCTTCTTCTTCTTCCTTGGCCTCCTCCCTAGATGGGAGGAGAGTACCCCCTTTGGTACATGGTCTCCATGGCGGCGAAGGGACAGGATCCCCGTCGAGATTGGATCTCCCTCTCTGTTCTCTTCTATTTCGCGTTCCTGTTTTCTAGCCCTTCACCGTTTCTTAAATTTCTGGAGATACGTAGCTCCAATCAGGCTGTAAATTGAGGGAATTTTTATCCATAAATTAGCTTTCTTGCACCCCGAAGAAGAGCCCCAACTGACTTAAGGTGTGCCCACTAGGCAATGACACGCGCCACCGGGGGGCAGGCGCACCCTGGTGGGTAGTGGAGGTTTTGGCCTTCATTTTTGTTCATTCCGCCTCCCAAAAGTCACATATATTCCAAAATAATTCTTCGCAAATTGTTATCGCGTTTGGACTTTGTTTGATATGGATATTCTGTGAAACAAAAACATGCAACAAATAGGAACTCACACTTGGCACTGGATCAATATGTTAGTCCAATAAATCATATAAATTATTGCCAAAAATATGTGAAAGGTGTATAATATTAGCGTGGAACAATCAAAAATTATAGATACGATGGAGACGTATCAAAGGGAGCAAGGTTGATGATGAGGCCCTCCATGATCGATCCTCCCTCGAGCGGGGTGCCGGAACGGAGCTCCGATAGCCTCCCATCGGAACACAGACTTGCAGCAGCGTAAAAAGTGCTTCGAGGCTGTTTTTGGGGTTTCTAAGGTATATGATAATTTATAAGCCATAGAACGGAATCGGGAGGGCCTCGAGGGGCCCACAAGCCAATTGGGCGCACGCCCCCAGGCCGAGCCGGGTTGGCTTGTGGGGCCCTCGTGTGGCCTCGAGCCTTCCTTTGATGCTTGTTGCTGTTCTTTTGGTCCTGAAAAAATCATCAAGAAGTTTCAGGTCAATTGGACTTTGTTTGGTATGGAAAACCTGAAAAGTGTAAAACATGCAGAAAACAACAAGAGGCACTAGGCACTTGGTCAATAGGTTAGTGCTCAAAAATAATATAATTTGGTAAATAAATACCCCCAAAGTATTCTAGAATGATAATATATCAGCATGGAACAATCAAATATTATAGATACGCTGGAGACGTATAAAAACAATATTCTAGGATTGTGGCGTCCATCAACTCACATGCAAGATTGGAGTATAGCGCCATGACCCTACTTCGTAACCTTCCATTTGATTTGGTAACCTGCAACATGATGCGTTGCACCCACAGGGTCAATACACTGGATGTATTGGAAAGCTTCACCAGGTTTCGCTCGTAGGAACATAAGCATGCATACTAGTGAGGTTGGTTTGATGATAAGGACATCAATACCATTATTACACCCCACAGCCCCATCTTCTATACATATTGGACCAGTTACTAGAGCTCGTGCACGCCAATTGAATTACGAGGTACTTTCCTTTCTTGGTTAAGTTAGATACTTTTGATGTACTTATGAATGAAGGACCTAGCATGGACAAGAAGGATATCCATTGGAGCACTATCAAGCATGGAGAATAAGGTACACACACAGGAAAGAACAATGGAGTTAGGCTATTTTTAGAGTCCGTATGTGTGGGGAAACTCAGTTAGGTTCGGTTCCGGACCCCTCCTTCAAGTGGTGACGAAATTCCTCCTCTATCCCCCCATATATACAGCTCTTGAGGTGCCGTTTAGACTTGGGTTATATTTAGATTACAAGTTCGTCATAGCTTCCACTTCGCGTTATTCGTTTGTGTTCCACGACCAGACAAAGGCATCACAGAACCCCACTTTCATCAATAAATATTTACTCTTATATTCGCAATATCCATATTCCAATCTTAGTTTCTTGCTTGTTCTTTGTTTGCGTGCAGGAAACAAACCCTCGTGGTCAGGTTGATCGTGATTCAGCATGGTCAATAACCTCTCGGATTTGGTTTAGCAATTGCTAAGGCACGACGTCCTGACACGTTAGTAGTTGGATCGTCAAAGTCTACTCAACCAAAAAAGATAACCACCATCTCATTGAAAGACAGGGACAATTGTGCCTCTATCAAGTGGTATCAGATTTCCAGGTTGCTCGGTGAGATTTTACCAATTTTTTTGTAGTTAGATCGCATCTGTTCTTCATACCTATAGTCCACGGAAAAGCCACAAAAAATTAGGGTTAGATCATCATATCCGAACTAATATGAGCCTTTGCATAGTCTTTTCAGTATTTTGCTTTGTTGAATTTGTGGTTACATCGTCGTGTCGAGTTGCTGGTCTTAATGTCTAGTCCTTTAGAGTTTTCAGTTCTGTTCACACGTTGTGACGCCGCCACCGTGCCATCTTTCATTGCTTCCATATACCACCACCATGATACCATCATCGCTGCTGCCATATACCATCACCACGCCACCATCATCCTTGTGGCCATATATCACCACCACATATCCACCACCAGTCCTAGTCCGAGTTCTTTACGTATTAGGTTAATTATGAGATCCTCTTGTTTTCGATTTCGCGTTTCCTTACCTGAGTAGGTTTCGGAAAAGAAAAAAAGTCTGGCACGCTTCTCACAGCACTTTTTAGGCCAAAATTTTGGAGGGTGATTTTTTTTCCTATCGTGATGTTTGGCTTTTTAGATAGTTTTGAGGCACTCACCATCATAGTGATTTTTGTCGCATTTTTTGGTCGTCGCAGCCCCGAATTGCTCCAGAAAAAAAATTAGTCAATTTTTTTTCGTGCCTCTCTTGTTTTCAGTCCTTCACAAGAGTTTTGAGACACTCTCCATTATAGTGATTTTATGGAAAAAAAAGAGCGCAAAAAAAGAAAGAAAATCAAAGTGGCTCTTCCCTTGATTACGTGTAGCGTCGTGATTTTGTTGGTGTTCTAGGCTCGTGTCTCTAGTACGGTCTAGCCTAGGACCAGCACGGTACTGTCGTTGAGTGTCCTTTCAACTTTGCATCTTTGAACTGATCATTGCTGACCCTTTTTGCTACCATATTATAAGCCTTCCGACCTCCACATACATCCACATCGTGTGTTTGACACCACCTGGCAGTCGCTCTATCCAAGCTTTGAGAGTTTTGAATACACCGGTTGTCGATTACCACCTATTACAAGATGGATTTGTGACACACCAAGTGGTAAGAATTTGTGATTTGCTTGACGGATTTGTGACACACCACCACCACCACCACCATCACCACTTCCTAGTAGTCTATAGGTTCATATTCTTTTGTGTATCTATTGCTGCTAACCATGCCAGGATCACAAGACGAAGAGATCGACTGGGAGAGCCTCACCAACCGGGAGCTCGATGATAAATTTCAGCAAATGATGGCTGACCAGGTACAAGACTTTGTGACCAGCCTTGGAGAGGCCATGGAGAAGCTAGACGGTTTGGAGAAGACATTCAACACCAAGATGGACGCCAAGTTCAATGAGGTGCTTGCATGTCTACCACCACCAGCTGCAGCTTCCATCCCTCTCCAACAACAACAACAACAACGACAACAACGAGGCCTGAATTTTGTGGGACGAGCGCGATGTGTGCCTTCTGGCCAAGCATAGAATTCTCGTGTTATTGCTCCTGTTGGGGAACGTCGCATGGGAAACAAAAAAATTCCTACGCGCACGAAGACCTATCATGGTGATGTCCATCTACGAGAGGGGATGAGTGATCTACGTACCCTTGTAGACCGTACAGCAGAAGCGTTAGAAAACGCGGTTGATGTAGTGGAACGTCCTCACGTCCCTCGATCCGCTCCGCGAACAATCCCGCGATCAGTCCCACGATCTAGTACCGAACGGACGGCACCTCCGCGTTCAGCACACGTACAGCTCGACGATGATCTCGGCCTTCTTGATCCAGCAAGAGAGACGGAGAGGTAGAAGAGTTCTCCGGCAGCGTGACGGCGCTCCGGAGGTTGGAGATGATCTCGTCTCGGCAAGGCTCCGCCCGAGCTCCGCAGAAACGCGATCTAGAGGAAAAACCGTGGAGGTATGTGGTCGGGCTGCCGTGAAAAAGTCGTCTCAAATCATCCCTAAAACATCCGTATATATAGGTGGGAGAGGGGGGGCCTTGCCTTGGGGCTCAAGGAGCCCCAAGGGGGTCGGCCAAGCCAAGGGGGGAAGGTCTCCCCCCCAAACCGAGTTGGACTTGGTTTGGTGGGTGGGAGTCCTTCCTTCCCTTCCCACCTCCCTTTTTTTTCTTTCTCTTTGATTTTTCTTCCAATGCGCATAGGGCCCCTTTTGGGCTGTCCCACCAGCCCACTAAGGGCTGGTGTGCCACCCTCAAGGCCTATGGGCTTCCCCGGGGTGGGTTGCCCCCCCCCCCCCGGTGAACTCCCGGAACCCATTCGTCATTCCCGGTACATTCCCGGTAACTCCAAAAACCTTCCGGTAATCAAATGAGGTCATCCTATGTATCAATCTTCGTTTCCGGACCACTCCGGAAACCCTCGTGACGTCCGTGATCTCATCCAGGACTCCGAACAACATTCGGTAACCAACCATATAACTCAAATACGCATAAAACAACGTCGAACCTTAAGTGTGCAGACCCTGCGGGTTCGAGAACTATGTAGACATGACCCGGGAGACTTCTCGGTCAATATCCAATAGCGGGACCTGGATGCCCATATTGGATCCTACATATTCCATGAAGATCTTATCGTTTGAACCTCAGTGCCAAGGATTCATATAATCCCGTATGTCATTCCCTTTGTCCTTCGGTATGTTACTTGCCCGAGATTCGATCGTCAGTATCCGCATACCTATTTCAATCTCGTTTACCGGCAAGTCTCTTTACTCGTTCCGTAATACAAGATCCCGCAACTTACACTAAGTCACATTGCTTGCAAGGCTTGTGTGTGATGTTGCATTACCGAGTGGGCCCCGAGATACCTCTCCGTCACACGGAGTGACAAATCCCAGTCTTGATCCATACTAACTCAACTAACACCTTCGGAGATACCTGTAGAGCATCTTTATAGTCACCCAGTTACGTTGCGACGTTTGATACACACAAAGCACTCCTCCGGTGTCAGTGAGTTATATGATCTCATGGTCATAGGAACAAATACTTGACACGCAGAAAACAGTAGCAACAAAATGACACGATCAACATGCTACGTCTATTAGTTTGGATCTAGTCCATCACGTGATTCTCCTAATGACGTGATCCAGTTATCAAGCAACAACACCTTGTTCATAATCAGAAGACACTGACTATCTTTGATCAACTGGCTAGCCAACTAGAGGCTTGCTAGGGATAGTGTTTTGTCTATGTATCCACACATGTAAATGAGTCTTCATTCAATACAATTATAGCATGGATAATAAATGATTATCTTGATACAGGAATTATAATAATAACTATATTTATTATTGCCTCTAGGGCATAATTCCAACAGTCTCCCACTTGCACTAGAGTCAATAATCTAGCCCTCACATCATCATGCGAATTACATTGTAATAAATCTAACACCCATACAGTTCTGGTGTTGATCATGCTTTGGCCGTGGAAGAGGTTTAGTCAGCGGGTCTGCTACATTCAGATCCGTGTGCACTTTGCATATATTTACGTCCTCTCCTTCGACGTAGTCGCGGATGAGGTTGAAGCCTCGTTTGATGTGTCTGGACTTCTTGTGCAACTGTGGTTCCTTTGCTAAGGCAATGGCACCCGTGTTGTCACAGAACAAGGTTATTGGATTCAGTGCGCTTGGCACCACTCCAAGATCCGTCATGAACTGCTTCATCCAGACACCCTCCTTAGCCGCCTTCGAGGCAGCCATGTACTCCGCTTCACATGTAGAATCTGCTACGACGCTTTGCTCGGAACTGCACCAGCTTACCGCACCCCCATTAAGAATAAATACGTATCCGGTTTGCGACTTAGAGTCGTCCGGATCTGTGTCAAAGCTTGCATCGACGTAACCTTTTACGGCGAGCTCTTCGTCACCTCCATACACGAGAAACATCTCCTTAGTCCTTTTCAGGTACTTCAGGATATTCTTGACCGCTGTCCAGTGATCCACTCCTGGATTACTCTGGAACCTGCCTGTCATACTTATGGCCAGGCTAACGTCCGGTCTAGTGCACAACACTGCATACATGATAGAACCTATGGCTGAAGCATAGGGGACGGAGCGCATATGCTCTCTATCTTCATCAGTTGTTGGGCACTGAGTTTTACTCAATCTCGTACCTTGTAAAACTGGCAAGAACCCCTTCTTGGACTGTTCCATTTTGAATCTCTTCAAAACTTTATCAAGGTATGTGCTTTGTGAAAGTCCTATCAGGCATTTTGATCTATCCCTATAGATCTTAATGCCTAGAATGTAAGCAGCTTCTCCTAGGTCCTTCATAGAGAAACTTTTATTCAAGTAATCCTTTATGCTCTCCAAAAACTCTACGTTGTTTCCAATCAGCAATATGTCATCCACATATAATATTAGAAACGCCACAGAGCTCCCACTCACTTTCTTGTAAATACAAGATTCTCCAACCACTTGTATAAACCCAAATGCTTTGATCACCTCATCAAAGCGTTTGTTCCAACTCCGAGATGCTTGCACCAGTCCATAAATGGATCGCTGGAGCTTGCACACCTTGTTAGCATTCTTAGGATCGACAAAACCTTCGGGTTGCATCATATACAATTCTTCCTTAAGGAAACCGTTAAGGAACGCCGTTTTGACATCCATCTGCCAGATTTCATAATCGAAAAATGCAGCTATTGCTAACATGATTCTAACGGACTTAAGCATCGCTACGGGTGAGAATGTCTCATCGTAGTCAACTCCTTGAACTTGTGAAAAACCCTTTGCCACAATTCGAGCTTTATAAACGGTCACATTGCCGTCAGCGTCCGTCTTCCTCTTAAAGATCCATTTGTTCTGAATAGCCTTGCGGCCCTCAGGTAGTACCTCCAAAGTCCACACTTTGTTCTCATACATGGATCCTATCTCGGACTTCATGGCTTCTAGCCATTTGTTGGAATCTGGGCCCACCATTGCTTCTTCATAATTTGCAGGTTCATTGTTGTCCAACAACATGATTGATAAGACGGGATTACCGTACCACTCTGGAGCAGCACGTGGTCTCGTCGACCTGCGTGGTTCGACAGAAACTTGAACCGGAGTTTCATGATCATTATCATTAACTTCCTCCTCAACCGCGTTGCAACGACAGAGGTTTCCCCTTGCCGTGCGCCACCATCCAGAGGGATGAGAGGTTCGACAACCTCGTCAAGTTCTATCTTCCTCCCACTCAATTCTCTCGAGAGAAACTCCTTCTCGAGAAAAGCTCTGTTTTTAGCAACAAACACTTTGCCCTCGGATTTGAGATAGAAGGTGTACCCAACTGTCTCTTTTGGGTAACCTATGAAGACGCACTTTTCCGCTTTGGGTTCCAGCTTTTCAGGCTGAAGCTTTTTGACATAAGCATCACATCCCCAAACTTTAAGAAACGACAGTTTTGGCCTTTTGCCATACCACAGTTCGTATGGTGTCGTCTCAACGGATTTTGATGGTGCCCTATTTAAAGTGAATGCAGCTGTTTCTAATGCATAACCCCAAAACGATAATTGCAAATCGGTAAGAGACATCATAGATCGCACCATTTCTAATAAAGTACGATTATGACGTTCGGACACACCATTACGCTGTGGTGTTCCAGGCGGTGTCAACTGTGAAACAATTCCACATTGTCTTAAGTGAGCACCAAACTCGAAACTCAGATATTCACCCCCACGATCAGACCGTAGGAACTTGATCTTCTTGTTACGATGATTTTCAACTTCACTCTGAAATTGCTTGAACTTTTCAAATGTTTCAGACTTGTGCTTCATCAAGTAGACATAACCATATCTACTCAGATCGTCAGTGAAGGTGAGCAAATAACGATATCCGCCGCGTGCCTCCACGCTCATCGGACCACACACATCGGTATGTATGATTTCCAACAAGTCACTTGCACGCTCTATTGTTCCGGAGAACGGAGTCTTAGTCATCTTGCCCATGAGGCATGGTTCGCACGTGTCAAGTGAATCAAAGTCAAGTGACTCCAAAAGTCCATCAGCATGGAGTTTCTTCATGCGCTTTACACCAATATGACCTAAGCGGCAGTGCCACAAAAATATGGCGCTATCATTGTTAACTCTAACTCTTTTGGTCTCAATGTTATGTATGTGTGTATCGCTATCAAGATTCAATATGAACAATCCTCTCACATTGGGTGCATGACCATAAAAGATGTTACTCATAGAAATAGAACAACCATAATTCTCTGACTTACAAGAGTAACCGTCTCGCAATAAACAAGATCCAGATATAATGTTCATGCTCAACGCGGGCACTAAATAACAATGATTTAAGTTCATAACTAATCCTGATGGTAACTGAAGTGAAACTGTGCCGACGGCGAATGCATCAACCTTGGAACCATTTCCTACGCGCATCGTCACTTCATCTTTCGCCAGCCTTCGTCTATTCCGCAGTTCCTGTTTCGAGTTGCAAATATGAGCAACAGAACCGGTATCGAATACCCAGGCACTACTACGAGAGCAGATCAAGTACACATCAATAACATGTATATCAAATATACCTGATTTTTCTTTGGCCGCCTTCTTATCTGCCAGATACTTGGGGAAATTGCGCTTCCAGTGACCCATACCCTTGCAATATTAACACTCCGTTTCAGGCTTAGGTCTAGCTTTGGGTTTCTTCGTCGGATTGGCAACAGGCTTGCCGCTCTTCTTTGAATTACCCTTCTTGCCTTTGCCGTTTCTCTTGAAACTAGTGGTCTTATTCACCATCAACACTTGATGCTTTTTACGGAGTTCAGACTCTGCGACTTTCAGCATCGCAAACAACTCGCCGGGGGACTTGTTCAACCCTTGCATGTAGTTCAACACAAAGCCTTTATAGCTTGGCGGCAGTGATTGAAGGATTCTGTCAGTGATAGCCTCTTGCGGGAGTTCAATCCCCAGCTCAGCTAGACGGTTTGAGTACCCAGACATTTTGAGCACATGTTCACTGACAGACGAGTTTTCCTCCATCTTGCAAGCATAGAATTTATCGGAGGTATCATACCTCTCGATCCGGGCATTCTTCTGAAAGATAAACTTCAACTCCTGGAACATCTCAAATGCTCCATGACGCTCAAAGCGACGTTGAAGTCCCGGTTCTAAGCCATACAAGACTGCACATTGAACTACTGAGTAGTCCTCCTTACGCGCTAACCAAGCGTTCTTAACATCCTGATCTGCCGTAGCGGGTGGTTCATCTCCTAGCGCAGCATTAAGGACATAATCCTTCTTCCCAGCTTGTAAGATTAGCTTAAGATTACGAGCCCAGTCTACAAAGTTGCTTCCATCATCTTTCAACTTAGCTTTCTCTATGAACGTATTAAAATTCAGGGTGACTGTCGCGTGAGCCATGATCTACAACACAAATATATTCAAAGTGGACTTAGACTATGTTCAAGATAATTAGAGTTTAACTTAATCAAATTATTCGCTAAACTCCCACTCAAAAAGTACATCTCTCTAGTCATTTGAGTGGTTCATGATCCACTTACACTAGCTCAAGTCCGATCATCACGTGAGTTGAGTATAGTTTCAGTGGTAAGCATCCCTATGCTAATCATATCATCTATATGATTCATGATCGACCTTTCGGTCTCATGTGTTCCGAGGCCATGTCTGCACATGCTAGGCTCATCAAGATTAACCCGAGTGTTCCGCGTGCGCAACTGTTTTGCACCTGTTGTATGTGAACGTTGAGTCTATCACACCCGATCATCACGTGGTGTCTCGAAACGACGAACTGTAGCAACGGTGCACAATCGGGGAGAACACAATTTCGTCTTGAAATTTTAGTGAGAGATCACCTCATAATGCTACCGTCGTTCTAAGCAAAATAAGGTGCATAAAAGGATTAACATCACATGCAATTCATAAGTGACATGATATGGCCATCATCACGTGCTTCTTGATCTCCATCACCAAAGCACCGGCACGATCTTCTTGTCACCGGCGCCACACCATGATCTCCATCAACGTGTCGCCATCGGGGTTGTCGTGCTACTCATGCTATTACTACTAAAGCTACATCCTAGCAAAATAGTAAACGCATCTGCAAGCACAAACGTTAGTATAAAGACAACCCTATGGCTCCTGCCGGTTGCCGTACCATCGACGTGCAAGTCGATATTATCTATTACAACATGATCATCTCATACATCCAATATATCACATCACATCATTGGCCATATCACATCACAAGCATACCCTGCAAAAACAAGTTAGACGTCTTCTAATTTTGTTGTTGCATGTTTTACGTGGTGACAATGGGTATCTAGTAGGATCGCATCTTACTTACGCAAACACCACAACGGAGATATATGAGTTGCTATTTAACCTCATCCAAGGACCTCCTCGGTCAAATCCGATTCAACTAAAGTTGGAGAAACCGACACTTGCCAGTCATCTTTGAGCAACGGGGTTACTCGCAGCGATGAAACCAGTCTCTCGTAAGCGTACGAGTAATGTCGGTCCAAGCCGCTTCAATCCAACAATACCGCGGAATCAAGAAAAGACTAAGGAGGGCAGCAAAACGCACATCACCGCCCACAAAAATTTTTGTGTTCTACTCGAGAAGACATCTACGCATGAACCTAGCTCATGATGCCACTGTTGGGGAACATCGCATGGGAAACAAAAAAAATCCTACGCGCACGAAGACCTATCATGGTGATGTCCATCTAGGAGAGGGGATGAGTGATCTACATACCCTTGTAGACCGTACAGAAGAAGCGTTAGAGAACGCGGTTGATGTAGTGGAACGTCCTCACGTCCCTCGATCCGCCCCGCGAACAATCCTGCGATCAGTCCCACGATCTAGTACCGAACGGACGGCACCTCCGCGTTCAGCACACGTACAGCTCGACGATGATCTCGGCCTTCTTGATCCAGCAAGAGAGACGGAGAGGTAGAAGAGTTCTCCGGCAGCGTGACGGCGCTCCGGAGGTTGGTGATGATCTCGTCTCGGCAAGGCTCCGCCCGAGCTCCGCAGAAACGCGATCTAGAGGAAAAACCGTGGAGGTATGTGGTCGGGCTGCCGTGAAAAAGTCGTCTCAAATCATCCCTAAAACCTCCGTATATATAGGTGGGAGAGGGGGCCTTGCCTTGGGGCTCAAGGAGCCCCAAGGGGGTCGGCCGAGCCAAGGGGGGAAGGTCTCCCCCCCAAACCGAGTTGGACTTGGTTTGGTGGGTGGGAGTCCTTCCTTCCCTTCCCACCTCCCTTTTTTTTCTTTCTCTTTGATTTTTCTTCCAATGCGCATAGGGCCCCTTTTGGGCTGTCCCACCAGCCCACTAAGGGCTGGTGCGCCACCCTCAAGGCCTATGGGCTTCCCCGGGGTGGGTTGCCCCCCCCCCCCCGGTGAACTCCCGGAACCCATTCGTCATTCCCGGTACATTCCCGGTAACTCGGAAAACCTTCCGGTAATCAAATGAGGTCATCCTATATATCAATCTTCGTTTCCGGACCACTCCGGAAACCCTCGTGACGTCCGTGATCTCATCCGGGACTCCGAACAATATTCGGTAACCAGCCATATAACTCAAATACGCATAAAACAACGTCGAACCTTAAGTGTGCAGACCCTGCGGGTTCGAGAACTATGTAGACATGACCCGAGAGACTTCTCGGTCAATATCCAATAGCGGGACCTGGATGCCCATATTGGATCCTACATATTCCACGAAGATCTTATCGTTTGAACCTCAGTGCCAAGGATTCATATAATCCCGTATGTCATTCCCTTTGTCCTTCGGTATGTTACTTGCCCGAGATTCGATCGTCAGTATCCGCATACCTATTTCAATCTCGTTTACCGGCAAGTCTCTTTACTCATTCCGTAATACAAGATCCCGCAACTTACACTAAGTCACATTGCTTTCAAGGCTTGTGTGTGATGTAGCATTACCGAGTGGGCCCCGAGATACCTCTCCGTCACACGGAGTGACAAATCCCAGTCTTGATCCATACTAACTCAACTAACACCTTCGGAGATACCTGTAGAGCATCTTTATAGTCACCCAGTTACGTTGCGACGTTTGATACACACAAAGCACTCCTCCGGTGTCAGTGAGTTATATGATCTCATGGTCATAGGAACAAATACTTGACACGCAGAAAACAGTAGCAACAAAATGACACGATCAACATTCTACGTCTATTAGTTTGGATCTAGTCCATCACGTGATTCTCCTAATGACGTGATCCAGTTATCAAGCAACAACACCTTGTTCATAATCAGAAGACACTGACTATCTTTGATCAACTGGCTAGCCAACTAGAGGCTTGCTAGGGACAGTGTTTTGTCTATGTATCCACACATGTAAATGAGTCTTCATTCAATACAATTATAGCATGGATAATAAACGATTATCTTGATACAGGAATTATAATAATAACTATATTTATTATTGCCTCTAGGGCATAATTCCAACAGCTCCTGCTGCTACTACTGAGGTTTGTGTGGCTGACCAGAATGAGGATTATGATAGTGATGACGATGACGAGGGAGGGGTTGCTCCAAATCTGTGCCACGGACAAGAACCACAACCGCAAGCACCGAGTCATCCACATGGTTACAATCGCAATGGTAGGCTTGCACCACCCCCTCAGGTACGGGATCATGACCATCTCCCAAAACTTAAATTGAATATTCCTACATTTGATGGTCGTATATTCCTGATATATATATTACTTGGGAGTTAGAAACAAAGCAACGTTTTACATGCTTACAATTTCCTGAGGATAGGCGTGTTGCTGCTGATGTTTGTTCATTCACTAGTTTTGCTTGTGTTTGGTGGTCTGAACATTGTCAAATCATCATGCTAATATTCCAAGTACTTGGCATGCTTTGTAAACTGCTATGTGTACTTGTTGGGTTCCACCATATTATCAATGTGAATTACTTCAAAAATTGCAGCGTTAAGACAAGCAGAAAAATTTGTAGACGAACATTATCAGGAATTACAAACTGGCATGATTAGATGTGGTATTGTTGAGGACAATGAAGCTATGCTTGCACGTTTTATGGGTGGATTAAATAGAGATATTCAGAGTATTCTAGAATATAAGGATTATAACACTATCAATCGTTTATTCCATCTTGCTTGCAAAGCTGAATGTGAAGTGCGGGATCGATAGGCATTGGCGAGAACTAACTTTTGTGTAGGTCGCACTTCCTCATGGATGCCACAGACCTCATCTACTTCCACACGTCCTCCTACGTCAGCACTACCTACTTCAGCCACCAACTCCAACAGAGATACCAGGAAACATGCTCCTGCCCCACCCTCCGCCAAGAGCACACCTTATGAGCCAGCATAGAGCTCTTCTTCATCCATGGCATCCATAGGGCAAACATATGAGGTTATCTGTCGTCATTGTAAGCGTGGAGGTCATTATGCGAGAGAGTGCCCATCTAAGCGTGTGATGATTGTTACCAAGGATGGTGGATATGACTCTGCTAGTGATTATGACGAGGAGACTCTCGCTCTTATTGCAAGTGAAGAATAGGGTGTAGATGATACTGAACAAGAGACACAATACATGGCTGCTGACTATGCTCACAAGTATTAAAGCTTAATTGCTCAACATGTTTTAAGTGTGCAGGTAACACAGGCTGAGCAAAATCAGAGGCACAACTAGTTCCATACAAAGGGAGTTGTGAAGGAATGTTCTATTCACGTAATCATAAATGGAGGGAGTGACAACAACTTAGCTAGCATGGAGATGGTGGAGAAGTTGTCTCTCACCACCATACCGCATCCTCATCCTTATTACATCCAGTGGTTCAACAACAGTGAGAAGGTTAAGGTAACACGTATTGTTCGTGTGCATTTTAGCATTGCTACATTCTGATTTTGTTGATTGTGATGTGGTACCCATGCAAGCATGCTTCGTTTTACTTGGTAGACCATGGCAATTTGATAAAAATTCAGTACACCATGGTAGGACAAATCAGTATACTCTTGTTCATAAGGATCAAAATATAATTTGCCTCCTATGTCTCGTGAACATATTATGAAAGATGACATTGCTAGAGCTACTAAAGCAAAACAGGACCTACATAAGAGTGAAAATCGATTTGTAGCAAAGGAATTTGAGCAACACAATAAGCCTAATAAACCATCATCTAGTGTTGCTTCTGAAATAAAACTGAAGAGTGGTTGTTTACTTGCCACTAAATCTGATATTACTTATTTGGATGTTACTACATCTGTTTGCTATGCTTTCATATGCAAAGAGGTGTTATTTTCATTCGAGGACATGGCTCCCCCTTTGCCTCCTGTTGTCATTAACATTTTTGCAAGAGTTCACTGACGTCTTTCCACAAGAGGTGCCACCGTCATTACCACCTATTAGAGGGATTGAGCATCAGATTGACTTCATTCCCAATGCATCGCTACCAACCGTGCACCATACCGCACCAATCCAGAGGAGACAAAGGAGATTATGTGTCAAGTACATGAGCTGCTCGACAAATGTTATATACGCAAATCTCTAAGTCCTTGTGTTGTTCCTACTATTCTAGTGCCGAAAAAGGATGGTACATCGCGTATGTGTGTTGATTGTAGAGACATTAATAATATTACTATTCCTTATCGTCATCCTATTCCTAGGCTAGATGATATGCTTGATGAATTAAGTGGCTCTACAAAGTTGATTTACATAGTAGAAACCATCAAATTTCCATGAAATTGGGAGATGAATGGAAAACAACATTTAAAACTAAGTTTGGATTATATGAGTGGCTAGTTATACCTTTTGGGTTAACTAATGCACCTATCACTTTCATGAGATTAATGAATGAGGTTTTACGTGCTTTCATTGGACGATTTGTGGTAGTGTACTTTGATGATATACTGATTTATAGTAGATCTTTGGAGGAACACTTAGATCATTCGCGTGTTGTTTTTATTGCTCTACGTGATGCACGTTTGTTTGGTAACCTGGGGAAGTGCATTTTTTGCACCGACCGAGTATATTTTCTTGGCTATGTTGTTACTCTATAGGGAATTGAAGTTGATAAAGCTAAGATTGGAGCTATTGAGAGTTGGCCACAGCCCAAAATGGTTACACAAGTGAGGAGTTTTCTTGGACTCGCCGGGTTTTATAGGAATTTTGTTAGATATTTCAGCACCATTGGTGCACCTCTCGATGAGCTTACAAAGAAGGATGTGCCTTATGCTTGGGGTACCGCACAGGAAGAAGCCTTCATGGTTTTGAAAGATAAGTTAACACATGATCCTTTACTCCGACTTCCTGATTTTAATAAGACTTTCGAGCTTGAATGTGATGCTAGTGGAATCGGATTAGAAGGTGTGTTATTACAAGATGGTAAACGTGTTGCATACTTTTTTGAAAAATTGAGTGGGCGTAGTCTGAATTATTCTACTTATGATAAGGAATTATATGCTATTGTTCGGACTTTGGAAATATGGCAACATTATTTATGGTCCAAAGAATTTGTCATACATTCTAATCATGAAACTTTGAAACATATTAGAAGTCAAGAAAAACTAAACTATAGACATACTAAATGGGTTGAATTCACTGAGACTTTCCCGTACGTCATTAAACACAAGAAGGGTAAAGAAAATATTATCATTGATGCATTGTCTCTCGTTATACTATGCTTTCACAACTTGACTTTTAAATATTTTGTTTGGAGACCATGAAAGATCAATATGTGCATGATGTTGATTTTAAAGATGTGTTGGACAATTGTAAAGAAGGGAGAACATGGAACAAGTTCATCATTAATGATGGATTTGTGTTCTATGATAACAAGCTATGCATTCCAGCTAGCTCCGTTCGTCTTTTGTTGTTACATGAGGCACATGGAAGAGGATTAATGGGACACTTTGGCGTAAAGAAGACGGAGGACGTACTTTCTACACATTTCTTTTGGCCACAGATGTGATGAGATGTTGAGCGTTTTGTTGCTCGCTGCATGACATGTCAAAAAGCTAAGTCACGACTCAATCCTCATGGCTTATATATGCCTTTGCGTGTACCTAGTGTTTCTTGGGAGGATATATCTATGGGCTTTGTTTTAGGTTTACCTCAAACAAAGAAGGGGAGGGATGGCATATTTGTTGTCGTGGACAGATTTTAAAAACTGTACACTTTATACCATGTCATAAAAGTGATGATGCTGCTAATGTGGCTGATTTGTTCTTTTGTGAAATTATTCACTTGCATGGTGTGCCAAATACGATTGTTTCAGATCGTGATGCTAAATTTCTTAGCCACTTTTGGAGATGTTTATGGGCTAAGTTGGGGACAAAACTGCTTTTTAGTACTACATGTCACCCCCAAACTGATGGACAAACTGAAGTAGTCAATAGATCATTGTCTACTATGCGTAGGGCTGTTTTGAAGAAAAACATGAAAAATGTGGGAAGAATGCTTGCCTCATATTGAATTTGCTTATAATAGTTCGCTACATTCTACTACTAAGATGTGCCCTTTTGAAGTTGTGTATGGTTTCATACCTCGTGCTCCTATTGATTTATTACTTCTTCCATCTTCGAAGAAGGTTAATTTTGATGCTAAAGAACGTGATAATTTGATATTAAAGATGCGTGAGTTAACTAAGGAAAACATTGAGCGTATGAATCCTAAATATAAACTAGATGGAGATAAGGTTAGAAAACACGTTGTCTTTGCACCGAGAGATCTTGCTTGGTTGCATTTGCGTAAGGATAAGTTTCCTGATTTGCGGAGGCCAAAGCTAATGCCACGTGCTCATAGTCCTTTCAAGGTGTTAGAGAAAATAAATGATAATGCATATGGACTTGAGCTGCCTACAGATTTTGGGGTTAGACACACTTTTAACATTGCAGATTTGAAGCCATACTTGGGTGAGGAAGATGAGCTTCCATCGAGGATGAGTTCAATTCAAGAAGGGGAGGATGATGATGACATCAATACCATTGTTACACACAGAGCCCCATCTTCTATACATATTGGACCAGTTACTAGAGCTCGCGCACGCCAATTGAATTACCAGGTACTTTCGTTTCTTGGAAATCCTTCTAATGTTCACGAACATATGATGTTGTCTAAGTTAGATACTTTTGTTGTACTTAGGAATGAATGACCTAGCATGGACAAGAAGTATATCCGCTGGAGCAGGATCAAGCATGGAGAAGAAGGTGCACACGTGGGAAAGAACAATGGAGCTTCCACTCGTGATTTTCGCACTTTGAAGCTACCATAAGGACAGCATGAACGCTTGGACGAAATATTGAAGACACCACTTTATAAATTTCGTCCATATGCTATTATAGGTGCTGCGCCACCTTATTTTTGGGCCAGGCCCATGTAATTTAGAAATACCATATTATAGACTATTTTTAGAGTCCATATGTGTGGGGAAACTGAGTTAGGGTCGGTTTCGCACCCCTCTTCCAAGGGGTCACGAAATACCTCCTCTATCACCCATATATACAACCCTTAGGGTGTTGTTTAGACTTAGGTTTTGTTTAGATTACAAGTTCGCCATAGCTGCAACTTCGCGTTCTTCGTTTGTGTTCCACAACCAGACTAAGACTTCACAGAACCCCACTTTCATCAATAAAGTTTTCCTCTTATATTTGCAATATCCAGATTGCAATCTTAGTTTCTTGCTTATTCTTCGTTTGCATGCAGGAAACACACCCTCGTGGTAAGGTTGATCGTGCTCCGGCGTGGTCAATAACCTCTCAGAGTTGGTTTAGCGATTGTTAAGGCGCGACGTCCTCACACGTTCGTAGTCGGATCGTCAAAGTCTACTCCACCAAAAACGATAACCACCATCTCATCGAAAGACAGGGATAACTTCGCCTCTATCATTTGCGTTAGCGCGAAAATAGTTTCCCGAACTTGTAATAGTAGTCTATTCACTAATCGGTCGTACCATATCATGTGGGAGACCTAGACATGTGGTATCACACGATAGATCGTAAAACATTATGAGTGTGTGGGCCTCCACATCGCACTTCAGCCCCAAGCTTCTCTCCAAAGACTCTGGTTTACTCCCAATTCCCTGAGAAACAACGCGACAAATCCCCATTGGTTCGATCCACGAATTTTAATGGGAGAGGTGGATGAGATCAAGATGACAATTTTTGGATGAGTTGCACAAGGTTGTCCATAACCTGTCGGGCCCGTGGCTCTCGGGGTATCATGACCCGTGTTCCTGTGGGTACAGGTGTGGCGCATGCCCTCGGGTCGAGCGTAACCCTTTTCTTGACTAAAGCCCTCGGGAGGGCCTCCGCCTCACGAGGGGGATGTCGATAAGTATTGCTAGGGCCCTCGCAAGTCCCCTCGTGAGGGCATCCCCCGGGCCTACTCACTAAGTCTTCGCAGGGTGGGCTGACCGAGTGTAGCTTGGTGGAGTGGTGAGTGGCCTCGCGCCATCACGTGGGTGACGCACGCCATGCTGGGTGGCGCTGGGGGCGCGCCAATGGTATTTCCCCTTTCATGCTAAGGGGGATGGGCCACCACTAGCCCCTAAAGAGAGCCCAGAAAATTTTCCCCTTTCGGTGTAAGAAGACCGGGAGAAAGGGTGACCAGGGCGAAGGTCATCCCTGATCCCGCCAGCGCACTACAACGGGAAGCTTTTGCACGAGAGGACCACTTTAGTCGGGATAGGCTCCAGTCTTGTCCCCCTTCGAACTAACCGTTGTGACAACCCTTTCCGCCTTGTGTTTTCGGAGAAGCGGACCAGGGCCAGAATAAGAGAGGACAGACTGCCACCAGAGAGAGGGGCAAGAACACACCCTTCTATTTTCCGCTTCATCATCAAGTGATAAAAACAAGCAGGAGTAGGGTCTTACACTGAGAGGTGGCCCGAACCTGGGTAAATGGTTGGGTCCATTGTTCTTCTCCCTCAACCTCTAATACCCTAGAGTGTTGCTCTGAGGCGGCGTCGTGGGGTAGGGCGGAGAGCCAGCGCACCCCAGAGTTCGAACCCCTCGGTTCCTCGAGCCCTGATTCTGACATAATCGAGGACACGACTAACCATGACCGAGTTTATATACTTTGTAGAGGTTTGTGTACTTTACCTGTGATTCCCGATCACACCTTCCTACTACTAAAGTTCATTTATAAAGCAGCTAGGTAGATCTAGACAAGACTTTTGGGAAGTAGTCACCCTCTCAGAAATGGCAAACCTAGTACAACCTACAATGCAATAACTACATCTGCTGGTTTGTTGCGGGAGGGTTCCCACAACTTACTTGATCCTGACATAGCCCATATTGCCTCACGGTCACACATGGAAGCTACTCAACTTTTGAACCCGTACAATCTCTAATACATGGGTGGCAATCACCACCAATGATTACACTCCGATGACCCAGTCGAAGCGAGTCCACTGAGATCGATTCATTATTAAAGTAGCAGTTAAGTAGTTAACCATGCAGTTGTATGGTGCAACAATAATTTGTTTTCCCAACCCATGTTATAGCAGCTGACGAACTACTCGTGGGTTACAAGGTTAGGGTAAGATGGATCTAATCATTTTACTCTGTTCTGTTAAGCATAAAGCAAAGTCCTATAAGGGACTCCTAGTTGAGAACCGACTATAATGCATGAAAACATAGGTTATGATCAAAGGTTCCACTTGAGTGTATTGACTATTCTTTAGTTTCACAATTTCTTGATCAACACGCTTCGCTCTCCGTAGAAATCTATCATAAGTAAAGATAATTTATGAACAACCATACAATACAATTAAACAGACAATAATTGTTGTGCATGGTTTCAGTGTCATTCTCCTCTGAGATCATGTGTCAGGGTCAAATCATAAGAGTTTGGAAAACAACTTAGTGGTTGTTAATTAGAATACATGTGATATAAGGGTGCACATACAAGTTTCAATAAGGTTCATCACATAAGGAGTATGTGATGTCAAGTTGTGGTTGTCAGTTTCTAATCCAGAATCTGAACAACGGAGCCAAGTTCCATGAATCTTTGGTAGCCAAGTTAATGCCCAGGTTTGAATGACAGTTCAAACTTGTTCACCTTTCATGAGCTTGAATACACAAATGTGTGAAAATGATAACTTGGTTTGGCTTCCAATTAAATTTGCATTTGAATTAGTGTTCATCTCATTTATTTCAAATTCAGTTGAGTTTATAATTCAAACTGGGTTTCACAAAGTTCAGTTTGAACTGCAAACATTTCATATTTGAATGAAGTTGGGTCAACTTAATTTAAAATACCATCTTGTTATCCCTAAGAGTCAAATACAAATCCAATATAATTTCTAAGGTATATGATTAAATAGTTTTAAACTAATGTCAATTATAAATCCTAAAAATATTAATTAGGGTTCAAATAGTTTTCAAACTAGTTTTGGGTTTGAGCTAAATTAATTTGAGTTCATATTTCCTTAATAGTCAAGTATTAACTAAACTAGGTTTAATTTCATTCCATTGTCATATGAATAAACTATTCCTTAATAGTCATGTATTGAAATTTACTAGGTTCAATTTGATCGAATAAACTATTTGAATTAGTTCTAATCAAATAAAACCTTGCAATGTGACACTCACCATAACCTGGAAGGTGGGAGTCACCTTTGCAAAGAGTACTAAAAAGGCCACAACTATGCGTTGGCAGACTGGCCATAGGTTCATGCGGTCGTGTCCTAACTGTGAGATGCAAGAGCTGGTGGTCATCAGATTATCCTTTTGAAAGGATCGATATGGTTGACTAGAGGGGGTGAATAGGGAACTACCAATTTTTAGCTCAAAAGGTTCTCTAGATGAACAACTAGGTGAGCAACCTATATGATGCTAACAACAACAACAACTAAAGCAAGCAAGGAATACACCACAACAATAATAAGGACAAAGTAAAGGTAAGAGATAACCACAAGTAGAACCGGTGGAGACGAGGATGCATTACCGAAGTTCCTTCCCTTTGACGGGAAGTACGTCTCTGTTGGAGCGGATTGGAGGCACAATGCTCCCAAAGAAGCCACTAGGGCCACCATATTCTTCTCACGCGCTCATACAATGTGAGATGCCATGATTCCACTAGTGGTGCCTGATACGTCTCCGTCGTATCTATAATTTTTGATTGTTTCATGTCAATATTCTACAACTTTCATATACTTTTGGCAACTTTTTATACTATTTTTGGGACTAACATATTGATTCAGCGCCTAGTGCCAGTTCCTGTTTGTTGCATGTTTTTTGTTTTGTAGATTATCCATACCAAACGAAGTCCAAACGCAATAAAAAAACCTACGGGGATTTCTTTTGGAATATTTATGATTTTTGGGAAGAAGAATAGACGTGAAACGCAATAAAAAGTCTTATTGGAGGAAAAACGCTCCCGAGGACACACGGGAATTTATGTCATGCTAGTTTCATCATGTTCATGTGATTCACGTTCGTTACTTTGATAGTTTCATATGTGGGTGGACCGGTGCTTGGGTACTACCCTTACTTGGAAAAGCATCCCAACTTACAATTAACCCCTCTCGCAAGCATCCGCAACTACGAAAGAAGAATTAAGACAACGTCTAACCATAGCATTAAACTAGTGGATCCAAATCAGCCCCTTACGAAGCAACGCATAGACTGGGGTTTAAACTTCTGTCACTCCAGCAACCCATCATCTACTTACTACTCCCTAATGCCTTCCTCTAGGCCCAAGTATGGTGAAGTGTTATGTAGTCGACGTTCACATAACACCACTAGAGGAAAAGACAACATACATCATATCAAAATACCGAACGAATACCAAATTCACATGACTATTATTAGCATGACTTATCCCATGTCCTCAGGAAAAAAAGTAACTACTCACAAAGCATAATCATAATCATGATCAGAGGTGTAATGAATAGCATCAAGGATCTGAACATAAACTCTTCCACCAAGTAATCCAACTGGCATCAACTACAAAGAGTAATCAACACTACTAGCAACCTTACAAGTACCAATCGGAGTCGCGAGACGGAGATTGGTTACAAGAGATGAACTAGGGATTAGAGAGGAGATGGTGCTCATGAAGATGTTGATGAAGATGCCTCCCCTCCGACGAGAGCAGTGTTGGTGATGACGATGGCGACGATTTCCCCCTCCGGGAGGGAAGTTTCCCCGGCAGGATCGTCCTGCCGGAGCTCTAGATTGGATCTGGTCAAGTTCCGCCTCGTAGCGGCGGCAAAACCATGAAAAATCTCTCTCTTGATTTATTTTTTCTGGAACGAAACCCTTCATATAGCAAAAGAGGGGGCCAGTGGGCCGTCAGGGAGCCCACAAACCGTGTAGCCACCACCAGGGGGGTGGCGGCTACCACACTTGTGGCGCCCTAGTAGCTCCCCTCTGGTACTTCTTTCGCCCAGTATTTTTTATATATTCCCAAAAAATTCCACGTAAATTTTCAGGGCATTTGGAGTTGTGCAGAATAGAGGACTCGGTTTTGCTCCTTTTCCAGTCCAGAATTCCAACTGCCTGAATTCTCCCTCTTCAATTAAACCTTGCAAAATAAGAGAGAAAAGGCATAAATATGGTACCACAAAGTAATATAACAGCCCATAAAGCAACAACATGAAAGCATTATGCAAAATGGACGTATCAACTCCCCCAAGCTTAGACCTCGCTTGTCCTCAAGCGAAAACCAAGATACATAAACATGTCCACAAGTTTAGGGATGAAGGTGTCGATAAAACATAATACGGACATGAGGGCATCATGATCACACATAGAACAGCAATACATCATTAAGATTCTTATGGGAAAGTAACAATTCCTTCACAAAGCAAAGTATGAAGCAAAAACCTTACCGAGAAGTAACCAACAACAGTCCAAAGTCATTGAAGCAATTGCAATTTTTCACAACATCAGAAAGAGTCAAATAAGTGCTTGTAAGGCAAACCCACATACTCAATCATCTCTTTTATTTTCCACTATTGTTACAACTCACGTGGTACTCATGGTATCAAAGTTTGAGCTGGACACAGAGGAAGATAGGGGCTTATAGTTTTGCCTCCTAACTATTTACCTCAAGGGTAAAGTCAACAATAATAAAGCATAAGTACTCAACTCCAAGTTGATATATGAATATAGATCTTTCCCAAGCATGTGACGGTAGCCAATACAAAGGCAAAAATAGGGAATTGGTGAAGATCACCATGACTCTTACAAGGGAAAAAAGTAAAGGTACAAGATAGGACCTTCGCAGAGGGAAGCAGAGGTTGTCATGCACTTTTGAGGTTTGAATGCGTGTCCTCTTAGTGCAGAGGAACGTCACTTTATATTGCCTCATGTGATAAAGAACTTTATTATGCAGTTTGTCGCTTTTATGTCTTCCTCATCATAGGTTCGTACAAAGCTTATTTTCCACACACTAATAGATCATACATATTAGAGAGCAATTTTTATTGCTTGAACCGATGACAACTTACTTGAAGGATCTTATTCAATGCATAGGTAGGTATGGTGGACTCTCATGGCAAAACTGGGTTGAAGGTTTATGGATGCACAAGTAGTATCTCTACTTGGTGCGGGAGTTTTGGCTAATATGAGGTGGAAGCAATCGTCACATGCTAAGGGATCTCTAATCATATAACATTGTTTGGAACCAAGCAAACACAATTCATTATGTTGTCTTCCTTGTCCAACATCTACTCCTAAGCATGTAATAGTTTGGTGAGTGCTCACAATTGTAAAAAGTGTCTAAGATGATATATTTATATGTGAACCTCTCTTTCCTTATTACTTCTTATTAATTGCAACAATGACTGAGGTCTATGTTTATTTATTCTCAACAAGTTTCAATCATCATACTTGTTATATGTGAAGCTATCACTTTCCATAAGATCATCTCATGATCTTTCATGCTATCGTTCTTTTCATACTTTTGATCACGGCACAAAACAAAGCCCTTGACTAAGATACCCTTTATTATATAGCTCGTAAGCTCGAATACAAAGGGGGAGAGACAAGGCAAAAGACTTAAACTAAACACTAAAGACTTATTCCACTAAGAGAAGAAATAAAAACTGAAAAGGAAAGAACTAAAACAAAGGTAAAAGAAAAAGATATAACGGTGATACGATACCAGGGCAACTCCCCCAAGCTTGGCAAAAGCCAAGGGGATTGCCCATACCAATGCTTAGTTGTCTTCCTTTGGTGATGATGGTGGTGGAGTTGTTGAAGCAGTCTGATCCTCCGTCTTCCAAGGCATAGGTTCTCCATCATAGTAGGATAAACGAGTCGACGGAATCCTCAAATCTGCAGCCAACCTTATTGATTTAAATCTATACTCATACTCACAGTTTTGGTTCTGCAGGTCATAGATCTAGCCCTGAAGTTGGTCAACCCAGTCATAGAGCCTGGAGAGGTGTTTCCCAATGTCAATGGCATCCATCTTGTGATTGCTGGTGAACTCCGTGATCATCATGTGGTTGGCGTTGAGTCCACGCTCCACCATCCCTTGGCACTTGAAGACTTGTTGCTCCATTGCTTCGAGCCTCGTCTCCATGCTTCCGGTCTTCTTAGGCCCCTCAATATCACGGATGTGCAACATCCCCTCGCTCATCTTGATAGATTGAGGGTGTTTCAGCACTTTCGTGAGGTAGGGATTGATGGCCTTCTCGAAGATCTTGTCCTTAGGAGCATTTGGGGAAGTCATGATGATCTAGATCTACGATAGAAACAAGCTCGAAACGAAAACAGAGGAAAACTGCACGATACGGAGATCAAAACCTTCGGGCGTATATATAATGATTTTTTCTGGACCAGAAGGAGTGCTCCACAAGAAAACGGAGTCCGTGAGGCACACGAGGTGCCCAGAAGCCCTCTAGCCGCCGCCAGGGGGGGTAGGTGGCGGCTACCAAGCTTGCGGCCGCCTCGTGCGCTCTCCGGACTGCTTTTTATTTTTCTAATTTTCCAAAGATTCCAAAACGGAGGAAATTTCCTATTGGAAAAGTTTCGGAGTCCATTTACTTACCGAAATAGATACCTCTTTGTTTTCAGGGTCTGAAACAGGCTGATAAACATCCCTTATGTACTCCTGTGGAGTTATGATATTGGTCTCAACATTTACGGGAGTACCGGAGATATAATGCTTGATTATTTGCCCATTTACCACTCTAGGAAAATTTCCTTCCGTGTTATTGATTTTGATGGCACCGGAACGATATACTTCTTCGATAACGTAAGGACCTTCCCATTTAGAGAGAACCTTGCCTGCGAAGAATCTTAAGCGAGAATTGTATAGCAGGACATAATCACCTACATTGAACTCTTGTTTCTGTAGTCATTTACCATGCTATCTCTTAACCTTTTCCTTGAACAACTTGGCATTATCATATGCGTGGGCCGTCCATTCATCTAATGAGCTGATATCAAACAGCCGCTTCTCACCGGCAAGTTTGAAATCGAATTTGAGCCCTTTGATTGCCCAATAAGCTTTGTGTTCCAGCTCAAGAGGTAAATGACATGCCTTACCATAAACCATTTTATATGGCGACATGCCCAGGGGATTCTTATAAGCAGTCCTATAAGCCCATAGTGCATCGTCAAGTTTGCTAGACCAATTCTTTCGAGATCTATTGACAGTCTTTTGTAGGATCAATTTGATCTCCCTATTACTCAACTGCACTTGACCACTAGACTGAGGATGATAAGGAGATGCAACTCTATGGTTGACATCATACTTAGCGAGCATCTTGCGGAAAACACCATCAATGAAGTGTGAACCGCCATCAGTCATCAAATATCTAGGGACTCCAAATCTTGGGAAAATGACTTCTTTAAGCATCTTAATAGAGGTGTGGTGATCAACATTTTTAGTGGCGGTAGCTTCTACCCACTTAGTGACGTAATCCACAGCAACTAAGATGTGAGTGTACCCATTGGAACTCGGGAAGGGTCCCATATAATCAAAGCCCCAGACATCAAATGGTTGAATGACAAGTGAATAGTTCATAGGCATTTCCTGACGCTTACTGATGTTCCCTATTCTTTGGCATTCGTCATAGGACAAGACAAACTTACGGGCATCCTTGAACAGAGTGGGCCAATAGAAACCTGATTGCAATACCTTATGAGCAGTTCTATCTCCAACATGGTGTCCTCCGTAGGCTTCGGAATGACACTTCTGCAAGATCTGTCCCTGTTCATGTTCAGGCACACAACGTCTAATAACACCATCTACTCCTTCCTTATAAAGGTGAGGATCATCCCAAAAGTAGTGTCTCAAATCAAAGAAGAATTTCTTCTTTTGCTGGTAGGTGAAACTGGGTGGTATGTATTTGGCTACGATATAATTTGCGTAATCGGCATACCACGGTGCACTATGTGAAGTGCGGATGACATTTAATTACTCATTAGGAAAGCTGTCATCAATAGGTCGTGGGTCATCAAGGACATTCTCTAGCCTGGACAAGTTATCTGCTACAGGGTTATCAGCACCCTTTTTGTCAACGACGTGCAAATCAAATTCCTATAGCAGGAGAACCCATCTGATCAGCCTAGGCTTAGCGTCCTTCTTCTCCATAAGGTATTTAATAGCAGCATGATCAGAGTGAATAGTGACTTTGGAATCAACTATATAAGATCTGAACTTTTCACATGCAAACACGACTGCTAAAAACTCCTTTTCCGTAGTGGCATAGTTTCTTTGGGCATTGTCTAGAGTTTTACTAGCATAGTGAATAACATTCAACTTCTTGTCAACTCTTTGTCCTAGAACAACACCAACAACATAATCACTAGCGTCGCACATGATTTCAAAGGGAAAGTTCCAGTCAGGTGGTTGAACAATAGGTGCGGTTATCAAAGCCTTCTTAAGTATTTCGAAAGCTTCCTCATAATCCTCATCAAAAACGAAAGGAACATCCTCTGCAAGAGGTTGGTAAGAGGCCTAGAAATCTTAGAGAAGTCTTTAATGAACCTTCTATAGAAACCAGCATGACCTAGGAAACTTCATATACCTCTGATATCTGTGGGGCAAGGCATTTTCTCAATTGCATCAACCTTAGCCTTATCAACTTCAATGCCTCTCTCAGAAATTTTGTGTCCTAAGACGATGCCTTCATTAACCATAAAGTGGCACTTCTCCCAATTCAAGACGAGGTTGGTATCTTTGCATCTCTGTAAGACTCGATCAAGGTTACTGAGGCAATCATCAAAGGAAGACCCGTAAACGGAGAAGTCATCCATGAAAACATCGACAATCTTTTCACAAAAGTCAGAGAATATAGCCATCATACATCTTTGAAAGGTGGCAGGTGCATTGCATAAGCCAAAAAGCATACGTCTATAAGCAAAGGTACCGAAGGGGCAGGTGAAAGTGGTTTTCTCATGATGAGATTGTGCAACAGGTATTTGCGAGAAACCTGAATAACCGTCTAGAAAGCAGAAGTGTGTGTGTTTGGATAGCCTTTCTAGCATTTGGTCGATAAACGGCAAAGGATAATGGTCTTTCCTGGTTGCCTTGTTCAGTTTCCGGAAGTCTATTACCATCCTATAGCCAGTAATAATCCTTTGCGGGATTAATTCATTCTTATCATTAGGAACGACAGTGATACCTCCCTTCTTAGGTACGCAATGTACTGGACTTACCCAATCACTATGAGCAACAGGATAAATGATTCTTGCTTCCCGAAGCTTTAATATTTCTTTTCTAACGACCTCTTTCATCTTAGGATTTAATCTCCTTTGATGATCAACAACTAGTTTAGAATCAGGATCGATTTTAATCTTGTGCTGACATAGAGTTGGACTAATACCCTTAAGATCATCAAGAGTATATCCAATAACAGCACGGTGCTTCCTCAAAGTTTTTAGTAACTTCTTCTCTTTGTGCTCTGAGAGGAGAGCACTAATAATAACAGGATATATCTCCTTCTCATCAAGATAGGCATACTTAAGAGTATCAGGCAATTGTTTAAGCTCGAACACAGGATCACCCTTTGGTGGGGGAGGATCCCCAAGCACTTCAACAGGCAGATTATTCTTGAGAATAGGATATTGTTCTAAGACAATTTTATCTATCTCATCTCTTTCCTCCATATGCATATCATTTGCATGCTCAAGCAGATATTTCTCTAAAGGATCCGTAGGAGGTACGGCAATAGAGGCAAGAGCAATGATTTCATCCCTACCAGACGACTCTTTTTCATGGGGTTGTCTTCCAAACCTGGAGAAGTTAAATTCATGAGACACACCCTCGAAACTAACTTTGACAGTCTGCTTAATGCAATCAGTGTTGAGAAAGGGTCTACCAAATATGATGGGACAAAAGCTATCTTGTGCAGTACCAAGGACGAGGAAATCAGTAGGATACTTCGTCTTACCACACAGGACTTCTACGTCTCTCATAATTCCCAGAGGGCAGATAGTGTCTCTATTAGCTAGCGTAATAGTGACATCAATGGGTTCTAACTCAGCAGGTGCAATCTCATCTTTGATTTCATCATAGAGGGAACGGGGTATTGCACTAACACTAGCACACATATCACATAAACCATGATAACAGTGATCTCCTATCTTGACAGAAACAACGGGCAGACCAACTACAGGTCCGTATTTGTCTTTCGCGTGAGGTTTAGCAATTCTAGCGGAGTCCTCACAGAATTTGATAACATACCCATCTATGTCTTCGGCTAAGAGATCTTTGATAATAGCAACACTAGGTTCAACTCTAATCTCCTCAGGGGGTGCAAGTGGTCTAATGTAACCCCTACGTATCACAGTTGGAGCTTTAGAATAATCTTTTTTCCTAGCAGGGTAAGGTGGTTTCTCAGCATAGGCACAAGGAACAACAGGATCACTAAAAGCAATGACTTTCTCCTCAACTAGATTGGTTTTGACTATGTTGCTTTCTACAGGAGGATGATACTTAAACCACTTCTCTTTGGGAAGATCAACATGAGCAGCAAAAGATTCACAAAGAGAAGCTACTATCTCAGATTCAAGTCCATACTTAGCGCTAAAATCTCTAGAAGTGTTTGTTTTAACAAAAGATTTAGCGCAATCAAACTGGAAATTCATACCTGACTCCTTACCTTCCTCCAGCTCCCAAACTTCAGAATTACGTTTGATTCTTTCCAATAAATTCCACTTGTGGTCAATATCCTTCTTCATAAAAGAACCGGTACAAGAAGTGCCAAGCATGGTACGATCTTCATGAGAAAGCCGAGCATAAAAGGTTTGAGTGATAATTTCTCTCGAGAGCTCATGATTGGGGCATGAATATATCATTGATTTAAGCCTCCCCCAAGCTTGAGCTATGCTTTCCCTGTCACAAGTCCAAAAGTTATAAATATAATTCCCATCACGATGTACTAAATGCATAGGATAGAACTTTTGATGAAGTTCCAATATCAACCGATTGTAGTCCCATGATCCAGTATCATCACATAGCCTATACCATGTCAACGCCTTATCCTTCAAAGATAAAGGAAAGACTTTCTTCTTTACCTCATCCTCAGGAAAACCTGCAAGCTTAAATAAACCACAAACTTCATCTACATAGATCAGATGCAAGTCTGGATGTGAAGATCCATCTCCTGTAAAAGGATTAGCCAGCAGTTTCTCAAGCATACCCGAAGGAATTTCATAAAAGATAATTTTAGTAGGTACCTCAGGTTGAGGAACAACTCCTCGTGCTTCCATTAGTGGTGAAGATACCCCGAACAAACTCCTCAAAGGAACAGTTTCAATAGTGACAAGTGACAGTAAATTTCAGCACAGTATATAAATGTTTCCTTACCAAATTCCACTTACCAAAGGCGCTTTACTCCCCGGCAACGGCGCCAGAAAAGAGTCTTGATGACCCACAAGTATAGGGGGTGAATCGTAGTCCTCTCAATAAGTAAGGGTGTTGAACCCAATGAGGAGCAGAAGGCTCTAATAAACGGTTTTCAGCAAGGTAATAACTACAAGCACTGAAAGTAGCGGTAACAAGTGATGGTGTAGCAAGGTGAAACGTAGCAAGTGAAAAGTAACAAGTAACAAGTAGTAGAAATGGTGCAGCAAGTGGCCGAATCCCTTTTGTAGCAAGGGACAAGCCTGAACAAAGTCTTATAGGAGGAAAAACGCTCCCGAGGACACACGGGAATTTCTGTCATGCTAGTTTCATCATGTTCATGTGATTCGCGTTCGTTACTTTGATAGTTTGATATGTGGGTGGACCGGCGCTTGGGTACTGCCCTTACTTGGACAAGCATCCCACTTACGATTAAACCCTCTCGCAAGCATCCGCAACTACGAAAGAAGAATTAAGACAACGTCTAACCATAGCATTAAACTAGTGGATCCAAATCAGCCCCTTACGAAGCAACGCATAGACTGGGGTTTAAGCTTCTGTCACTCCAGCAACCCATCATCTACTTACTACTCCCCAATGCCTTCCTCTAGGCCCAAGTATGGTGAAGTGTTATGTAGTCGACATTCACATAAGACCACTAGAGGAAAAGACAACATACAGCATATCAAAATACCAAACGAATACCAAATTCACATGACTATTATTAGCATGACTTATCCCATGTCCTCAAGAACAAAAGTAACTACTCACAAAGCATAATCATAATCATGATCAGAGGTGTAATGAATAGCATCAAGGATCTGAACATAAACTCTTCCACCAAGTAATCCAACTAGCATCAACTACAAAGAGTAATCAACAATACTAGCAACCTTACAAGTACCAATCGGAGTCGCGAGACGGAGATTGGTTACAAGAGATGAAGTAGGGATTGGAGAGGAGATGGTGTTGATGAGGATGTTGATGAAGATGCCTCCCCTCCGACGAGAGGAGTGTTGGTGATGACGATGGCGACGATTTCCCCCTCCGGGAGGGAAGTTTCCCCGGCAGGATTGTCCTGCCGGAGCTCTAGATTGGATCTGCTCCGCCTCGTAGCGGCGGCGAAACCACGAAAAAGCTCTCTCTTGATTTTTTCTGGAACGAAACCCTTCATATAACAAAAGAGGGGGGCAGTGGGCCGTCAGGGAGCCCACAAGCCTTGTAGCCGCCACCAGGGGGGTGGCGGCTACCAGGCTTGTGGCGCCCTGGTAGCTCCCCTCTGGTACTTCTTTCACCAAGTATTTTTTATATATTCCCAAAAAATTCCACGTAAATTTTCAGGGCATTTGGAGTTGTGCAGAATAGAGGACTCAGATTTGCTCCTTTTCTAGTCCAGAATTCCAGCTGCCTGAATTCTCCCTCTTCAATTTAACCTTGCAAAATAAGAGAGAAAAGGCATAAATATGGTACCACAAAGTAATATAACAGCCTATAAAGCAATAAATATCAACATGAAAGCATGATGCAAAATGGACGTATCAGGACTCTCTCCCCCCTCTCCCGGCGACGCTGGAACGCCGCCCAGGACATCATCGTGTGACGATGATCTACACCAACACCTCTGTCTTCTTCACCAACACCTCCATCACCTTCCCCCATCGATATTCAGCGGTCCACTCTCCCACAACCCGTTGTACCCTCTACTTGAACATGGTGAATTATGATTCATATTATTATCCAATGATGTGTTGCCATCCTATGATGTGTGAGTAGATTTTCGTTGTCCTATCAGTGATTGATGAATTAATATGATTGGTTGAATTTGCTTGTGGTTATGTTGATGTCCTTTGGTGCCCATCATATGAGCGCTCGCGTGGATCACACCATAGGGTTAATAGTATGTTGATAGGACTATGTATTGGAGGGCAAGGGTGACAGAAGCTTCAGCCTAGCATAGAAATTGATGCATACGGGATTGAAGGGGGACCAATATATCTTATTGCTATGGTTGGATTTTACCTTAATGAACGTTAGTAGTTGCGGATGCTTGCTAATAGTTCCAATCATAAGTGCATAGAATTCCGAGTAAGGGATGACATGCTAGCAGTGGCCTCTCCCACATAAAACTTGCTATCGGTCTAGTAACGTAGTCAATTGCTTAGGGACAATTCCGCAACTCCTACCACCACTTTTCCACACTCGTTAAACTAACGTAATTGTTTCTTTATCTAACCAGCCCCTAGTTTTTATTTACGTGTTCTTTCTTTTCTTGCAAACCTATCCTATCACTCCTACAAAGTACTTCTAGTTTCATACTTGTTCTAGGTAAAGCGAACGTAAAGTGTGCGTAGAGTTGTATCGGTGGTCGATAGAACTTGAGGGAATATTTGTCCTACCTTTAGCTCCTCATTGGGTTCGACACTCTTAATTATCGAGAAAGGCTACAATTGATCCCCTATACTTGTGGGTTATCAAGACCTTTTTCTGGCGCCGTTGCCGGGGAGCAATAGCGTGGGGTGAATATTCTCGTGTGTGTGCTTGTTTGCTTTATCACTAAGTAGATTTATTTGTTGTTCTAAGTTGTTCTCTGTCTTTAGTTATGGATATGGAATACGAAATACAAAAAAAATTAGGTGTACTTGCTACTCATGGATATGGGGAACCTCCTAAAACCCTCGATGCTCGTTATGTGGAAAATATTATGAACTTCTTTAATAATCTGAGAAAACCCCATTAAATTATATAATGTAACCCCTACGTATCACAGTTGGAGCTTTAGAATAATCCTTTTTCCTAGCAGGGTAAGGTGGTTTCTCAGCGTAGGCACAAGGAACAACAGGATCACTAAAAGCAATGACTTTCTCCTCAACTAGATTGGTTTTGACTATGTTGCTTTCTACAGGAGGATGATACTTAAACCACTTCTCTTTGGGAAGATCAACATGAGCAGCAAAAGATTCACAAAGAGAAGCTACTATCTCAGATTCAAGTCCATACTTAGCGCTAAAATCTCTAGAAGTTTTTGTTTTAACAAAAGATTTAACGCAATCAAACTGGAAATTCATACCTCACTCCTTACCTTCCTCTAGCTCCCAAACTTCAGAATTATGTTTGATTCTTTGCAATAAATTCCACTTGTGGTCAATATCTGATGGGGTTATAGTCCTAGGGTAGGGTCATAGGCCTGCCGTGTAGGTCCTATCCAAGGACTACCCCTCACAAAGGACAAGGCCCTTAGTCAGCTCCGACTGAATTAAGGAGTCCCCATCATCCAGTCGGTAACAGGTCCTCGATCATCCAGTCGGAGACTAGCATTCGGAGGATATCAAGCTAACCGACTGGATACCACTCGGTACATCGTAACCCCCCTGGAGGGAAACGGTCGTACGTTTCCAAGTGCATTTATTAGCATTTAGGGTGTACGTTACCTGTAACGTACGCATTCAATCGCCACTACTCCACCCCTGTACCGGAACCGTTGTGGAGGGCAGCGCACTCTATATAAGCCACCCTCCCCCGCTGGTAGAGGGGTTAGCAACTCATTTGTATTCCATATTCCACTCGACAACAAGCTCCCAGAGCACTGAGACGTAGGGCTATTACCTCCACCGTAGAGGGGCCTGAACTCATACAACCTCGCCGTAGCTGGGACTCTGCCCATCCTTTTCGAACCCTACACATACTGTCAGGCTTATACCCACGACAGTGGCGCCCACCGTGGGGCAGGCGTGTAACCGACTTCCGGCGAGTTTGTGACTACTTCCTTTCATCATATCGTCCGGTGGAGATTCGAGCATGGGTCACCAGATCTTCTTCGGCGCTCTCTCCTTCATCGTCGACGATTCGGCGTGGCTTCGGGATGCGCCCCTCGACATCGAGGCGCTTCCCCGTCGTGGGGCTACGCACTTCTGTGCCGGCGCCCGCGGCATTCTTCTTCTCGAACAGTCGGCTCCGGTGTCGACCTGCACCGCTGTCACGCGCCGCGGCAAGCGGTCTCGCCGTCTGCGGCTCCAGCTTTGGGTGCAACACGCCCAGGCGCGCCAGAACGCGTCTTCGCAAGTGGCGGTTCTAGAGTCTGTTGTGGTTGCCCCGCAGTCCCAGCACTCGGGCTCGGTTCCGACTGAGTTTCCTTCCGAGTACGCGGGTCGCGGGCCTGCAGCAGAAGTACACATGGCCATTCCCGTGAAGACCCCCGTCAAGCTGACCGGAACGAGCACGTGATCGGCGAAGCGTCCGGCGCACATCGTCCACCTCGCCGTTCTACCAATCGGCACACTCGGCGGAGCAACGTGGAGCTGTTCCGCACACCCCTCCTCAACTTGGCTGCGGCTGCCAAGATAGCCGATTCCCTCCAGCCGACTAATTCAGAGGCTGGTAGAGGGATCGAGCAGATCCGAGCCCTGTTGCACACGGCGCAGCAGCAGAATTCGGCGGTCTCCCAGTCGCACAACAGGATCTATAATAGTTCTGTTCATGCGAATACGCATCGGTCGGTTCATAGTCCAGGTTCCCATCAGCGGCACAGAGGAGGCAGTCGTTTCATAAATCACGAAGATCGCCGCCGTTCACGCACCCCTCCGCGGGGTGGGCCCTACGGGCCCCGACATCATGATGATCGGCGTTCTGTCGGTGACACTTACGACCCAAGGCCCGACGCAAGAGGGCATATCGCCCAGCGGCGGGTCGACAGGGGCCGGGCCCACCGCCATGGTCGCAATATTGACCGTCCGAGTGGAAGCAGGGCCATCGTTTCTGGTCCCGAGTGTTTCAATCGAGCCATCCGTTCGGCTGACATCCCTCCCAACTTCCGATTGGCGACGGGAATTAGCAAGTTTACAGGAGAGTCCAAGCCAAAAACGTGGCTGGATGACTACCGAGTGGCAGTCCAGATCGGAGGAGGGGACGACCATGTCGCCATGAAGCACCTCCCTCTGATGCTCGACGGCTCGGCTCGAGCGTGGTTGAACCAGTTGGCCCCCTCAAGCATCTAGAGCTGGGCAGATCTGGCCCAGGTGTTCATCAGGACCTTCGAAGGGACGTGCAAGCGCCCTGCTGGCCTTGTGGAGCTCCAGCACTGCGTCCAGAAGCAGAATGAGCCCCTGTGCGACTTCATCCAGCGTTGGACAACTCTCTACCACACAGTGGAGAACGTCACCGAACATCAAGCAGTCTGCGCCTTCAAGGCAGGCGTGCGGTACAGGGATCTGTACCTTAAGTTTGGCCGAACAGGCGACATCTCCATGAGCAAGATGATGGAGATAGCGACACGCTATGCAAATGGCGAAGAGGAGGACCGCATCCGAAGCGGCAAGCACAAAATAGTCGCTGAAGGAGATGGGGGCAACACTCGGAAGCAGAAGCAGAAAGCTCCGACTGCTCCGCAAGCGGAAGCTGCAGCTGTAACGAATGACAAGTTCAAGGGCAAAGGGAAGGCTCAGTTCACCCCCAAGAAGAAGCAGTTCAATAACCCCATCCTGGACCAGCCATGTCCGGTTCATACGAAGATGGACGAAGAGGGTAACCCCATATATGCGAAGCATACCACTCGACAGTGTCGCCTCCTGATCCAGGGGTTCAGCAAAGGGCAACCGAGTGAGAAGGACCATGAACAGGATGAGGAGGATAAGGAGGATCCGTTCCCCCAAGTCCATGCAACCCTGATGATTTTTGCTGACGTCGAGAGCAAGAGTCGACTCAAGCTGGTGAACAGAGAGGTGAACATGGCCACCCCTGCCAGCCCCAAGTTCCTCAAATGGTCTCAGACTGCGATCACCTTTGACTAGTTGGATCATCCAGCACATGTACCCACCCCGGGGAGACAGGCTTTGGTCGTCGACCCGGTGGTCGAAGGAGTCCGACTGCGCAAAGTCCTCATGGATAGCGGCAGCGGCTTGAACATCATGTATGCCGACACACTCAAGGGGATGGGCATCCCGATGTCCAAACTCAGGGAGAGCAGCATGCAGTTCCATGGAGTCATCCCTGGACGGAAGGCTAAGTCACTCGGCCAGATCGCGTTGGACGTCATTTTCGGCTCCGACAAGAACTTCCGCAAGGAAAAGCTGACGTTCGAAGTGGTCGACTTCCAGAGCGCTTATCACGCAATTCTGGGCCGCCCAGCGTATGCACGTTTCATGGCCCGTCCATGTTACGTATACCTGAAGCTGAAGATGCCAGGTCCGAAGGGCGTGATCACCATCACAGGCAATCGGCAGCGGGCCGAAGAGTGTCTGCAGCAGGGATCAAGAATCGCCGACCAGCAGATGGCCGTCCTCGAGCTTGACGAGTACAAGAAAACAGTTGACCCCGCCGACCTGATGCACTCGAAGAAACCCGCTTCAGAGTCTGCATTTCAGTCGGCGGGAGAAACGAAGAAGGTCAACATCCACCCGACGGACGCCACCGCTGCCCCGACGAACATCTCCACCACCCTCAATCCTAAATAGGAAGCCGAGCTCACCCAATTCCTCCGTGACAACTGGGACATCTTCGCATGGAAGCCCTCTGACATGCCAGGTGTACCTAGGGAGTTGGCTGAGCACCGACTGCACGTGGATTCCACCGCTCGGCCTGTCCGAGAGCGCCTGCGTCGGTCCGCCGCGCACAAGAGGAAGGCAATCGGGGAAGAGGTGGCCAAGCTGTTGGCGGCCAACTTCATTCGCGAGGTTCACCACTCCGAGTGGCTCGCCAATGTTGTCATGGTGCCCAAGAAGGACAAGTCGCTCCGAATGTGCATCGACTTCAAGCATCTCAATACGGTCTGCCCGACAGACCATTTTCCGCTCCCCCGCATAGATCAAATTGTTGATTCGACTGCGGGTTGCGAGCGTCTGTCATTTCTTGATGCCTACTCGGGTTATCATCAGATCCGTCTGTATGGTCCCGATGAGTTAAAAACAGCCTTCATCACCCCATTCGGGTGCTTCTGCTACATCACTATGCCATTCGATTTGAAGAATGCAGGAGCTACCTTTATGCACATGATCCAAAAATGTCTCCTCGACCAGATCGGTCGGATGTGGAGGCGTATATGGATGATATCGTAGTCAAGTCACGCAAAGGTTCCGATCTGCTGGCTGACTTGGCAGAAACATTCGCCAACCTTCGTAGGTACGATATCAAGCTCAACCCCGCCAAATGTTCATTCGGCGTTCCCAGCGGAAAGTTACTCGGTTTCTTCGTTTCCGAACGAGGGATCGATGTCAACCCCGAAAAGATCGGGACCATCGTCCGAATGGAGAGGCCGGTCAGAATACACGATGTTCAACGGCTCACAGGTTGCCTAGCGGCTTTGAGCAGGTTCATCAGTCGACTCGGCAAGAAAGCACTTCCTCTGTACCGACTCATGAAGAAATCAGATACCTTTGAGTGGACAGACGAAGCCCAAGTCGCGTTCGACGACCTCAAAGTCCTACTTTCCACCCAGCCGGTTCTTACTGCTCCGCTCAGTAAAGAGCCCCTTCTTCTGTATATCGCGGCTACAAATCAAGTCGTCAGTACTGTTCTTACAGTCGAACGAGAAGAAGAATACAAAGTTCAGCGGCCAGTGTACTACGTCTCCGAGGTCCTGACTCCTTCCAAGCAGAGGTATCCCCACTATCAAAAACTTATCTACGGGATTTACATGACTGCGAAGAAGGTGGCCCATTATTTCCAAGACCACTCGGTGTCTGTCGTTTCTGATGCTCCATTGTCAGAAATTATCCACAATCGAGACGTGTCAGGCCGAGTGGCGAAGTGGGCGATGGAGATGTTGTACTGTGATATCAAGTTCGATGCCAAGAAAGCTATTAAGTCTCAACCTCTGGCTGACTTCATAGCAGAATGGGTAGAACAACAGCAACCGACCCACATCTACTCGGCCCATTGGACAATGTTCTTGATGGGTCCAAGATGTTGAATGGCTCCGGCGCTGGCGTTGTGATCATATCGCCAAAGGGTGACAAGCTCAAGTACGTGCTACATATACACTTCGATTCCTCCAACAACGAGGCAGAGTATGAAGCTCTCCTCTACGGGTTGAGTATGGCCATCTCACTCGGCGTCCGTCGCCTGATGGTCTACGGCAATTCAAATTTGGTGGTCAATCAAGTGATGAAAGAGTGGGACGTCAGGAACCCCACCATGACTACATACTGCAATGCAGTGAGGAAGCTTGAGAAGAAGTTTGAAGGTCTAGAACTTCACCATGTTCCGAGACTGAAGAACCAAGCAGCGGATGAGTTGGCAAAACTCGGATCCACTCGGAGACCAGTCCCGAGTGACGTCTGCCTCGAGCACCTTCACCTCCCTTCAGTCAAAGAAGATCCTTTTACAGAAGAACCAGTACAACCAAAGAGTTCAACAGATCCGACTGAAGTCGATGTACCTGCTGTGGTTGATCTGGTCATGGAGATTCTTACTGTCATCCCCGATTGGACTGTGCCGATCATTGCATATATCCTGAGACAGGAACTACCAGAAGACGAAGTCCAGGCCAGGCAGATAGTCCGCAGGTCGAAGTCATTCACTGTCATTGATGGCCAATTGTACAAGGAGAGCGTTTCACGCGTTCTCCAACGATGCATTTCCCCAGAGGAGGGACAGCTGATCCTAGAAGATATTCACTCGGGGACCTGCGGTCATCACGCCTCTTCAAGAGCAATCGTCACCAAGGCATTCAAGGCTGGTTTTTCTGGCTGCAGGCAAACAAGATGGCTAAAGATATGGTCGACCGATGTGAGGGCTGTCAGTTCTACTCCAACAAGTCCCACAAGCCGACATCTGCGTTGAAGACAATCCCTCTTGTGTGGCCGTTTGCAGTTTGGGGATTAGATACAGTCGGACCATTCAAGACAGGTCAAGGGGGATACACACATCTGTTGGTGGCAGTCGACAAGTTCACTAAATGGATCGAAGCCAAGCCCATCAAGAAAATCGACGCTTCAACAGCCGTCAAGTTTATCAGGGACATCATCTCCAGATTCGGTGTACCTCACAGCATAATCACGGACAACGGGACAAACTTTGACTCGGACAGATCTAAGGGTTTCTGTGCAAGCCAAGGTATCCGAGTGGATTTTTCTTCCGTAGCACATCCCCAATCCAATGGACAAGCAGAGCGAGCGAATGGGCTTATTCTTCAAGGTTTGAAGCCCCGACTCCTGCGAGAGGTGGGACACGCCGCTGGCGCATGGGTCACCGAGTTACCTTCAGTACTTTGCGGTCTTCGCACAACCCCGAACAGATCTACAGGGCGATCACCGTTCTTCCTCGTCTACGGAGCAGAAGCAGTCCTTCCGAGTGACTTACTTCACAATGCTCCACGAGTCGAACTCTTCTCCAAAGCTAAAGTAGAACAAGCAAGGCAAGACGGAATGGACCTTCTAGAGGAGGAGCGCGAGATGGCACTGACTCTCTCAACCATTTATCAACAAGATATGTGGCGTTTTCACGCGCGACACATCAGGAGTCGTACGTTCCAAGCAGGCGACCTGGTGCTCCGAGTGGATCAGCAAAGACCTCACAAGTTGGCTTCTGCCTGGGAAGGACCCTTCATCATCTCAAAGGTGTTGAACAATGGAGCATACAGACTCTACAATGTCACCAAGGAGACAGACGAGCCGCGAGCATGGAACGGAGATCTCCTGAAGCGCTTCTACACGTGACCGTCGACTGAAGCAATGTAAAGAACAAGTATCGGTGAAATAATATAAAGCAGACTGAGTTTTTGCAGGTTCAAAGTTCTTCCGCGGTCGCAGACTCCGGTCTCAAAAAAAAACTTAGCTGCGATCCAGAATCGCCTAAGTTCTAACTTCCTCCGACTGTGCACTAAACGTCGCACTCGGGGACTTAGCTGTGATCAAGAATCACCTAAGTAATACATTTCTCCGAGTGTGCACTAAACGTCGCACTCCGGGACTTAGCTGCGATCCAGAATCGCCTAAGTTCTAACTTCCTCCGAGTGTGCACTAAACGTCGCACTCGGGGACTTAGCTGTGATCAAGAATCACCTAAGTAATACATTTCTCCGAGTGTGCACTAAACGTCGCACTCGGGGACTTAGCTGCGATCCAGAATCGCCTAAGTTCTAACTTCCTCCGACTGTGCACTAGACGTCGCACTCGGGGACTTAGCTGTGATCAAGAATCACCTAAGTAATACATTTCTCCGAGTGTGCACTAAACGTCACACTCGGGGGGCTTAGCTGCGATCCAGAATCGCCTAAGTATTAACTTTCTCCGAATGTGCACTTAACGTCGCACTCGGAGGCTTAGATGCGATCCAGAATCGCCTAAGTATTAACTTTCTCTGAGTGTGCGCTTACTGTCATACTCGGGGACTTAGATGCAATTCAGAATCTCCTAAGTATTAACTTTCTCCGAGTGTGCACTTAACGTCGCACTCGGAGGCTTAGATGCGATCCAGAATCGCCTAAGTATTAACTTTCTCCGAGTGTGCGCTTACCGTCATACTCGGGGACTTAGCCGCGATCACGAATCGCCTAAGTATTAACTTTCTCCGAGTGTGCACTTAACGTCGCACTCGGAGGCTTAGATGCGATCCAGAATCGCCTAAGTATTAACTTTCTCCGAGTGTGCGCTTACCGTCATACTCGGGGACTTAGCCGCGATCACGAATTGCCTAAGTATTAACTTTCTTCGGGTGTGCACTTAACACCACACTCGGGGACTTAGATGCGATGCAGAATCGCCTAAGCACCCACATGCCTTCGACTGTATCCTACAGGTACACTCGGGTAATCAACTGACAACTTCATGAGTTGCAGACCCTCATTGAGACTCATGCAGATGTCAAGACAACTGACATGTTCCGAATGCTTGCCTTTGGCTTCACCAAGAAACGCCAAACAAAAACTCGAGTCAAAATTGCAACAGAAGAGCAAAAGATTCGATTCAGAGTTCAACCAAAGATAGTGCCTCGGTGTGGATCAAGCTTACCCACACCGAAACGAGAATGTAACGGCCAACAGCAGTGGCCAAAGTTTCTTACATAGCGACACTCGGCATACCGAGGATAATGCTTTTTACGCATCGTTTGGATCGGCGCCAGGACTGGAGGGCTCTACAAATGTGTCCAGGTCAATACCTTCGGCAATGCGGGTGGCACTTCCAAG